>NC_044332.1:80370476-80670476 GCF_007399415.2 Gopherus evgoodei | reverse complement strand
GGAGGGTTTATTAAGTAGAAAAAGAAAAAGAGAGTTATTTACAAGGCTGAACGGAGTGCACACAGACACACAAATGACTTACGGTCTTAGGTTTCAAAAGGTGACGTAGGTTTCTATAATCAGCCAGCTCTATGTGTCCTTTGGGGCTAACCCAGGCTGAGCAGCTGGGGATCTCCTGCTTATGCTTAGAAACACGGTGATACCTAGAGTCCAAGCAGCACAGAGATACCTTGTTCCTTCGGTTTGGGGTCCCCCCGCCGCCAGCTGCGGACTCAGCTGATGGGAGACGTCCACTGACACGACTCATCATCACAGGGAGCAGCGCAGCATTTTGCTGACAGTTTCTCACTCCAGATGTAGGGTGTTTCCAGTTGCAAGAACCACCCCTAGCCTGTCTGGTACTGCCGGGTCTCCTCTTTCGGGAGGCACAGAACAATTTCTGTAGAAGAGGAACTCGCTCACTAATGTCTCTCTTCTGCACAGCAACTCACACAGTCCCAGAGGGTCACAATACACCCGCTCCAATAATGCATTGCAATATGGAATACACATAGCGCAGGGGAGATTAATGCAAGCAGCAGCTCACAAGCTTTCAGTAGTGCAAACACTTCCTTGCAATGCTGATCCCTGTTTTACCACTATTACCCCACAAGTGAGCCAGACAGATTCCAGCTGTGTATCTGTCAGTGTCCAGCTGAGAGATGGGGGCGTTGGCATGAGCTGGCACCTGGCCTGGCAGCGTCACACCTATGCCCAACAGCCAGATTGGAGCTGGTGGTCCCTAGTGAAGCATGGCCCCGTGTCACTGTCCTGAGTTATCTGCACTTCTGGGCTCTTTGTGGCCTTCTTGAGGGCACCCCACTCCAGTCTCTAGCCTCCCTTCGGCTGCAGAATCCTGCAATATATGGTGATTCTGTCAGCAGGTCTGACGTCAGTTTAGCACCAGCAATCTGGGGTTAACCAGGGACCAGCCAGCACTCATGAAACCAAGTGCTCTTTGTTCAGAACAAAAGCATAAAGCAATAAACAGCTGCTAATGCAGGTCTGTTTTGCCCTGCAGTCCTTTATCTGCCACATGCAAACCCTGCTAGGTCTCGACTACTTCAGCTCCTTCCTGCAAGGCCTGGCCCCCTGGTCCCGGTTTCATGTCAGTTCCTGGATTGAGTGGGAGTGATGTCTCTCCCTATGTCGGGAAT
The DNA here is from genome assembly GCF_007399415.2 of Gopherus evgoodei. Lineage (NCBI taxonomy): Eukaryota > Metazoa > Chordata > Testudines > Testudinidae > Gopherus > Gopherus evgoodei. Next base: position 80,669,280 of record NC_044332.1, on the reverse strand, counting down.
AGGGGGGTCATTCTGTACACTAGAAGGTTCTTTATTTCCCTCGCCTCGTGAACCAAGTCAAACCAGTCTATGCAAAGTTCCCGGGGTGACATTCACAGCCGTGTTACCTGCACAAGGGATTTGTATTGGTGATTTTAGTTCCTGCTTGAAACATCTTAGCTCACCCATTGAGCCAGGAGCACTCTAGCCTGTATAGAACATTTTTATAAAGCTGATGCAGGAGTATTTGAATAATCCAGGTGTCCAGAGCAGCGTATCCATCCCCTGGAGCTGGGTTGGAGCTGGTGCCCCCAGAGGGGAAGGTGTTGTATCCCATTCCTGGTCCCCTGACACCAGGCGGCCCCTGAACTGGGAATCGCGGCTGGAATCCCCCAGAGGGGAAGGCTCCATGTCTCATCTGGTTTTTCACCCACTCAGTCGACATTTCAGAGCAAGGAGCTAACCGGATGTGGGGTTTGTGTTAGGTGCAAAGCGTGTTCCCCCGAGCGCGCCTGTGGCTGCCGAGATGAGCACGGACCGCAGCAACGCTGCCCTCCTGACGTGGTGCCCCGGGCCTGATGCGCACAGGACCCCCCCCAGCAGCTACGTCCTGGAGCGGCAGGAGGCCAGCACGGCCGAGTGGGTGCAGTGCCTTACCACGGACCTGGCCAGCATGGTGGAGGTGCTCGGGGATAGCGTGCCTGCCGAGGCAGACTACTGCTTCCGGATCTGTGCCGTCAACAAGTACGGGCGGAGCAGGCCCGTGGAATTCCCTGGCTCTGTGCACCTCGGTATGTACCACAGCCCTCTGCAGCCCGTTCCCTTCCTGAGCTCACTTCCTCCAGGCCCTGCTCCCTGAGCCCTGCCAGACATGGCTGGGTGCCAAGATCCTGCGAATTACACCTGCATTGCCTTGTGCAGGGCACTGATTGGCTGAGTCCAGCGCCGGTACAGTGCCCTCTTCCTCCCAACACAGAATGGAACAGGGTCACAGGCCCACCAGCTGAAGGGCACTTGCCCTGGGGAGCTGGCCCATAACTGGAGGGCAGCCCCCTGGTCCCGCACCTGGCGTGCTAGTGGCCAGCTCAGAGGGGTGAGGGGACGTGGGTAATGTGTCCCATGGCCAGTGGCTGAAGGGCAGCCATATCCAAGAAGGGGGCCAGAGCTCTGCCCAAGCTGTTGCCTGTCTCCCGCTGAGGACCCTGCACTGTGCTTTAGTCCCTGTAGCCTGCGTGCGGAGAGCCCTGAAGGACGTGCAGGTGCAGGCAGGCCAGGATGCCCAGTTCTCCCTGGAGCTCTCGGCCTCCGTGGCGGGGAGCTGGTTCCTGAACGGGGCGAAGCTGAAGGAGGAAGAGGAAGGCCAGCGCTGCTGCATAAAGCACAGCGGGATGGAGCACTCTCTGCTGCTCCACAGTGTGCCGCTGGCGGAGAGCGGGGCCAAGGTCACGTTTGTGTCCAGTGGCGTGCGGGACTCCGCCACTCTGCAGGTGCAAGGTACGTGCTCTGCAGCTGTGGATCAGCCCCCAAACCGGGGGCAGGGGACACTACACCCAGGCTCCAGACCACCCTCCTGGGCTACCAGCTGAGAGCACTGAGCTGAGGGGATGAACCAGGCGGCATAAACACAAGAGTTACAACAAGGGCCTGCCCTTCACACACGCCTGCCCTCCCAGCAGCTCAAAGTCCTTGGCAAAGGCCAAATAATCCTCCCAGCCCGCGGGAGGTTGGGGAGGGATAGGCAGGGACCACTCCACCCAGCAATGTAATACAGCCCCCTCTGGCCTGGGTGGTGGCAGCTGTTTTGGAGACATTTGGCTAGGACACAGGGATAGTGCCCCAACTCACAGGGAAAGGGTCCTGGAATTGTTAAATGCCACAAGGGGCAGGACTTTGGTTCTCTCTGAGTGCCAGAGCCAGCACCATAACACGGGCTGCCTCTCGGGGCCTTTCCTCTCAGGCTGTTAGGATCCTGAAGCTTTTCCCTGCATTGCCCCAGGCCCCCTTCCTTCACTGCAGCCTTTTCAGCACCTACAGGCCTCTGACATAGCTCCTGTTGCTGCCCTGGCCTGGGGGAGCCCTCTCCCTTCCCCCAGAGCGTGTGCTGCTTGCTCAGGCCCAGGGTGTCTCCCTGCGCTGAGCCCAAAGGAAGGGACGCTGGTTCAGCCAGGGAGAGGCTGCGCTGGGCTCCCTGGGGTGGCAGCAGGTTCTCACCTGTCCTGCTGGATCTGGGAGCAATCTGCCCTGGGCTCCAGTGTGAAGGTGCAGCCTGGTAAGATGCCACAGAGAGAGCGAGCCCCATGTCTGCAGCAGGCTGTGCTCCAGGGTAGGGCGTGGAGCATTACATGCTGGGAACTGTAATCTCCAGGGGCTGCTCCGCTGAGGGATGCAGGAGAGAGCAGGTCCTGGCCATCTGGCAGCCTGGCCTGTGGTGGAATGGGCTGAGCAGCAGGGAGCTGGCCTGCGTGGGGTGCCTGGCAGCATGCGCTGGCCTGCAGAGCCTGATCCTGCAGACAATCTGCATGGCGCATTGTCCTGGCTGCCTTCTGACAACGAGGACTTGCCTCCACTCTCTGCTCATTCAGGGTGATTCTCTCAGCCCCGCAGGTGCGGATCGCCCCGGTGCCCGAGGCCCAGCGCCTTCGGGAGCTCCTGGCAGGGCTGCCGCTGCTCCTGGAGTGCGAGGTCTCCACGCCCGACACCCCTGTGCGCTGGCTCAAGGACGGGGAGACTGTGCCCTCGGACAACGTCGTGGCCCTGCAGGCAGAGGGCTGCGCCAGGAGGCTGTTTATCCGCTCTGCCCGCCCCTCAGACTCCGGGACGTACACGTGTGACGTGGGCGAGGATGCGCTGAGCTTCACTGTGACCGTGAGCGGTGAGCTGGGGGTGGCCCACAGGAGCCCGGTGCCTCTGCCCCTCCTGCAGGTTCTTAACAGACATGGGCTCAGGGCATTAGAGCTGGAGACGTCCCATCACATCCCAGCAGGCCCAGGGCAGATGTGTGGCCCTCCGACCCCTTTCTCCCCTCCTGCCCCATCTACCCCTCCCTCAGCCTCCCTTCCTCACTGCCTCTCCCCCAGAGACCTGCCTTCTCTGGCCTTCACAGGCTCCACTGGCCACTGAAATCAAACCCTCTGGAGCTGTTGCGGTAGGTTCTGTCCATGGCCCTGGGGGAGGCCTATGGCCATGTGAGCCCAGGGGCTCTGCCACCCCTGCTGGGTGGTAAGCAGAGGCCAAGTGACGGGCGGCTGCCCTGTGACACTGTCCAAGGTGGATCCCATGGGGAACGATCTCCCAAGGCTGCTGGCCGCTGGCAGCACATGTGCTTCACTCTGGGATACAGGCTAGTGACTTACCTACCCACCTTGTTACACGGAGCACCCAGTTACTTGTCTGGACACCGGCAGGGCGCCCCACTCTGCTGTCATGTAGACACCTGCAGTGCACCTCAGGTTACTGGCTTCACCTCCCTTCAGCACTGGCCCCTTATTGCAAAGCACTTAGGGTCTGTTTACAGTGCAAAGAAACCCAAACAAAATCCTGTGCAGGGAATCTCAGACCCTGGGTCACTGGGGCTCGTGCTACATGGCTGTGAGTAGCAGCCTGGCTGTTCCTGCTCAGGCTGGAGCTGGGTTCTGGACCCCCCTGCCAGGTTTCAGAGTCTAGCTTGAGCCCAAGCGGGAATGTGCACACTGCTCCTTTTAGCCCCGTAGCGGGAGTCCCACAAGTCAGGTGACCCAGGCTCTGAGACCTGCTGTCGAGGGTTTTTTTTGCGCTGTAGATGTGCTGTAAGGTTACATCCGCACTGCAAAGAGAAAACCCCACAGCTGGCCTGTGCTAGCTGACTCAGGCAGTGGGGCTCGGGCAGCTGGGGCTGTTCCCTTATGGTGTAGATGTCCCGGCTCTGGTATCTTCCTACCTCGCAGGGTCCTAGATCCTGGGCTCCAGGCCGAGCTGGGAAATCTACACTGCAGTGAAACAGCCCCTTAGCCTGAGCCTGGCTGCCCGAGGGAGCTGGCCTGGGCCAGCCAGGGGTGTCTAACTGCAGTGTAGACATACCCTTAGTCATTTCTATAATAAATCCAAACAGAAGATTATTTAACAGAGCTTGAGATAAAAATTCACGTACAAGCATGTAAAAGGATTTGGAAACATCAGGTTACAAGGGAAAGAAAAACACAGCCTGCAATCAGACCTGGTCCGTCCAGCATGGGCCCATCCACTGAGCTGGGATCTGCCTTTCCTGAGACTCGTCTGCTGGCAGGGTACCTCCTCTGGATAGGAATTCTTGTGCCTTGTCTCCTCATACACAGCCCCAAACCGTTTGTCGCTTTCCATGAGCCAGGCGTTTCACTGGCTTCAGCTTAGTCCGAGGGTCCCCCATTCACAAGCTTTTCCTGCAACTCTTTTGTCTTTGTAAATGCTCAGCCTGTGTCTGGCCCAGCCTGTAACCCAGGGCTGGGCTGGGATGAAAGTTGTCAGTTGTTCTCACTCTTGACCGAGTTAGCTGATCCCCAGCCACTGCAGGTGACTTGCTGCATCTCCAGCAGGTCTGGAGCATCGTATTCTACATTTTACACAACTCTCCAAGTAGTGCCCGTGCAGTAACTATGACACTCAGCCGTGCTTAGCGTGTGGCAGGGACTGCACACAACTACCCACATGGTGAACTCTCGCTAGCCACTCAGGCATGGTGCGAGATGCTCACACCCAGCTGCGGGAGCCCCCCAGCCCCACTAGACAGAGCACAGCTGACCCAAGTGTGCTCCGGTTCCCCTCAGTTGATGGGCACTGGAAGCCTCTTGTAATAATGAGCAATAACCTCCCAGTCCTGAGGAATGGGCGGGGCAGCTGGCCTCTCTGCTAAGCCCGTCCTGTCTCCCTGCCCAGAGCCGCCCGTGAGGATCGTCAGCTCTAACGAGGATGCCGCGCACACCTACCTGGCCTCGGAGCGTGTAGTGCTGGTGTGCGAGCTGTCCCGTGCCGACGCCCTGGTGCAGTGGTACAAGGACGGGGTGGAGGTGGAGGAGGACGAGCACCTGCTTCTGGAGCGTGAGGGGCCCCATCACAGGCTCGTCATCCCCTCGGCCCACCCGCAGGACACGGGGGAGTTTGTGTGTGACACGGGCGGCGACTCCGTCTTCTACAACATCACAGTGACAGGTGAGTGGATCCCAGTTCACTGGCACGGGTGCTGTGGGTCTTTGTCCATCTGTCTGAGGGGTTTCTATAGCTCCGTCCCTGCAGTGTCCACATGCTCAGCCCCTTTGCCCTCTGTCCCTTGGTCTGTCCAGCGCACTCCCCTCTTTGCGCTTTGTTGTTCTGCCCTCATCCTCCCTGGCCACAGCGTCTCTTGTCCTCATTCCCTTCCTGTTCCATCAGAAAGCTCCTAGTCACACACACACGTCCTCCCCATCAGCTCTCTTCTGCTGCAGCTTCATTATCCGGGAGCTGAGATTAGCTGGAGGGGCCCATCAGGAGCAGGTGAGGCTGGGGATTCGGGACCTGGGCTTGCCAGCTCTGCTCACACTGAGAGAGATCACTGGAGGGAAAACGTTTTATTGATCTTTGCTCTGATTTACTCCATTGCTACTAGTTGCACCCCTGGGACTTGCAATCCCACCTTGCCAGCCAGCGGTTAACAGAGTGCTCTTTCGGGAGGGGCCTGGGCTGAGGTCTTGCTGCTGTACAGGAAGGTGACAGGAGCCTGCTGCCCTTTGTAAGATAAGCAGGGGGTGGTCTGGCCATGCAGTAGATGGGGGATCAGTGAGGAAAGACCAGGTGGTGCTTTTGGTTACTCGGTAGATTGTGCTGGCTAGGTCCTATGATGGTGTCCCTTGAAAAGATATGTGGACAGAGTTGGCACCGGGGTTTGTTGCAGAGTTTGGTTCCTGGGTTGATGTTTTTGTTGCGTGATGTGTAGTTGCTGGTGAGTATTTGCTTCAGGTTGGGGGGCTGTCTGTGAGCAAGGACAGGCCTGTCTCCCAATATCTGGGAGAGTGAGGGATCATCTTTCAGGATAGGTTGTAGATCCTTGATGATGTGCTGGAGAGGTTTTAGTTGGGGGCTGAAGGTGATGGCTAGTGGCGTTCTGTTATTTTCTTTGTTGGGCCTGTCCTGTAGTAGCTGCCTTCTGGGTACCCTTCTGGCTCTGTCAATCTGTTTCTTCACTTCCCCAGGTGGGTATTGTAGTTGTAAGAATGCTTGATAGAGATCTTGCAGGTGTTTGTCTCTGTCTGAGGGATTGGAGCAAATGCAGTTGTATCTTACAGCTTGGCTGTAGACAATAGATCGTGTAGTGTGTCCTGGATGGAAGCTGGAGGCATGCAGGTAAGTATAGCGGTCAGTGGGTTTCCGGTATAGGGTGATGTTTATGTGACCATCTCTTATTAGCACAGTAGTGTCCAGGAAGAGGATCTCTTGTGTGGACTGGTCTAGGCTGAGATTGATGGTGGGGTGGAAATTATTGAAATCCTGGTGGAATTCCTCAAGGGCTTCTTTTCCATGAGTCCAGATGATGAAGATATCAGAGGGGTAGCCGTGTTAGTCTGGATCTGTAAAAGCAGCAAAGAGTCCTGTGGTACCTTATAGACTAACAGACGTTTTGGAGCATGAGCTTTCGTGGATGAATACCCACTTCGTCAGATGCATCTTCATCACATGCATCTGACGAAGTGGGTATTCATCCACGAAAGCTCATGCTCCAAAACGTCTGTTAGTCTATAAGGTGCCACAGGACTCTTTGCTGCTTGATGATGAAGATGTCATCAATGTAGCGCAAGTAGAGTAGGGGCATTAGGGAACGAGAGCTAAGGAAGCGTTGTTCTAAGTCAGCCGTAAAGATGTTGGCATAGTGTTGGGCCATGTGGGTACCCATAGCAGTGCCATTGACTTGAAGGTATATATTGTCCCCAAATGTGAAATAGTTGTGGGTGAGGACTGTAACGAACTGGGAATGTTCTAAATGTTTTCTCTGAATACTGTGTTGGTGCCTCAGTGTCCCCATGGCAGTTCTTAAGTATCTGGCAGAGCAAGGGCCAGTGCATCTAAATGCCTGACACTCTGTCTCCTAGCAACTGATGGCCTGGGCCCCTCCTCTGCAAAGGTGCCAGCTGAAGGTGTTGGAGACAAAGGGATCAGGTGACCTCCTGACCTGGGAAAGGGGCTGAGCAGAGAGGAGGGGCTGGGAGGGGTTGTTAGTCTGGAGCTGGCTGAGGGCAGACGTGGGGGTCTGGCTCACTGACCCCCAGAATGGACCCGGCCGAGGGGTCCGGTTCTCTGTACCTACAAGCTCTGTTTTAGACCCTGTTCCTGTCATTGAATAAACCTCTGTGTTACTGGCTGGCTGAGAGTCATGTCTGACTGCGAAGTGGGGGTGCAGGACCCAGTGGCTTCCCCAGGACCCCACTGAGGTGGGCTCGCTGTGGGAAGTGCCCGGAGGGGCAGAGGATGCTGAATGCTCCAAGGAGAGACCCAGGAGGTGAAGCCGTGGGAGCTTCTTGCCCTGAACAAGTCTGCTCCAAGGGAGAGGAGGCTCCCCAAAGTCCTGCCTGGCTTGGTGGGGAGCAGTTCCAGAGCATCGCCCGGTGACTCCATGACAAGGACAAAGTCACAAAGTTCAGCCACCAGGTTAGCCATGATATTATCAGGGATACTGTTCCTAACGGCTTGTAGTCCATCTGTGTGTGGAATGTCGTTGTAGAGGGCTTCCACATCCATAGTGGCCAGGATGGTGTTTTCAGGAAGATCACCGAAGGATTGTAGTTTCCTCAGGAAGTCAGTGGTGTCTCAAAGATAGCTGGGAGTGCTGGTAGCGTAGGGCCTGAGGAAAGAGTCTACATAGCCAGACAATCCTGCTGTCAGGGTGCCAATACCTGAGATGATGGGGCGTCCAGGATTCCCAGGTTTATGGATTTTGGGTAGCAGGTAGAATCCCCCCGGTCAGGGCTCTAGAGGTGTGTGTCAGTGTAGATGTGTTCCTGTGCTTCTTTAGGGAGTTTCTTGAGCAGGTGATGTAGTTTCTTAGGGGAGGAGGGATAGCTCAGTGGTTTGAGCATTGCCCTCCCCCAAAGCCAGCGTTGTAAGTTCAATCCTTGAAAAGGCCATTAGGGACCTGGGGCAAAATCAGTCAGGGACAGTACCTGGTCCTGCTATGAAGGCAAGGGACTCAATGATCTTTCAAGGTCCCTTCTAGTTCTATTTTATTTGGTAACCCTCAGTGGGGTCAGAGGGCAAGGGCCTGTAGAATGTGGTGTTAGAGAGTGGTCTAGCAGCCTCTCGTTCATATTCCAACCTATTCATGACGACGCCAGCACCTCCTTTGCTAGCCTTTTAAACCAGTAGGAAAACACTTCAGTCTCCCTGGTCACTCAATAACAGACCTAACAGTGGCAATTCTTCAGCAAAAAAACTTCAAAAACAGATTCCAATGAGAAACTGCAGAACTGGAATTAATTTGCAAACTGGGCACCATCACATTAGGCCTGAATAAAGACCAAGAGTGGTTGTGTCATTACAAAACCTAAACCTAATTCCCCCCATACTGATTTCCCCTACTGTTACTCACACCTTCTTGTCAACTGTTTGAAATGGGCCACTACAAAAGTTATTTTTCCTCCCTTGGTATCCTCCTGCTAATTGAATTGTCTCGTTAGACTGACCTCACACTTGGTAAGTCAACTCCCATCTTCTGTTCTAAAAAACAAAGCACAGGCTGATGCACTGGTGGGTGTCCCAGCCAAATTCCACAGGGAGCAGGATGAGCAGCTCCTTGCACTCCTGTTGGCAATGTGTAGGGGAAAAGTTGCGTGGGTAGAGGGTGGGGAGGCTTGACCCTGAGTGACACACGCTGGGGGTCTCATGCTGCCCAGATTAAAACATCCTTGGAATGACTAAATATTCTAGATGGCAATTTCCTAACTCAAAATGAGCTGTATGCCCCAGGGGGGGATTCCATGTTAGACCTTGTTGTGACAGAGACACTGATCACAGAATTAAAAATTGGTGACATTTTAGGTAGAAGTGACCATGACTTGATTGCACTTGTTATGTGCAAACAAAGTAAAGTCCAAACCAGTCACATGTCTACTTGGTGCTTTAAAAGGGCCCCTTATAGAAAGCTGAAAACCAATTGGAGCCAAATCAACTGAGAGACTTAAACAGAAAAATGTAAATAATCACTGGGAATTGTTTAAGAAGGTGACCTCTCGAGGTCCCTTCCAGCCCTATGTTTCTATGACTCTCTGATTTTACTAGATGCCCAAAAAGCCACAATCCAGAAAGTCAGCTACAGTGGTTAAAAAAACAACCTGGCTTAGAGGAGAAGTGAAAATGGCTCTAAATATTATATATATAAGCTAGGATTGCATCTGAAGAAGAGAGGTGTTTTACCCATGAAAGCTTATGCCCAAATAAATCTGTTAGTCTTTAGGTGCCACTGGACTCCTCGTTGTTTTTATGTATAAGCTGGGATTTTCAGAACATTGATAAGGGAAGCAACAAGACAAAAGGAAAAATCTATGGCCAGCAGAATTAAGGACAATAAGAAGGAGGTTCTTTAAAGTATATTAGGAACAAAATGAAGCCTAACAATGCTATTGCTCCATTATTAGATAGAAGTGATAGAATAGTCAGTAATAATGCAGATGAGGCATACGTGTTCAATAAATATTTCTATTCTGTATTTGGGAAAATAACTGATGATGTAGTCGTATCATATGATGATGACACTCTTTCTATTCCACTAGTATCTCAGGAGGATGTGAAACAGCAGCTACTAAAGCTAGACATTTTAAAATCAGCAGGTCCAGATAATTTTCATTCAAGAGTTTTAAAAGAGCTGGCTGAGGAGCTCGCTGGCCTGCTAATGTTGATTTTCAATAACTGTTGGAACACAGGGAAGCTCCAGAGGACTGCCAGAAAGCTAACATTGTGCCATTATTTTAAAAGGATCAGTGGGATGACCCAGGTAATTATAGGCCTGTCAGCCTGACTTCAATCCTGGACAGCATAATAGAATGGCTGGTATGGAGCACAGATTCTAAGGCCAGAAGGGACCACTGTGATCATGAGTCTGACCTCCTGTATAGCATAGGCCATAAGACTGCCCTGAAGTAATTCCGGTTTGAACTAGAGCAGAGCTTTTAGAAAACATTGAATCTTGATTTAAAAATTTCCAGTGATGGAGAATCCACCAGAGCTCTTGGTAAGTTGTTCCAATAATTAATTACCTGAAGTGTGGTTGATAAAAGTAATAGTGTTGATGTAATATACTTAGACTTCTGTGTGGCACTTGATTTGGTACTGCACAAGATTTTGAATAAGAAACTAGAACAATATAAATTCAGCCTGGCCCATATTCAGTGGATTAAAGACTGTTAAAGTCTCAAACAGTAATTGTAAATGAGGAATCATCACTGAGCATGTGTGTTTCTATTGGGGCCCTGCGGGGCCTGGTTCTTGGCCCTACACAATTTAACTTTTATCAGTGACCTGGAAGAAAACAAAATTATAAAATTTGCAGATGACACAAAAAATTGGGGGCAGGTACATCATAGAGTCATAGAACTGGAAGGGACCTCGAGAGGTCATCTGGTCCAGTCCCTGCACTCATGGCAGGACTAAGTATTATCTAAACCATCCCTGAGAGGTGTTTGTCCAACCTGCTCTTAAAAATCTCCAGCGATGGAGATTCCACAACCTCCCTAGGCAATTTATTCCAGTGCTTAACCACCCTGACAGTTAGGAAGTTTTTTCCTAATGTCCAACCTAAACCGGCCTTGCTACAATTTAAGCCCATTGCTTCTTGTCCTATCCTCAGAGATTAAGAAAAACAATTTTTCTTCCTCCTCCTTGTAACAACCTTTTACATACTTGAAAACTGTTATCAGGTTCCCTTTCTCTCTCTCTTTTCTAGACTAAACAAACCCAATTTTTTCCATCTTCCCTCATAGCTCATGTTTTCTAGACCTTTCATCATTTTTGTTGCTCTTCTCTGGACTTTCTCCAATTTGTCCACGTCTTTCCTGAAATGTGGCGCCCAGAACTGGACACAATACTCCAGCTGAGGTCTAACCAGAGTGGAGTAGAGCAGAAGAATTACTTCTCTTGTCTTGCTTACAACACTCCTGTTAGTGCATCCCAGAATGATGTTTGCTTTTTTTGCAACAGCATCACACCGTTGACTCATATTTAGCTTGTGGTCTACTATGACCCCCAGATCCCTTTCCGCAGTACTCCTTCCTAGGCAGTCATTGCCCATTTTGTATGTGTGCAACTGATTGTTCCTTCCTAAATACAGTACTTTGCATTTGTCCTGATTGAATTTCATCCTATTTACTTCAGACCATTTCTCCTGTTTGTCCAGATCATTTTGAATTTTAATCCTGTCCTCCAAAGCACTTGCAACCCTTCCCAGCTTGGTATAGTCTGCAAACTTTATAAGTGTACTCTGTAAGGCATTATCTAAATCACTGATGAAGATATTGAACAGAACTGGACCCAGAACTGATCCCTGCAGGATCCCACTCATTATTTTCTTCCAGCATGACTGTGAACCACGGATAATGACTCCCTGGGAACAGTTTTCCAACCACTTTTGCACCCACCTTATAGTAGCGCCATCTAGGTTGCATTTCCCTAGTTTATTTATGAGAAGGTCATGCCAGACAGTATCAAAAGCTTTACTAAAGTCAAGATATACCACATCTACCGCTTGCCCCCTATCCACAAGGCTTGTTACCCTGTCAGAGAAAGCTATCAGGTTGGTTTGACATGATTTGTTCTTGACAAATCCATGCTGACTGTTAACTTATCACCTCATTATCTTCTAGATGGTTGCAAATTGATTGATTGCTTAATGATTTGCTCCATTATCTTTCCAGGTATAGAAGTTAAGCTGATTGGTCTGTAATTCCCCAGGTTGTCCTTATTTCCCTTTTTATCGATGGGCACTGCATTTGCCCTTTTCCAGTCTTCTGGAATCTCTCCTGTCTTCCATGACTTTTCAAAGATAATTGCTAATGGCTCAGATATCTCCTCAGTCAGCTCCTTGAGTATTCTAGGATGCATTTCATCTAATTTGTCCAAGTAATTTTTAACTTGTTCTTTCCCTGTTTTAGCCTCTTCTGATCCTACCTCATTTTCACCGGCATTCACTACGTTAGACGTCCAATCACCACCAACCTTCGTGGTGAAAACGGAAACAAAGAAGTCACTAAGCCCTTCTGCCATTTCCACTTTTCCTGTTATTGTCTTTCCTCCCACATTGAGTAACGGACCTACCCCGTCCTTGGTCTTCCTCTTGCTTCTATTGTATTTTTAGAATGTTTTCTTGTTACTCTTTACGTCCCTAGCTAGTTTGCTCTCGTTTTGTGCCTTGGCCTTTCTAATTTTGTCCCTACGCACTTGTGTTATTTGTTTATATTCATCCTTCGTAATTTGACCTAGTTTCCACTTTTTGTAGGACACTTTTTTGAGTTTCCATTCATTGAAGATCTCCTGGTTAAGCCAGGTTGGTCTCTTGCCAGACTTCCTATCTTTCCTACATAGTAGGGTAGTTAATGTCTCTGAAAAACTGCCAACTGTCTTTTATTGTTTTTCTCCATAGACTTGCTTCCCATGGGATCTTACCTACCAACTCCTTGAATTTGTTAAAGTTGCCTTCTTGAAATCCATTGTCTTTATTGTGCTGTTCTCCCTCTTACCATTCCTTAGATTCATGAACTCCACCATTTCATGATCACTTTTACCCAAGCTGCCTTCCACTTTCGAATAATGCAGAGGATATGTCACTGATAGCAAGTGATCTGGATCACTTTGTACACTGGTCCCAGGCAAACCACGTGTAAATGTGTTGGGCATATGTACAATGGCAGGACTCTACCCTGGGAAGCAGGGACTCTGAGAAGGACTGGGGGCTCTTGATGGGTAATCACCTGAACATGAACTCCCAGTGTGACACGATGGCCAAAAGGGCTAATGCAATCCTGGGATGCATAAATGAGAATCTCAAGTAAGAGCAGAGAGGTTATTTTATCTCTGTATTTGGCACTGGTGGAACCAGTGCTGGAACCCTGCCCCCCGTTCTGGTGTTCACAGTTCAAGGAGGATGTTGATAAATGGGAGAGAGTTCAGAGAAAAACCACGAGAATGAATAAAGAATTGGAAAACCATCCTTGTAGTCACAGACTCAAGGAGCTCAGTTTACTTAGCTTAGCAAGGAGAAGGTTACAGGATGACATGATCAGTCTGTAAGTACCTATGTGGGGAACAGAAGTTTAATACTGGACACTTCAGTCTAACAGACAAAGGCACAGCATTATCCAGTGGCTGGAAGTTGAAGCTAGACAAATTGAGATGAGAAATAAGGTGCAAGTGTTTAGCCGTGAGGGTAATTAACCACTGGAACCATTTACCACAAGTTGTGGCGGATTTTCCATCACTGGCAGGCTTTAAGTCAAGGTTGGAAGTTTTTCTAACAGATCTGCCCTGGTTCAACCAGGAATTAATTCAGGGGAGACCAATGGCCTGTGTGACATGGGGGCAGAGCAGATGATCGCAGTGGCCCCTTCTGCCTTATAGCCTATCACTTGCATAAAGGATCCAACTTCATTTCCAGCCCCAAACTCTGGGGTCTGGTGGTGCTGCAAGAATTCGACAGAACTTGTAGATCAGTTACATACATCTCTGCTGAGCCTGTCCTGTCTCCCTGCCCAGAGCCGCCTGTGAGGATTGTCAGCTCTAACGAGGACGCCGCACACATCTACCTGGCCTCGGAGCGCGTGGTGCTGGCGTGTGAGCTGTCCCATGCCGACGGCCCAGTGCAGTGGTACAAGGATGGGGTGGAGGTGGAGGAGGGCGAGCACCTGCTTCTGGAGAGTGAGGGGCCCCATCGCAGGCTCGTCATCCCCTTGGCTCATCCGCAGGACACGGGGGAGTTTGTGTGCAATGTGGGTGGAGACTCCGTCTTCTACAACATCACAGTGACAGGTCGGTAATGTTCCCTGGCCTCCCAGTGGGTGGGTCAGCAGCGCTCCCCCATTATCCCAGCTGGCAGGTCAGTGACATCCCTGGTTCCCTGGCGAGTGGGTCAGCAGGGCTCCCCCATTATCCCAGCTGGCAGGTCAGTGACACCCCTGGTCCCTCAGCGGGTGGGTCAGCAGCACTCCCCCGTTACTGCAGCTGGCAGGTCAGTGACACCCCTGGTTCCCTGGCAGGCGGGTCAGCAGGGCTCCCCCATTATCCCAGCTGGCAGGTCTGTGACACCCCTGGTTCCCTGGCAGGTGGGTCAGCAGGGCTCCCCCACAACCCCAGTTGGCAGGTTGGTAACACCCCTGATTCCCTGGCAGGTGGGTCAGCAGGGCTCCCCCTTACCCCAGCTGGCAGGTCAGTGACACCCCTGGTTCCCTGGCAGGTGGGTCAGCAGGGCTCCCCCTTTACCCCAGCTGGCAGGTCAGTGACACCTCTGGTTCCCTGGCAGGTGGGTCAGCAGGGCTCCCCCGTTACCCAGCTGGCAGGTCAGTGACACCTCTGGTCCCTGGCATGTGGGTCAGCAGGGCTCCCCCACTACCCCAGCTGGCAGGTCGGTGACACCTCTGGTTCCCTGGCAGGTGGGTCAGCAGGGCTCCCCCGTTACCGCAGCTGGCAGGTCAGTGACACCTCTGGTCCCTGGCGTGTGGGTCAGCAGGGCTCCCCCACTACCCCAGCTGGCAGGTCGGTGACACCCCTGGTCCCTGGCAGGTGGGTCAGCAGCGCTACCCCATTACCCCAGCTGGCAGGTCGGTGACACCTCTGGTTCCCTGGTGGCAGGGCCGGCTCCAGGCACCAGCCGAGCAAGCTCGTGCTTGGGGTGGCAGATTCTAAGGGGCGGCTTCTGTCCAATCCTAGGATAGCACGGCCACTTTTTTTTTTGTTTACTGCTCTGGCCGCCCTGTAGTGGGTGGTGGCGCGGAGGAGGGAGCGCCCTGCTGGGAGCGGGCTGCGCGCTCCGTCTGCCCCAGCCGGTGCCAGGTCTGCAGCAAGCCCGGCAGGGCAGCCCGCGTCCTTCCCTCCCTGCCGCCCGGAGCGGCACGGAGCCCTCCTGGCAGGCAGCGCGGCGGGAGGGGCCGCGTGGTGAGCGCCCCGGCTGAAGGAAGCCCTGGCCGCCCCCCTTCTCTCTCTCCCCCGTCACTCCCTCCCTCTCCCCCCTGGGAGTGACCCAGCTGGCAGCCTCTCTGCTGAGCCCGTCCTGTCTCCCTGCCCAGAGCCGCCCGTGAGGATCGTCAGCTCTAACGAGGACGCTGCGCACACCTACCTGGCCTCGGAGCGCGTGGTGCTGGTGTGCGAGCTGTCCCGTGCCGACGCCCCGGTGCAGTGGTACAAGGACGGGGTGGAGGTGGAGGAGGACAAGCACCTGCTTCTGGAGCGCGAGGGGTCCCATCACAGGCTCGTCATCCCCTCGGCCCATCCGCAGGACACGGGGGAGTTTGTGTGCGATGCAGGCGGCGACTCCATCTTCTACAACATCACGGTGACAGGTGAGTGTCGGCTCCTCCCAGCCCTGGCTGCCCCCACTGAGTTGTCCCCCCTTTTCATCGCGGCTCCCACCCCGCCCATAGTGCCAGCATCCCCCGTCACGGCCCAGGCCCCTCTCGGCTCGGTGTGGTACAAACACAGGACCCGGGCAGTGCCTCCCACAGGGGCTCACAGGCTGAGTACGAGCCAGGAGATGGACGGACGGATGGGTGGGGGAGCACACGGAAGCATGGGCAGCTTGATGGGCAGTGGTCATTGCTCACCAGCAGCCCAGCATCGTCACGTTGTTCGCAGGTCTCCCGGCAAAGGAGAGTTTGGGGGGGTGGATAACGAGGTCGCCTTGCGGCTGTTTCTGGGAGCGCTGCCCAGGCAGGAGGGGCAGCCGGGCAGGAAGCACCAAGGGACTTATTTGCAAATGTAACTGGTGGGCAGTGGAGGCACCACGTGCTGAGCGGAGGGAAGGGTCGACAGCCAGTGAGAGGGAGGTGGGGACAGGCCAAGAAGTGCCTTGGAAGTGAGACAAGCAGCTTCCGTTTGGTGTGACGGAGGAGAAACCGGCAGAGAGAATCAAAGCACGGGGATATGGCCACAGTGACAGGCCAGGAAAATGACTGTGGCAGCAGCAGGTGAGTGGGGCAGGACGCGTTCGTCAGGGCCGGAAAGCAGGCTGTTGCAGTGACAGAGAGAGAGAGGATGAGGCCTGGACACGAGGGTTAGCTGTGTGGGTGGATAGGACAGACCATATTCTAGAGACGCTATCCAGGCAGAATCAGCCGGTTTTGGACACTGGTTTCTCTCCAGGGCCTCATGTACTGGCTAAGGTGAAGCTGATGCCAAGCTAGGGGCCTGTTTATCTCTCACAGAGATTGAGAAGTAAGGCAGCTGGAGGGCCTGGGGAATGAAGAACCCATTGTAGCTATGTTGGATTCGAGCTGAGGGCTAGACATCCCTGGGAGAGGTCAGATCCCATGCCCAGATCTTAGTTTGGAGGGAAGGACTTGGCTGGGGAGCGGGAGGTGGGGCTGTGAGCTGTCAGCACAGGAGGTGGGGAGTGGAATCTATGTTTGCAGATGAGTTTACCCAGAGACACGGTGGGGGAGCAAGGCCAGAGCCCTGTGGAACTCCCCCAAGAAGCTGGAAGGGTGTGACACTTTCGGGGTTACCCAAGGTGACTCGCTACTGCTCAGAGCATGAGGGAGCCCACTGGGGGAAACTTGCCCCAAACGACCGCTGCTGGCTACACGAGCGGCCCCCTCTGGGCTCCGTGAACCGCGCTTTTCCCTCCGCAGGCCAGCAATTCGCACCCCCAGCCCCCCGTCCCCTGAGTGAGGTCTTGGGCAGCGCAGAGAGACCCTGTCACTAAATCTCTGGAGATGGTTACCCCCTGAGCTTGGCACAGGTCCTTCCAACATGTCTGTGCTCCCCACTGCGCACACACCCCCAAATAGCCAGGCTTCCACTCCTGGCTCCAGAATGCACAGATTCGCTCCCTCTGTGCAAGCAGGGCCCCATTCACTAGCTCCCCTCTGTTCAGCCCTGTCCTCAGCACCCAGCACTTAGCCGGGGCTGCAGTAAAACAAAACAGAGGTTTTGACAAAGCTGCAGAGAGATTCAGAGAGAAGCCAGGAGACAGGCTGGAAACACACGGCTACAGACCAAAGAAAAACACAACCCGCCATACGCACCGACTCCGGAGCACTCATGGGGAAAAAATGGTGGGTGCTGAGCACCCACTGGCAACTCTCCTATCAGCACCTCCCCCCAGCGCCTCCTGCCCGCCAGTGGGCCCACCGATCAATGTCTCCCCTTCCCACCCTGCACCTCCCACCCACCGCAATCAGCTGGAGGCTCTGGGGGGGGAAGCGGGAGGAGTGAGGACAAGATGTGCTCGAGGGAGGTGGAACAGGGCAGGAAGAGGTGGGGTGGGGCTTGGGGCAGAGTCAGGGGATCCAGCACCCCCTGGAGCCTGTATTACTTGTTAGTAAGTTGGAGTTGTAAAAGGTTCAGAAAAGGGCAACAAAAATGATTAGAGATGTGTCACGGAGTCCACGGGCGATGCTCTGGAACTGCTCCCTACGAAGCCAGTCAGGACTTTGGGGAGCCTCCTCTCCCTTGGAGCAGACTGTCTGCAGGGCAAGAAGCTCCCACGGCTTCACTCCTGGGTCTCTCCTTGGAGCATTCAGCGTCCTCTGCCCCTCCGTGCACTTCCCACAGCGAGCCCACCCAGGCAGGGTCCTAGGGAAGCCACAGGGTCCTGCACCCCCACTTTGCAGTCAGACGTGACTCTCAGCCAGTCAGTAAAACAAAGGTCTACTAGATGACAGGAACATGGTCTAAAACAGAGCTTGTAGGTACAGAGAACAGGACCCCTCAGCCAGGATCATCCTGGGGGGGCAGCGAGCCAGACACCCACATCTGCACTCACTTCTTGTCCCCCACTAGCTCCAAACTGACTCCCCCTCCAGCCCCTCCTCCTCTGGGCTTTGTTCCTTTCCCGGGCCAGGAGATCACCTGATTCTTTTGTTCTCCCACATCTTTTGTGATCACCTTGCTGGGGGCCATTAGTTGTCAGGAGACAGAGTGCTGGCCATTTATGCACACTGGCCCTTTGCTCTGCAACAATCTCACCCCCTAGAGACATAAGAAATGCATAGGGGAAACTGAGGCACCCACACCATATTTGGAGGAAACATTAGGAACAGTCCCATTTCGTCATAGGGTGTGGAACAGCTGCTGTATGAGGAGAGATTAATAAGACTGGACTTTTCAGCTTGGAAAAGAGATGACTAAGGGGGGATATGATTGTGGTCTATAAAATCATGACTGATGTGGAGAAAGTAAATAAGGATGTGTTATTTGTGCCTTCTCATAACACAAGAACTAGAGGTCACCAAATGAAGTTAATAGGCAGCAGATTTAAAACAAACAAATGGAAGTGTTTCTCCATACAACGCACAGCCAACCTGTGGAACTCCTTGCCAGAGGATATTGTGACAGCCAAGATTATAACAGAGTTCAAAAAAGAACTAGATATGTTCACGGAGGATAGGTGCATCCATCCTATTAGCCAGGACAGGCAGGGATGGTGTTCCTAGCCTCCGTTTGCCAGAAACTGGGAATGGGTAACGGGGTGGATCACTTGATGATTCCCTGTTCTGTTCATTCCCTCTGGGACACCTGGCACTGGCCACTGTCAGAAGACAGGTTACGGGGCTACATGGACGATTGGTCTGACCCAGCGTGGCCATTTTTATGTTCTTAAGCTCCTTTCCTGTCTGAGAAGGTGTTTCTCACTCACTGGCTCATCTAGACAGTGCTGGGCCAATCCAGAGAGCTGGGATGCACATTTTTCATGAGACATTCCTGCTGGCAGAGCATACAGTCTCATGCTTCTTTCTCCTGATGACCCCCCTGTTCCAAGTCTTTTTCTTGGGCTCTTTAGTGTTGTGTGAAGGCCCAAGACCATACCTTGTCTGGCCTGTAAACTCTTGGCTGGGCTTGGGGAAAAGGTGTCAATTGTTCTTACTCCGAGCTCTGAGAACCTCTCTGCCCTGGGGACTGTCTAGCCTCCAGCAGCTTTGGAACACAATAGTCTGCGGTACATAACTCTGGGAATACTTTCCAGCCAGCCAGCCCACAGTAGCCGTGGCTGCAAGCAAGGTCTTAGCCCGCCTGGGCATGTCCCTGGGCACAGACTCGGAACTGTGCAAACCCCGGCTGTTGCCTGGATCTGGAGGGGGAGGAGGAGACCCAGAGAGGCCAGAATCAGGGAAGCCAAGAGGAGGAGCATGGCCGGCTGTGTCAAGGTGGCTGACAGATCTAGGGGGATGAGGATGGAGTGCTGGGCCTGAGCCTTGGTTAGAAGGGGCACTAGAGATTTGGGCGAGGGCAGTTTCTGTGGTGTGCTGGGGGTGGGAGCTGGGCTGGAGGGTCTAGGACAGAGCAGGAGGAGAGGAACTCCAGTGTGTGCAGGGAGCTTGGGGAGGAAGGGAGATGGGGCGAGAGTCGAAGAGGCAAGTGGGGCAGGATGGGTGCTGAAGATGGGAGCGATTGGCACTTTGTGTTGTGAGGGGATGAGCCAGAGGAGAGTGAGAAACAGAGGGAGGAGGGGAGTTCAGGGAGATCAGGAGCTGGGACTGGATGGGGTCCTGGGCTCAGGTGGAGGGGCTGGAGGAGGAGAGCAGAGACTCTGTATGACTGGGGAGGAGGAGGGAGAGTTGTGGGAGGGGCAGTCGAGCCGAGGGGAGGGGGAAGGGCAGGTCACATTTCGCCAGCTTTCTCTTGGCAGAAATTGGCAAGATCCTCTGGTCACATGGCGAATGCTTCCCTCCAGGCTCCCTCCCAGGTCACTGCCCCCCTCCTGCTCTGCAGCCTCCCAGACACCCTGCAACCCCTGCTAGACACAGACACTGGGCGGATCCTCACCTATCTCCTTACTAGGGTGAATGGAGAAAGTCACAATTTTTGGGTTTTTTTCTTATATAGGCTCCTATTCCCCCTGTCCCATTTTTCACATTTGCTGTCTGGTCACCCTACTCCTCACTCTTCAGATCCCTCCCTCCAGGCCTCCCTGTCCGGCTCTGCACCCTCCCTCCTGGCTGGCCCACATGCCTCTTCCCCAGTTCCCTGCTTTCTGCCCCCGACTCCAGCCAGTCTCCTCCGTTCACTCTGTAACTGCTGCCTATGGGAGTCCTGTGGGCTCAGCCCTTGGCAGCTTGTCCCCTCCAGCCTGGGAGTGTGGCCTGCGGGCTGTTAGTGTGTGTAGCAATGTCACCCCACCCGCGGTGCTCGTACGGCCTGAGGCTATGAGCTTTGTGGGGCTGGGACCCCGGCCTCCTCTGGGCTTTGAAATAGCCCTGCCTCTCAGGGTGCTGCCGCACTCACGATGATAAAGAACCTGGTCTCTCAGCCCCACAGGTGTGGATCGCCCCGGTGCCCGAGGCCCAGCGCCGTCGGGAGCTCCTGGCAGGGCTGCCGCTGCTCCTGGAGTGCGAGGTCTCCACGCCCGATGCCCCTGTGCGCTGGCTCAAGGACGGGGAGACTGTGCCCTCGGATGACGTCGTCGCCCTGCAGGCAGAGGGCTGCGCCAGGAGGCTGTTTATCCGCTCTGCCCGCCCCTCAGACTCCGGGACGTACACGTGTGACGTGGGCGAGGATGCGCTGAGCTTCACCGTGACCGTGAGCGGTGAGCTGGGGGCTGGGCGACGGTCCCCTCCCTGGGAGCAGGGCTAACGCCACAGGCAGCGCTGGGCGGGCTGTGCCTTACACTCAGATAGGAAGTCGGGGTCTCTGCCCTGAGATGCTGCCTGGCCAGTCACTCTGTGGGGCTGACCCTGTATCCAGCGCTGCCTTGGCCGTTGACCCCAGTAGGGCAGCAAGCGTGGCACAGGGGCTTGCCAGTGAAGCATCTGGGCTCGACGGTGCATTACCAGAGCTGGCACTTGTCAGACCCAGCAGGGCCTGGGCTCCGGCTCCTGGTCCCTGTGTGGCCAGCAGGGGACCAGCCTGCTGCCCAGCCAGCCCCTGCGGACACAGCTCTGCTTTGAAGGTAAATGAAGATCCTCAGAGTCCTGGCTCTCCCTGTTACGGGGCTGACTGCAAGGAGCTGGGCCCTAGGGAGAGAAACAGCAGCTACCCCCGACACGGAGAATGCAAGCGACTCTGCGGCTGCATCTAACGCAGAATGAGCCACATCCCCACCTGATGAGGGATGGCCAGTCTAGGCTCTGCATCTCCCCCAGACAGCTGCCCCCAGGGTCACTTCCTCACCCTCTTCCTGGACATCCTGCCTTGGAGAATAGGTGGGGTGGCTGGCTGGGAGTGACCCAGCCGGCAGCCTCACTGCTGAGCCCGTCCTGTCTCTCCACCCAGAGCCGCCCGTGAGGATCGTCAGCTCTAACGAGGACGCCGCGCACACCTACCTGGCCTCAGAGCGCGTGGTGCTGGCATGCGAGCTGTCCCGTGCCAACGCCCCGGTGCAGTGGTACAAGGACGGGGTGGAGGTGGAGGAGGACGAGCACCTGCTTCTGGAGCGCGAGGGGTCCCATCACAGGCTCGTCATCCCCTCGGCCCATCCGCAGGACACGGGGGAGTTTGTGTGTGACACGGGCGGCGACTCCGTCTTCTACAACATCACAGTGACAGGTCAGTGACACCCCTGGTCCCTGGCGGGTGGGTCCGCAGCACTCCCCCGTTACCCCAGCTGGCAGGTCGGTGACACCCCTGGTTCCCTGGCAGGTGGGTCAGCAGGGCTCCCCCGTTACCCCAGCTGGCAGGTCAGTGACACCTCTGGTCCCTGGCGGGTGGGTCCGCAGCACTCCCCCGTTACCCTAGCTGGCAGGTCTGTGACACCCCTGGTTCCCTGGCAGGTGGGTCAGCAGGGCTCCCCCGTTACCCCAGCTGGCAGGTCAGTGACACTCTTGGTCCCTGGCAGGTGGGTCAGCAGGGCTCCCCCGTTACCCCAGCTGGCAGGTCGGTGACACCTCTGGTTCCCTGGCAGGTGGGTCAGCAGGGCTCCCCCGTTACTGCAGCTGGCAGGTCAGTGACACCCCTGGTTCCCTGGCAGGTGGGTCAGCAGGGCTCCCCCTTACCCCAGCTGGCAGGTCAGTGACACCCCTGGTTCCCTGGCAGGTGGGTCAGCAGGGCTCCCCCACAACCCCAGCTGGCAGGTCAGTGACACCCCTGGTCCCTCAGCGGGTGGGTCAGCAGCACTCCCCCGTTACTGCAGCTGGCAGGTCAGTGACACCCCTGGTTCCCTGGCAGGTGGGTCAGCAGGGCTCCCCCTTACCCCAGCTGGCAGGTCAGTGACACCCCTGGTTCCCTGGCAGGTGGGTCAGCAGGGCTCCCCCTTTACCCCAGCTGGCAGGTCAGTGACACCTCTGGTCCCTGGCGGGTGGGTCAGCAGGGCTCCCCCACTACCCCAGCTGGCAGGTCAGTGACACTCTTGGTCCCTGGCAGGTGGGTCAGCAGGGCTCCCCCGTTACCCCAGCTGGCAGGTCAGTGACACCTCTGGTCCCTGGCGGGTGGGTCAGCAGGGCTCCCCCGTTACCCCAGCTGGCAGGTCAGTGACACCTCTGGTCCCTGGCGGGTGGGTCAGCAGGGCTCCCCCGTTACCCCAGCTGGCAGGTCGGTGACACCCCTGGTCCCTGGCAGGTGGGTCAGCAGGGCTCCCCCGTTACCCCAGCTGGCAGGTCAGTGACACCCTTGGTCCTCTGGGGGGAGATGACAGGTGGGCTGGGCTCTCACCAGCACCGAGCCCCTGGCCCTGAGTGGAGAGCCCAGCCCCCCGTCAATGTCCAGCCTCGGCCCTGAGGGGAGAGCCCTGCGCCCCTGTCAGCGCCCGGCTCCCCATCCTGAGGGCAGAGCCCGGCCCCCCTGTCCATGCCCGGCCCCTGGCCCTGATGGGAGAGCCCTGTGCCCCTGTCAGCGCCCGGCCCCCTATCCTGAGGGCAGAGCCCGGCCCCCCTGTCCATGCCCGGCCCCCGGCCCTGAGGGGAGAACCCTGCACCCCTGTCAGTGCCCAGCCCCCCATCCTGAGGGCAGAGCCCGGCCCCCCTGTCCATGCCCGGCCCCCGGCCCTGAGGGGAGAACCCTGCACCCCTGTCAGTGCCCAGCCCCCCATCCTGAGGGCAGAGCCCGGCCCCCCTGTCCATGCCCGGCCCCTGGCCCTGAGGGGAGAACCCTGCACCCCTGTCAGTGCCCAGCCCCCCATCCTGAGGGCAGAGCCTGGCCCCCCTGTCCATGCCCGGCCCCCGGCCCTGAGGGGAGAACCCTGCACCCCTGTCAGTGCCCAGCCCGCGATGCCCCTGGAAGAACTGGGGTCTGGGTCTGACAGAGGCTGTGATATCTGAGCTCCTTGGGCAGCTGCTCCCCACAGGTAGCACAAGCTAGCAGAGACTTTTCCTAACGACCATCGGGCTGCAGCCCCAGCACCCACCCAGATCCCCCAGAGCACCGGGGAGCCCAGGCCACCTGATGGTCATGGGCAGTGGCCGGGGGTCTTGCTAGAGCAGAGTGGGGTCCATGGGAGTAGGCAGGCTGGGGTTGGGTAGAACAGACCCCCTGCCCTGCAGTGGGTAGAGATTGGGTATCCCTGAGCCCATCGTGTCCCTTCCGTTCGATGTGCCCAACAGAGCCCCCAGTGAGGATCCTGTGCCCCCAGGAGCACTCCCTGGAGCTGCGGGCTCTGGCGCTGCAGCGCCTGGAGCTGAGGTGTGAGCTGTCTAGAGCAGACGCCCAGGTGCGCTGGTTCAAGGACGGGCTGGAGGTGGATGAGACAGAGAACTTGCTGCTTCGGGCAGAGGGGTCCCAGCGCTGGCTGATTGTCCCGCAGGCCCGGGCTGAGGATGCCGGCGAGTACATCTGTGAGACAAGGGACGAGTCCGTCTCCTTTGACATCAGGGTGTCAGGTGAGCATGGGGGGCCAGGTAATGTGGGGCACAGCTTCCTTATCTCTGTGACATCTGCTCTGTGACCGTCGTTGATAAACTGAGCAAAGCTCTTCCCCCACTCCGGGTCCATCACCCTCTCTCGGCTGCTCTTAGTGTCTCCCGGGTTCCCGCTCTGGTTATGGTCGCTGGGGAGAGTGGGCCGTACGTTTGCCAGTGGTGAGCATCTGCTGGCA
The DNA here is from genome assembly GCF_007399415.2 of Gopherus evgoodei. Taxonomy (NCBI): domain Eukaryota; kingdom Metazoa; phylum Chordata; order Testudines; family Testudinidae; genus Gopherus; species Gopherus evgoodei. The sequence goes on along the minus strand of NC_044332.1, from coordinate 80,645,168 downwards.
TGACTGCTCCGTGTCATACATGTGCCCCAAGGCACAGCCATACGTGCTGTGTCTCCTCAGGCCTCAGGAGCCATCCCGTGATCTGCTCCCTGCAGCTCTTACACCCACCATTGCTCTTCCGTGGCGTGAAAGGAGAAATTGGCTGTGCTGGACATTGATTCAAACCAACAGGCCAGGGTGGGGGCAGCATTGTCCCCTCGCTGCCTGGGCCAGTGCTGCCCTCTCCTTTCAGAGCCCCCGGTGAAGATCCTGCAGCCGTGGCGAGCTCCCCCCACCCTGAAGGCTGTCGTGGGGGAGACGGTGACTTTGGCCTGCGAGCTCTCGCGCGGGAACGTGCCGGTGCAGTGGGTTAAGAATGGCACCAGGCTGGAAGCTGGCGGCAGCCTGATCCTGGAGGAGGAAGGTGCCCATCGGCGGCTGGTCATCCCTGCGGCTGGAGTGGAGCATTCTGGGAAGTATGTCTGCGATGCGACTGATGACAGCAGGACGTTTACTGTCCAAGTGTGTGGTGAGTGAGAGGCTGGGGAGGGCCCAGAGACCTGAGTAGTGCCCCCGTGAGCAGGGCAGTGCTGGGGGAAGTGAGTTCCCTGGGTGGGGGCATTGTCACTGCCGGAGGTGCCTTTGCAGCCAGATTTGGGCTATAAAGTGATGTCCCCACAACCCTCTCTTGCCCCAGGCTGAGTCTGTTGCCCCCTGCCTCACGCTGCCCCCTGAGAACCAGACCTGAGTCCCAAGCGCAGCCTTGGCATGCCTGTCGCTGCTTTTGTGGCAGTCCGCATGCACCGGGGCCCTGGTGCCTCTGTTTCCAGTGGCTAGTCTGTCCAGGGACAGTTGCTGAGTCTGCGCACTCAGGGTCAGGGCTTGTGCCTTGGCATAGGCTCCAGTGGGTGCTCTTGGAGAGCCATGGTGAGTCTGTGGGGGGGTCAGCAATGGGGTGGGGAAGGTGTCACGGACCCATAGGATGGGGGTCATGTCCCCCCCATGGGGACAGGCTCTGGGAGGCCCCGTCAGGAGGCCATGCCCCCAAAGGGTCTGTGATGGAGTAGGGACTGTCTGTGTGGGGGATGGGAGAGCTGGGGATGTCTTTAGGGGAGGGACAGGATCTTTAAGCCTGTAACCTGGGCCAGGTAGGGGGAGGGGTTTAGCACCTTGGCCCAGGAAGCTGGACAAAGGAATCGGCCGGCTGGAGGAGGGGCAGTTCAGTTTCGGTTTGGGGCTGGGTGAGGGGAATTCAGGGGATCCTATGCTGGGATCCAAGCGCCCTGAACCCCGAGAAGGACTCGACTGAGGGGTCCTGGTTGGGCCTCCAGGCTCTGCTGTAACCTGTGTTCCTGTTGTCCAATAAACCTTCTGTTTTACTGGCTGGCTGAGAGTCACTGTGGGTCCCAGGAAGAGCGATGTAGGGCCGGACTCCCCCACACTCCATGACAGGGTCTCACTCCGCCTCCAGGCAGCAAGTCCCACGGAGACAGATCCTGAGGGAGAGTTGTACCATCTATGGCGGAGTCACAGGTCTGATGCTCTGGAGCTGCTCTGTAGAAAGCCAGCAGGACTCTGAGTAGCGTGACTCCCCTCAGGGCAAGGAGCTTCCTGGGACTGACCTTGAGTATTCAGCATCCCTGTTCACACCATACACTTCCCCTTAGTGGGTCCACCTGGACGAGACCTCTGGGGAAGCCAGAAGGGCCCTGCACCCCAGCTACACAGTCAGCAGTGACGCTCAGTCAGCCAGTAAAACAGATGGGTTATTAGTCGACAGGATCACAGCATAGAACAGATCTTGTTTGCACAGAATCAGGGACTTTCAGCCAAGTCCATCTTGGGGGGCCCTGGTCTGGACACCCTGGACTCCCTACTCTCTGAGTTACCCATAGCAGACTGCCCAGCTTCCAGCAACCCGACCTCCAACACACCCATTGCTCCCCCTCCTGATCTTTGTCTCACTCCCTAGGCAAAGTGTCATCCGGTTGCACACCCTCCTGGGTCTCAGATTATGAAGGACATCGTCCATCACTTATGTGCAGGCAGCCAGAGCCATCTCACCTGTCCCCAAGGGTCTCAGTAAAAGTCACACATCCTTATTCCCACCATCTAGGCATTGGTGCAATAAGCCGGGAAACTGAGGCACACAGAGTATTCATGCAAAACAGTAAGACTCACACAGGCTCACATACAACATAATAAGGAGGAAAAACCCACTTTGTCACACCATCTTAGGGGTCAGCGCCCCCTCCGCCAGCGTCTGCACGGACACGCAGCCAGCACAGGCTGACAGGCGGGTTATTAGTCACCTGGTCCAGCCCTGGAAGCCCTTGGGGAGCCCAGAGCCCAAAGCCCCATCCCTCCGTCACGTCGACTGACCTCCTCAGTCAGACTCCGCAGTTACCTCCCACTGCTTCCTGCAGCCAACACAACCCCTCACCCCCAGCCCTTTGTTCCCGAGCCCAACGGGGAATGCAGCTCAGCCCCCTGCCCAGGGGTGGGGGGTGCAGATCTCTCTGGGGCACTGGTTGCTGGGCATCTGTGTCTGGGTAGTCGGATTTGCCACTGTCTTCTCAGAGCTCCACTGATATGGGACCTAAGGCCCCAGACAGCTGGGAGCCTGTCACGTCTGTCTCTTCCCCTGCTCCCAATAGGCAACAATACAGCATATAGGGGAAACTGAGGCAGACACAGACTTGATAAAAATAGTATCGACAATTCCCACTTGGGCGCAGCAGGCCCAGCTCGCCACCCTGAGTTTCCCAAGTGGTCTGTGCCCGTTTCTGTCTCCTTGGCAGTCCCTGCAGGCCCCAGAGCCCTGGCAGCTGCACTGGTTGTCTCCTCCCAACAGGAAATCGAGGGGTATGATGTGAAACAGGCTAATCGTAAGCAGGACGCTCAGGGGCCAGTTGGGCCCATCCTGGTCCTGGGGGGCCTGCGCTAGCCTGACCACCCAGTCAGAGCAGGCCAAGTCCTGGGCCTGTGTCGGAGTTCCCAGGCTGGAGTGGAGCAGGTCTAGTCTGGTGCCCGTCTCTGACAGCGACCAGCCCCAGGCTCTTCCAGGGAAGATACAACTGCCCTGCAATGACGGCTGGGCCCAGGGGAATCACCTTCCTATCCCCAACATTGACACAGGGGGGTTCAGCGCCCTCGTACGTAGCACAGTGTCATGGGGGCACTTGTCGCTGTTGTCCATGCAAATATTGAATCCTTCTGATGCCTGCTGTGTTCCTGGGCGCAGTGAAACCTTGTGGCAGCGAGTTCTATAGGCTGGTTAATCGTAGCTGCTGTTTGTCTTGGTTCTGCCAGACCCTCCCGTGACGATCCTGGGGCGGAGAGAGCTGCAGACCCACCGCCGCTGCCTGGCCACAGAGGACCTGGTGCTGGAGGTGACGCTCTCCCATGCCCACGGAGAGGTGAAGTGGTACAAGGATGGTGAGAAGTTGCAGGACATGGGGCGCGTGCGTCTGGAGGAAGATGGGGCGCGGCGCGCACTGGTCATTCTGGGCATGGAGAGCAAGGATGCAGGGGAGTATCTGTGTGACAGCCATGACGACAGCCTCATCTTCTGTGTCGCCGTGGAAGGTACGGCTGAGCTGCCGCTGCTGCTGACCTCCTGTCTGGTGGGTGGGCGAGGGCCCTGCCTGGCATTGGGGAGCAGTGCAGGAGCTGGGCGGCCCCTCTGGAGGGATGGGCCCTTTGCTGCCAGGCCCCACAGAATGAGGGTGTGAGGAGCCTTACTCACTGGGCTAATGGGGGTCTGTGATGGGAGTGAGCAGGGCAATAGGCAAGTGGGTGATGGCACTACATGACTTAAGCTAGCTAAAATCAGAGGAGACTGAGGAAGGACAGAGGGCCCAGCCAGGCAGGCAGTGGAGGGGCAGAGGGCCCAGGCAGGCAGGCGAGGGAGGGGGCAGAGAGCCCAGCCAGGCAGGCGAGGGAGGGGGCAGAGAGCCCAGCCAGGCAGGCAAGGGAGGGGGCTGAGGGCCCAGGCAGGCGGTGGAGGGGGCAGAGGGCACACCCAAGCCAGTGGGGAGCAGGCAGAGGGCCCAGCCAGGCGGGGGAGAGGGCTGCAGTGGGGGCAGATGACATACAGTATGGGCTACGCAGGGCACACCCACTGGAAGGAGTAATCTGGACCCTCAGGCTCTGCCCTGGGCTCTGAACTCCCTGTGACCCCTTGGAGAGAGCCCTGAGCAGCCCCATGCACCCCGCTTGATGTGTGGCCATGAGTGAAGAGTAACCCCAGCTGCAGCCGCGTAGGGCTGGAGAGTGCATGGACAGCGCCTGCTGAGACCGCACTGGGAGGCTGAGCCCGAGGTGCAGCTCCAGGCTCTGCTCTCCCAGCTTCAGAAAGATTCTGGTGGGGGAAGGGGCCTGGGTGAGCTTCCGTATAAAGAGAGTGCAGAGGCTGAGGCAGTTCGGTTTAGAGGAGCCCCATGCCACAGGCTGACAAGGTGTGTCTCTAGGAGTGGCACAGAGAGGGGGATTGGGTGTGGCTGGTTGCCCCTCCTTTAACAGCAGACCATGGGTTGCTCAGTGAAATGGGAAGGCACTGTATTTAATAGTGGCAGCAGGAAATGCTGTTGTATTTTAGACACTACACACGTAACCTGTGGAACTCCCTGCCACATGGTATCCTTGAGGCCAAGAGGTCAGTGGGATTCAGAGAGCAGTAGTGTTCTCATGGGTTCTGGGAATATCCCATTACACGAACTGTAATAGCTCTGAAAGGGCTGTCAGCCCATGTGTCCATTCCTAGCCCTAGTGCAGGGGTGGGCAAACTATAGGGTGACCAGACAGTAAATTGGAAAAATCGGGGCAGGAGGTGGGGGGTAATAGGAACTTATATAAGAAAAAGACCCAAAAATCGAGACTGACCCTATAAAATCAGGACATCTCATCACCCTAGCAAACTATGGCCTGTATGATATTTTAATACAGCTCTCGAGCTCCCGCTGGGGAGCAGGGTCTGGGGCTTGCTGTGACGCAACAGGGAGCGGGGCGGATTTGACCTGGGAATGTTGCAGGGGGCTTACATCTAGCCTGCTTCTCGCTTGCATATATATACCTGCCCCTGGAAATTTCCACTACATGCATCTGAGGAAGTGGGTATTCACCCACGAAAGCTCATGCTCCAAAACGTCTGTTAGTCTATAAGGTGCCACACGATTCTTTGCTGCTTTTACAGCTCCAGACTAACACGGCTACCCCTCTGATACTTGTGCCCCAGTGAAATATTCAGGGGAAAGTCTGTCCCAGCTGGGACTTCCCCCTGCAGCCCATGGAGAAGCCCCTCTCCCTGTGCCCCAGAGCGGGGCTCTGACCCCATCCTGCTGTCTCAGTCCCGGCTCGGATCGTCCTGGGTACCTTCTGGAGCGGAGGGGGGGAGCTCAGCTGAGGCAGGGAGTGTGCCTCCCCGCCGGCTGGTACTTGGCCAAGGTCTCTCCATGGCCTGCCTGGAGTTTGTGGCTGTTACTTCTGTCAGCCACCTGTCTAGCGTGTAGTCTGCCTGTCTGTGTCAGTCGGCCCCTCTGGAGCAGAGCCAGTACGTCTGTTGGTACAAGTTGTCACGGTGTCCCCGGGCGACGCTCTGGAACTGCTCCCCACAAAGCCAGGCAGGACTTTGGGGAGCCTCCTCTCCCTTGGAGAAGACTGTCTGCAGGGCAAGAAGCTCACACGGCTTCACCTCCTGGGTCTCTCCATGCAGCATTCAGCATCCTCTGCCCCTCCGTGCGCTTCCCACAGCGAGTCCTCCCAGGCGGGGTCCTCGGGAAGCCACCGGGTCCTGCACCCCCACTTTGCAGTCAGACATGATTCTTAGCCAGCCAGTAACACAGAGGTTTATTTAGACAACAGGAACACAGTCCAAAACAGGTCTTGCTGGTACAGACAACAGGACCCCCTTTTAGTTAGGTCCATCTGGGGCCCCAGGGAGGCCCTAGCCCCATTGGGAGGCCCAAGCCCTGTTGGGACTCCCTTCCATTTCCCAGCCAGCTTCCAAGCTGAAAACTCCCCCAGCCTCTCACCCAGCCTTTGTTCAGCTTCCCGGGGCAGAGGTGTCACCTGGTCTCTAACCCCTTCCTGGGTTCTCATGTTACCTGCTCAGGTCTCCTCCCTCAGGCCAGTCTCCTATCCCTCAATGCAGACCGTCCTCCCAGGCCAACTCTCCCCACTCAGCATTCGCAGCCCACATTAAGAAAAGTCCCAGTTCATCACAGGCAGTGCTGTCTGGCAGGCCCTCTGGCACGCTGTCCGCGTGCAGCCTGTCCAGCATGCACGCAGTGGGTTGCACGGGCTGTGGGGTGTGAGGCACGCCTGACCCCAAGCCTGGCCTCTGCCCCATGCAGTGACGCTGCCTCTCTCTGACTCCTCAGAGCCCCCTGTATGCATTGTGAGGAGCAAGGGGGTCCGGGAGCAGCAGTGCCTGGCGGCCGGCGATGACTTGGTGGTGGCCTGTGAGGTGTCTCAGCCCAGCGCTGCCGTCCGCTGGCTCAGGGATGGCCAGGAGCTGGTGGCCAGCGAACGAGTCCGGATTGAGGACCGGGGAGCTCTCAGGCAGCTGACCATCCTCAGGGCCCGGCCCAATGACTCTGGCTCCTATGTTTGTGACGCTGTTGATGACCGAATGGTGACGACTGTGGAGGTGGCAGGTGAGCCGTCAGGGGCCATTGTACATGCCAGCTAGATGGGCTGGGCGGATGCAGAGCAGAGCAGGAACGCTGTCCATCCCAGCCAGGCTGGGGGCCTGTCAGCTCTCACTGGCTAGATGGGGCTGATGGGGTCAGTACCTGGAGGGGAAAGCCCCTGGGACTGCCCCTGTGCTGCAGGTAGTGGGGTGAGGTTCAGTGAGGGTGCTCTCCCTTGGCAGCCAGTGCAGTGTGCAGGGATTGAGATGGTGGCTCCGGCTACTTGTGATCCCAGAGCTCTCTCCCTAGTGTCCTCGCCAGATTCCTTTTCCAGAGAATTCATCGTGCTTCCCCCAAGCTTTGCTGGATGCAGGATCCTTCAGCACTTCTGGTCCTAAACTCTGGTGTTGTTGCTGCAGCCAGTGACCCCGACCCCGCTCCCACAGCACCCCCTGCTGGAAGAGGCTGGGACCAGAGCAGCCGGGAGCCCCCCGCACCACATGCAGTGCTCCCAGCATAGGTTGACCGTACGTCCCATTTTGGCCGGGACAGCCCCCTTTTTAAGCTCTGCCCCGGCCGTCCCGATTTTTTGGCAGCAGTGGACATTTGTGCTGTTTGCTTTGCTGACTTGATCAGTGGGATAAATGCCCCCTTTTGTCAGAACAGTGGGGTGTGCAGGAGGGCGAGCGGCAATGCCAGCCCCACACGGGTCGGGAGGGGAGGGAGGGCTCAGGGGAGCAGTGTGGGCCAGCCCTGAACAAGGAGCAGGGCTCAGGTGAGTGGCTCAGGCCAGCCCCACAGGGTGTCCTGTTCACCCTCTCCCAGCCTGCTCCCCACAGCGCCCCGGAAAAGCTGTCCCAGGGCTGCCTGGTCACTTCCTTTCCCCTCTGGCTCCAGCCCCCCCCGTTCGCATTGTGAATAAGGAGGAGGCCAAGATGCCCGTGGAGGTCCTGGAAGGGGAGAGCGTCACGCTGGTTGCCCGGCTCTCCCAGGAAGAGGCTCCTGTCCAATGGCTGAAGAACAAGTGGGTGCTGCGTTCCGGGGCACGGCTCCTCCTGGGCACCCAGGGGCCCTCACACAGCCTCACCATCAAGCAGACGGAGCTGGGTGACAGCGGCACCTTCAGCTGTGACACTGGGGACGACGAGGTGCACTTCACCCTGCGAGTGAGAGGTGAGCCAGGCTGTGGGGGATGTCACTGACTGACCAGCTCCCTGCCCGGCTCCTGCCCAGCCCGCGGATCCCTGCCCGGTTCTCTTCCTGGCTCCCTGCCAGTGATGAGCACCCTGCCCAGCTCCCTGCCTGGCTCCCTGCCCGGCTCCTGCCCAGCCCGCGGATCCCTGCCCGGTTCTCTTCCTGGCTCCCTGCCAGTGATGAGCACCCTGCCCAGCTCCCTGCCTGGCTCCCTGCCCGGCTCCTGCCCAGCCCGCGGATCCCTGCCCGGTTCTCTTCCTGGCTTTCTGCCAGTGATGAGCACCCTGCCCAGCTCCCTGCCTGGCTCCCTGCCCGGCTCCTGCCCAGCCCGCAGATCCCTGCCCGGTTCTCTTCCTGGCTCCCTGCCAGTGATGAGCACCCTGCCCAGCTCCCTGCCTGGCTCCCTGCCCGGCTCCTGCCCAGCCCGCAGATCCCTGTCCGGTTCTATTCCTGGCTCCCTGCCAGTGATGAGCACCCTGCCCAGCTCCCTGCCTCGCTCCCTGCCTGGCTCCTGCCCAGCCCGCGGATCCCTGCCCGGTTCTCTTCCTGACTTTCTGCCAGTGCCGAGTCCCCTGCCCAGTCCCCTGCCCAGCTCCTGCCAGCGCCCTGCTCCCTGCTCAGCTCCCTTCCTGGCTCCCTGCCTGGCTTCCTGCCAGTGCCGAGCCCCCTGCCCAACTCCCTGCCCGGCTCCTGCCAGCATCCAACCCCCTGCCTAGCTCCCTGCCAGTGATGAGCACCCTGCCCAGCTCCCTGCGGCTCCCTGCCCGGCTCCTGCCAGCACCCAACCCCCTGCCTAGCTCCCTGCCAGTGATGAGCACCCTGCCCAGCTCCCTGCCTGGCTCCCAGCCCGGCTCCTGCCAGCACCCAACCCCCTGCCTAGCTCCCTGCCAGTGCCGAGCCCCCTGCCCAGCTCCCTGCCCGGCTCCTGCCAGCACCCAACTCCCTGCCCGGCTTCCTGCCAGTGCCGAGCCCCCTGCCCAACTCCCTGCCCGGCTCCTGCCAGCACCCAACCCCCTGCCTAGCTCCCTGCCAGTGATGAGCACCCTGCCCAGCTCCCTGCCTGGCTCCCTGCCCGGCTCCTGCCAGCACCCAACCCCCTGCCTAGCTCCCTGCCAGTGACAAGCCCCCTGCCCAACTCCCTGCCCGGCTCCTGCCAGCACCCAACCCCCTGCCTAGCTCCCTGCCAGTGACAAGCCCCCTGCCCAACTCCCTGCCCGGCTCCTGCCAGCACCTAACCCCCTGCCCAGCTCCCTGCCCGGCTTCTGCCAATACCCAACCCCCTGCCCAGCTCCCTGCCCGGCTCCTGCCAGCACCCGACTCCCTGCCCATCTTCCTGCCAATGCTGAGCCCCCTGCCCAACTCCCTGCCCGGCTCCTGCCAGCACCCAACCCCCTGCCTGACTCCCTGCCAGTGCCAAGCCCCCTGCCCAGTCCCCTGCCCAGCTCCTACCAGCGCCCTGCTCCCTGCTCAGCTCCCTTTCTGGCTCCCTGCCCGGCTCCTGCCAGCACCCAGCCCCCTGCCTGGCTCCCTGGCAGTGCCTAGCCCCCTGCCCAGTTCCCTGCCCAGCTCCTGCCAGTGCCCTGCTCCCTGCCCAGTTCTCTGCCCAGCTCCTGCCACTGCCCAGCTCCTCGTCTGGCTCTTGCCAGCACCCAGCTCCCTGCCCGGCTCCTACCCGAGTCCTGCCTGCGCCCAGCTCACCTGCTCATGGTTCTCTCCCCAGAGGCTCCAGTGGTGTTTGTGAACAAGCAGGAGAAGCCAGAGAAGGTGCTGGTGCTGGAGGGGGGCAGTGCCGTGCTCTCAGCCATTGTCTCCAAGGAACAGGCTGGAGTGAGCTGGAGGGGGCCCCAGCAGCCCCTGGCAGCAGGGCAGCGCTGTGAGCTGCGGCGAGAGGGCCGGGTGCACAGCCTGGTGCTGAGCAACGTGGGCAAGGACGACGCCGGCCTCTACACCTGCCTCTCCCACCATGACCAGATGCAGTTTGAAGTGAGCGTGAAAGGTGAGGGGGCAGCACCAGGGGAGTCCCAGCCCTGCAGCCCCAGGGCAGACCAGGGCAGACGCTGACTGTCTGCAGCAGGTGATCTGGCAGCAGCGAGGGCAGGACAGGGCCGCCCCATGGCCGTGGGGATCCAGTGGTGCTGGAGGCAGGGTGGGACCCCCATCAAGGGCACAGATACCGACCGGCCTCTGTTCGTGTTCCCAGAGCTGCTGGTGAAATTTGTGCGAGGCTTGTCGGACGTGCAGGCGCACATGGGTGAGACGGTGCTGCTGTGGTGCGAGCTGTGCAAAGCCAAGGGGCAGGTGCTGTGGCTGAAGGATGGGCAGGAGTTGGAGCCCAGCGGCAGGTGGGAGATCAAGGCAGAGGGGCGGGAGCGGTCCCTGGCGCTGAGCAATGTGGGGCCTGAGGATGCCGGCGAGTACTCCTGTGAGTCCAAGGATGACCGGACGCTGGCCATGGTGACTGTGCAGGGTGAGTCATGGGGCCACGGGGCTCTGCTCCAGGGACTTGATACCCCTGGGGCCCAGCCTTCAGCCCCGGGGCCCTGACTCCCCAGCCCAACTCTCAGCCCTGGGGCTCTGATCGACTGCCCCTGGGGCCCGGCCCTCAGCTCCAGGGCCCTGACCCCCCAGCCCAGCCCAGCACCAGGGACCTGATCCCCCAAGACCTGGCCCTACCCCTAGAGCCCACCCCTCAGCCTCGGGGCCCTGACCCCTCAGCTCAACTCTCAGCCCTGGGGCCCTGATTGACTGCCCCTGGGGCCCGGCCCTCAGCTCCAGGGCCCTGACCCCCCAGCCTAGCCCAGCACTAGGGACCTGATCCCCCAAGACCTGGCCCTACCCCTAGAGCCCACCCCTCAGCCTCGGGGCCCTGACCTCCCCAATCCAACTCTCAGCCTTGGGGCCCTGATTGACTGCCCCTGGGGCCCAGCCCTCAGCTCCAGGGCCCTGACCCCCCAGCCCAGCCCAGCACTAGGGACCTGATCCCCCAAGACCCAGCCAACCCCTAGAGCCCACCCCTCAGCCTCGGGGCCCTGACCTCCCCAGCCCAACTCTCAGTCCTGGGGCCCTGATTGACTGCCCCTGGGACCCGGCCCTCAGCTCCAGGGCCCTGACCCCCCAGCCCAGCCCAGCCCAGCCCAGCACCAGGGACCTGATCCCCCAAGACCAATCCCTACCCCTAGAGCCCAGCCTTCAGCCCCGGGGCCCTGACCTCCCCAACCCAACTCTCAGCCCTGGGGCCCTGATCGACTGCCCCTGCGGGCGGGCCCTCAGCTTCAGGGCCCTGACCCCTCAGCCCAGCCCAGCACCAGGGACCTGATCCCCTGAGACCCAATCCAGCCCTTGGGGCTCAGCCCTCAGCCCTGGGGCCCTGACCCCTCTAGACCAGCCCAGCTCCAGGGACCTTCCCACTCCCCCACAGTCCCAGCCTCTGTGACCCAACCCCTCTCCCAAGACCCAGTGGCCTGACCCCCAACAAAGTGCGCTGCAATCCCCAAGTTGGCATGATGCAGGCAGGTCCCCATGGGGGGCTCTGCCCCTCAGGAGGGGGGTGCACTGGCAGCCCAGTCACATCGGCCGGGGTAGGGGGGATTTTGTGGCTGTGGCTCTCGTACCAATCCCAGGGCGGTGCCATGCGCCGGGGGGGTGGGGGGAAGGGGGATGAGCTCCCCCCAGCACCAGCATCTTGCCCGGGGGTGCTCTTCACCCAGCTGCTCTGAGCAGGGTGCAGGGGAGGGGGGCAAGCAGCGTGTGGCGGCGAGGTGTGAGCTGGGGGAGGGGTGTGAGCAGGGAGAGGTGAGTGAGCAGCGTGTGTGGGAAGGGGCGAGCAGGGTTCAGGGGAGGGGTGTGAGCAGGGGGAGGGGGTGAGCAGGGTGCAGAAGAGGGGTGTGAACGGGGGGAGGGGCGAGCAGGGTGCAGGGGAGGGGGGTGAGCAGGGGGAGGGGGTGAGCAGCGTGTGTGGGAAGGGGCGAGCAGGGTGCAGGGGAGGGGTGTGAGCAGGGAGAGGTGAGTGAGCAGCGTGTGTGGGAAGGGGCGAGCAGGGTTCAGGGGAGGGGCGTGAGCAGGGGGAGGGGGTGAGCAGGGTGCAGAAGAGGGGTGTGAACGGGGGGAGGGGGCGAGCAGGGTGCAGGGGAGGGGGGTGAGCAGGGGGAGGGGGGCGAGTAGGGTGCAGGGGAGGGGAGTGGGTAGGGGAGGGGTGTGAGCAGGGATGGTGAGTGAGCAGGGTGTGGGGGCGGGCAGTGGGATGCGGGGGGAGATGGGCACGGAGGCCCAGTAGGAGCCTCCCTCTCACCCACTCTGGCCCCAGTGCCCAGGGTGGTTGAGATCATCTCGGAGCTGCACAACTTGACGGTGCTGGAGGGGGATGACGCCACATTCAAGTGCCTGGTGTCCCCGGATGACGTGGCCCTGATATGGCAGCTGAACGGCCAGGCTGTCGCCTCCTGCGAGCGGCTGGTGGTGAGCAGGAACGGGCTGTGCCATGCCCTGACCATCCGGCAGTGCCAGCTGGGAGACGCAGGCACCGTCACAGCCCGCGCTGAGGGCCTGGTGAGCACAGCCCGGCTGAGCGTGCAAGGTGAGGGGACTGGCCTGGCCGAACATGCAAGGCAGGAGCCTGGGGCGGGGTGGCCTGTCTGAGCGTGCAAGGGAGGGGCCTGGGGCAGGGTGGCCTGTCTGAGCGTGCAAGGGAGGAGCCTGGGGCGGGGTGGCCTGTCTGATTGTGCAAGGGAGGGGTCTGGGGCAGGGTCACTTGGCTCAGCGTGTGAGGGAGGAGCCTGGGACAGCACAGCCCATCTGAGTGTGCCAGGGAGGGGCCTGGGGCTGGCCACAGCCCGGCCCTAGCTGGTAGTGTGGATGCGGGGGGGGTCTCCCCTGGGGGTGTCGGGGAAGATTTTTCTTCTCTCCGCTGATTTCTGAGGCCGTGGTTTTCGGGTCTGTCTCGTTGGGGATGGAGTCTCATGGAGGGTCACCTCCTGTGTGGGGGCTCTCCCAGAGGTAAGTATTTTGTTGGGGGGGGTCTCTCATGGGAGGGGTCTAGGATGGCATGGGGTGGGTTCCAAGAGGTTTCCTGGGGGTGGCGGGAATGTCGGGGGTGGGTAGTTCCTGGGAGATCACCTGGGGGGTTCTGGGATGGCTGGGGTAGTTTGTGGGAGATCTCTGGTGGATGTCTCACAGGTTTGGGGTGATGGGGTAGTTCCCCGGGGGGTTCTGGGATGGCAGGAAGTAGTTTCTGGGGATCTCTCCTGGGTTCTGGGGTGGGGGTTGGTAGCAGTTCCTCAGGGGGTAGCTCCCCAGAGGGTCTTTCAGAAGTTCTGGGATCGTTGGGGGAGTTCCCCAGGGGGTCTCTGACAGGTTCTGGGCTGGGGGTGTGTGTAGTTCCTGGGGCTTAGGTCCCCAGAGGGTCTCTCACAGGGGCTGGGCGGCGGTGGGGGGTAGTGTAGTTCCCACGGGGTGGTTCCCTAGGGGATCTCTCACAGGGTCTCGGCGGCAGAGGTGGGGGTAGTTCCGGGGGCGTAGTTCCCACGGGGTGGTTCCCCATTGGGTCTCTCACGGGGTCTGGGTGGTATTAGGGGAGTGTAGTTCCCATGGGGTGGTTCCCTAGGGGATCTCTCACAGGGTCTCGGCGGCAGAGGTGGGGGTAGTTCCGGGGGTGTAGTTCCCACGGGGTGGTTCCCCATTGGGTCTCTCAGAGGGTCTGGGTGGTATTAGGGGAGTGTAGTTCCCATGGGGTGGTTCCCCAGTGGGTCTCTCACAGGGGCTGGGCTTGGGGGGGGGTTGGTTCCCCAGGGGGTGGTTCCCCATTGGGTCTCTCTCAGGGTCTGGGCTGGTGTGTATGTGTAGTTCCTGGGGGGTGGTTCCCCAGGGGGTGGTTCCCCAGGTGGTCTCTCAGAGGGTCTGGGCAGCGGTGGGGGGGTTGGTTCCCCAGGGGGTGGTTCCTCAGTGGGTCTCTCACAGGGGTTGGTTCCCCAGAGGATCTGGGCGGCGGGGGCTCCCAGGGCTCCCCGTCGGGCTCGGTGGAAGCTCTGCCCTGCGGTGCTTTGCAGAGGCCCAGGTGCTGTTTGTGCGGAAGCTGCAGGACGTGGTGGCCGAGGAGCTGCAGGACGTGGTGCTGGAGGTGGAGCTGAGCCGCGAGGCGGGCGAGGTGCAGTGGCTGAAGCAGGGGGTGCTCATCCAGCCGGGCAGCAAGTACCAGCTGCAGGAGGCCGGGCGCAAACGGAGCCTGACCATTCACAGCCTCAGCCCCTCGGACCGTGGCACCTACCGCTGCGAGAGCCTCCACGACCGGACGCAGGCCAAGCTGAGCGTGGAGCGTAGGTGTCCCTGCCCTTGGTCCAGCAGGGCCTGGCCAGGAGAGGCTGCAGGAAGGGGAGGGTGGGGGGTGCGGAGGGGAGGTAATGGTGTACGGGGGGTTACCTGGAGAGGGGAGGGGTGTGTGGGGGGAGGCTGTGGGGTGGCCTAAGGTGGGCAGGGGATTAAAGTGGGAGCCAAGCAACTGAGGCTGAATCTCAGGGAAGTTCTCTGGCAGCTGCAGCTGGCTGGGAGTCATCCCTGGGAGGGGCTGTGGGGGGTCCTGTGGCTGGCCCATCCCCTTGGTGCAGCCCCATCCCTGCCCCCAATTCAGTCCAGGTACAGACCCATCCCCGCCCCTGGCGCCTGTCTGGGTACAGACCCATCCCTGCCCCCTGGTACCGGTCCGGGTACAAACCCATCCCTGCCCCCTGGCGCCGGTCCGGGAGCATACCCATCCCTGCCCCCTGGCGCCGGTCCGGGAGCATACCCATCCCTGCCCCCTGGCGCCGGTCCGGGAGCATACCCATCCCTGCCCCCCTGGCGCCTGTCCTGGAGCAGACCCATCTCCGCCCCCTGGTGCCGATTCGGGTACAGATGCATCCCTGCCCCCTGGCACGGGTCCGGGTACAGACCCATCCCTGCCCCCTGGCACTGGTCTGGGAGCAGACTCATCCCTGGCACGGGTCCAGGTACAGACCCATCCCTGCCCCCTGGCGCTGGTCTGGGAGCAGATCCATCCCTGCCCCCTGGCTCGGATCCGGGTTCAGACCCACCCCTGCCCCACTGGCGCCTGTCCGGGAGCAGACCCATCCCTGCCCCCCTGGCGCCTGTCCTGGAGCAGACCCATCTCCGCCCCCTGGCGCTGATTCGGGTACAGACGCATCCCTGCCCCCTGGCACGGGTCCGGGTACAGACCCATCCCTGCCCCCTGGCACTGGTCTTGCAGCAGACTCATCCCTGCCCCCTGGCACGGGTCCGGGTACAGACCCATCCCTGCCCCCTGGCGCTGGTCTGGGAGCAGATCCATCCCTGCCCCCGGCTCGGATCCGGGTTCAGACCCACCCCTGCCCCACTGGCGCCTGTCCAGGAGCAGACCCATCTCCGCCCCCTGGCACCAGTTCAGGTACAGACCCATCCCTGTCCCCGGTGCCAGTCCCGGTTCAGACCCATCCCTGCCCCCTGGCACAGGTCCGGGTACAGACCCATCTCTGCCCCCTGGTGCCGGTCCGGGTACAGACCCATCCCTGCCCCCTGGTGCCTGTCCGGGAGCAGACCCATCTCCGTCCCCTGGCACGGGTCCGGGTACAGACCCATTCCTGTCCCCTGGTGCCTGTCCGGGAGCAGACCCATCTCCGTCCCCTGGCACGGGTCCGGGTACAGACCCATTCCTGTCCCCTGGCGCCTGTCCGGGAGCAGACCCATCCCTGCCCTCCTGGCGCCTGTTTTGGAGCAGACGCATCTCCGCCCCCTGGCACGGGTCTGGGTACAGACGCATCCCTGCCCCCTGGCGCCGGTCCGGGTACAGACCCATTCCTGCCCCCTGGTGCCGGTCCGGGAGCAGACCCATCCCTGCCCCCTGGCATGGGTCCGGGTACAGACCCATCTATGCCCCCTGGTGCCGGTCCGGGAGCAGATCCATCTCTGCCCCCTGGCACGGGTCTGGGTACAGACCCATCCCTGCCCCCTGGTGCCGGTCCGGGAGCAGAGCCATCCCTGCCCCCTGGCACGGGTCCAGGTACAGACCCATCCCCACCCGCTGGCACTGTTCTCTCTCCACTGCAGCCCGAAAGGTGTCTGTGCGGAAGCCACTGTCGGACGTGGAGACCTTTGAGAAGGAGACAGCCACGTTTCAGCTGGAGCTGTCCCATGCCGACGTGCCCGGAGTGTGGACGCGGGATGGCATCCGGGTGAAACCCAGCCGGACCTGCCGAGTCAGCACCACGGGCTGCGTGCACAGCCTGACGCTGCTGGGGCTGATGCTGGAGGATTCGGGCACCGTCACCTTCACCGCTGACACTCTGCGTTCCAGCGCCCGCCTGACAGTCAGAGGTGGGGGCTTAGCTGTGGGTTGGGTCATGTGTCACAACGTGTGGGGCCTGCCACGGGAACACTCTGGTGCCACCTGCTCACCCCGTCCTGACGCTCTGCAGAGCCTCAGCCCGACATCGCAGACCCTGCTGCTGCAGCCTGAGCGCTGGGCTCTGCATCCCCTGCCCCAGGAGCAGATCACAGGCCGCGAAGCAGGGCCCAGCCGTGACCTCCCTGCTGTGAGCTTCTCCACAGCAGTGCCCCATGGGGGAGCCAGCACTGTGAGCTTCTCCACAGCAGTGCCCCATGGGGGAGCCAGCGCTGTGAACCTCTCCATGGCAGGGCCCAGCCATGACCTTCCTGCTGTGAGCTTCTCCACAGCAGTGCCCCACTGGGGAAGCCAGCACTGTGAGCTTCTCCACAGCAGTGCCCCATGGGGGAGCCAGCGCTGTGAACCTCTCCATGGCAGGGCCCAGCCATGACCTCCCTGCTGTGAGCTTCTCCACAGCAGTGCCCCACTGGGGAAGCCAGCACTGTGAGCTTCTCCACGGCAGGGCCCAGCCGTGACCTCGCTGCTGTGAGCTTCTCCACAGCAGTGCCCCACTGGGGAAGCCAGCACTGTGAGCTTCTCCACGGCAGGGCCCAGCCGTGACCTCGCTGCTGTGAGCTTCTCCACAGCAGTGCCCCACTGGGGAAGCCAGCACTGTGAGCTTCTCCACGGCAGGGCCCAGCCGTGACCTCGCTGCTGTGAGCTTCTCCACAGCAGGGCCCAGCCATGACCTTCCTGCTGTGAGCTTCTCCACAGCAGTGTCCTGTGCCCCTCCAGTCCCACTCCTGAATGGAGTTTCTTGCATCTGGTTAACTCTCAGGCCTGTGTCTCCTCTCCTTTCAGAGCCGCCAGTTGCCATGGTGAAGGCCCCCCGGGACGTGGGTGTCCCTGAGACAGGGGCTGCCAGCTTCGAGTGCGAACTGTCCCGCCCTATTGCGGAGGTGAAGTGGTACAAGGTGAGGGCGGCTCTGTGAAACCTTCTGGGCCCCGGGGCCTGGCCCCTCCCGGCCTGAGGCCCCTCTGGGCTGCAGGCAGGCGTTCTGCCCTGGGCCAGGACTGGCTTCAAGCTCAGCGGGAGGGTGACCCATGAGGGGGACGAGCTGCAGGGGGGTGCCCCAGCCATGAGCTCCCCACCCGGCACGCAGTGTCAGCCCCGAGCCCCTCGTCCTGCCCCGTCCCTCCCAGGCTGCCTGCCGGGAGCCCCAGCCCCGGGCAGCCCAGTGACTGCGTCCCTCTCCGTTCCCTGGCAGGACGGGCTGGCGCTCCGAGCGGGGCCCAAGTGCCGCATCTACTCAGTGGGCCGCCGGCGCCTGCTGCAGCTCAGCCACTGCAGCCTGGACGATGCAGGGGAGTACACGTGCGACGCAGGCGACTGCCGGGCCTCCGCCACGCTGCGGGTCTACGGTACGACGGGCCGGCTGAGGGGCTCCAGGGGTGAGAGCGGGGGGGGCTGAGAGCCGAGGGGGCTCCCGGGGGTGAGAGCGGGGGGGGCTGAGAGCCGAGGGGGCTCCTGGGGGTGAGAGCGGGGGGGGGCTGAGAGCCGAGGGGTTCCGGGGGTGAGAGCGGGGGGGGCTGAGAGCCGAGGGGGCTCCCGGGGGTGAGAGCGGGGGGGGGCTGAGAGCCGAGGGGGCTCCCAGGGGTGAGAGCGGGGGGGGCTGAGAGCCGAGGGGGCTCCCGGGGGTGAGAGCGGGGGGGGCTGAGAGCTGAGGGGGCTCCCGGGGGTGAGAGCAGGAGGGGGCTGAGAGCTGAGGGGTTCCGGGGGTGAGAGCTGGGGGGGCTGAAAGTCGAGGGGGCTCCCGGGGGTGAGAGCGGGGGGGGCTGAGAGCTGAGGGGGCTCCCGGGGGTGAGAGCAGGAGGGGGCTGAGAGCTGAGGGGTTCCGGGGGTGAGAGCGGGGGGGGCTGAAAGTCGAGGGGGCTCCCAGGGGGTGAGAGTGGGGGGCGCTGAGAGCTGAGGGGCTCCGGGGGTGAGAGTGGGAGGGGGCTGAGAGCTGGGGGATGGGGCTTCCCTTAGTCACACCACAGAGGGACTGCAGAGCTGTGTGGGATGGAGACCCCAGGGGTTTGTTCCTCTCCCCCTTGCAGAGCGCCAGGTGCAGATCGTGCAGGAGCTGGCGGACGTGTGTGTCCGTGAGAACGAGAACGCCATCTTCACCTGCCAGGTCTCGCACGAGGACGTGAAGGGCGAGTGGTTCAGGGATGGCGAGAAAATCAAAGTCACCAGCACTGTGAAAATTCGGCAAGAGGGTGAGTGCCCCACCCCATCCCCTGCCCCCAGCCAAGCCGCTTCCGGGGCCATGGTGTTCCTGCTGCTCCCTGTCCCGCTGCCTGCGTCACTCACACCCACACTCACTGCAGGAGGCTGCTGGACCTGCGGGCTCAGAGCCCCGTGGTCTGGGTGTAGAACAACTAGGGGATCACCCAGCCTGGGCAGGCCACGCTCATGGCACTCCCTGGGGCTCCTGCGTTCCTCCAACCCCCTCCCCAGCTCCCTGTGCCCCAACCCATCCCGCAACCTCCGTGACTCCAGCAACACAGCCTAGCCTCTCCCTCCTTTTGGGGCTCTGTGTGTCCCCATTCTCCTCCTCCCCACGGCAGGCCCCCGTCTCTCCTCCTCCTGGGACTCTGTGTGTCCCATTTCCCTCCTCCCCACGGCAGGCCCCCGTCTCTCCTCCTCCTGGGGCTCTGTGTGTCCCCGTTCCGCTCCTCCCCATGGCAGGCCCCCCTTCTCTCCTCCTTTCTGGGGCTCTGTGTGTCCCCGTTCCCCTCCTCCCCATGGCAGGCCCCCCTTCTCTCCTCCTCCTGCTCTCCTCCTCCTGGGGCTCTGTGTGTCCCTGTTCCCCTCCTCCCCACGGCAGGCCCCCTTCTCTCCTCCTCCTGCTCTCCTCCTCCTGGGGCTCTGTGTGTCCCCGTTCCGCTCCTCCCCATGGCAGGCCCCCCTTCTCTCCTCCTTTCTGGGGCTCTGTGTGTCCCCATTCCTCTCCTCCCCACGGCAGATTCCACTTCTCTCCTCCTCCTGCTCTCCTCCTCCTGGGGCTCTGTGTGTCCCCGTTCCCCTCCTCCCCACGGCAGGCCCCCGTCTCTCCTCCTCCTGCTCTCCTCCTCCTGGGACTGTGTGTGTCCCATTCCCCTCCTCCCCACGGCAGGCCCCCCTTCTCTCCTCCTTCTGGGGCTCTGTGTGTCCCTCATTTCTCCCCTCCTCCCCCGCTAGGGGCTCTTTGTGACCCACCCATTTCTCCCCCACCAGGGGCTCTGTGTGCCTGGCTTTTCCCCCTTTATTTCCTCCCTGTCTGTCGGGGTTAGTAACTGGAAGAGCTGGTGGGATTATAGCCGGGTAGTGTGCCTGTGCCAGCTTCAGTCTCGCTGGCCTGGGTACCAGCAGCAGTGCAGATGTGGTGGCATGGGCTAGCCACTCGAACGTGTACACAGGGTCCCCGGGGGACTTGTGCGAGGGTCAGGGATGGCTCCAGGCACTAGCATCCCAAGCAGGTGCTTGGTTCGGCAATCCGCAAGGGGCAGCAGTCCATGTGTTTTTGCCCCCAAGCAGCGCTCTGAATTGCCGCTGCGGATGGCGGGGGCAGTCCCTGTGCTGTTAGGGGGGCCCACACGTTTCCAGGGTGGCAGCAATTCGGCAGAAGCTTCTATGTTTGCGGCAGCAATTCGGCGCGCTGCTTGGGGCAGCAAAAACAGTAGAGCCGGCCCTGGCGAGGGTTGCTAGCCTGTGCCATTGTGTCTACACTATTGCTGTTACTCGTGCTAGCCAGACTAATGCTGGCAGAGCTCTGCCATCCCATGCCACGCTGGCACCTCCCTGGCGGTGTAGACGGACCATATGAGCCGTCACTCTGGGTGGAAAGGGTTCAGACTCCAGGGGAAAGCGGGGCTGAGCCGAGCTGGGAGTGTGCTGTGCTGGAAGATGTCGGCGGCTGCCCCCGGCCGGTTCGTGGATCTACACACAGTTAGAGGTGGCTGAAGCTGTGACACTGCTCGCCAGGTGCCAGGCCTCTGTGTGGCCATTACCCAGTGGTGTTTGTCACCCAGCTCAGGGGGGTTCTGCCCATCCACGCCCAGGCTGGAACTGATGGGGTGGCTGCACTCAGCCGTTAGGCAGTGGGTCCTTACAGCAAAAGGCCGTGTCCATGGGAACCACGCCAGGACAGCTCTGGCACACCAGCTTTCCATGGGGACGCACCAGCTCCGCACGCAGGGTGCCACGCTGGATTAACCCAACCCACACCCAGGCTGTGCGTGTCCACGAGTTACAGAGCTCGGGCGCCTCAGCGTCACCCCCACTCCTGTCGCAGGAACGGCGGCTTGGAGACAAGCCTAAGGTCTCACTTTGCTCAGCCCACCAGACACTCTGGGGGCGCTCACCAGGCTGGGTGAATGGGCAGTGTCGCAGTTCACTGGTGCACACACTGACTCTCTTGCACATGCACGAATTCACACGCTGGTGCCTAGTTCATGCACACCCCCACATTGTGATTGATGTGCAGATGCGCACGCACGCACGCACGCACACACACACACACTGCTTGCCCCAGGCATCTCTCAGCCTGGGGGGGTGCCAGAGTCTGGCTGAGCGTCTCCTCTCCGTGTGTCACTCACACCTTCATTAACGCTGTAGTGGCCCCACATTCTTTGGCTCTCTCGGAGGGGCACCAGTGCCAAGGAGAGCTCTCTGCTTACCCCCCCCCCAGTCTGCCTGACCCAGCCCAGGGCAGGGGGCCGCTCACCCATAGTCCCCTGCAATGGCTGAGCCGTGGTGCACGGCTTCATGCCAGCGCCTTCCTCCACAGGCCCCAGGCACTTCCTGCTCATCTGCAACGTGCGCCCGGAGGACACGGGATGCATCCGGTTCGTTGCCAAGGCAGCTGCCTCCGAAGCCAGCCTGCAGGTGGAGGGTAATGTGTCCCCACAAAGCCCTTGGGGGTGACTAGGTGGGCAGCGGAGGGGGCTGGCTTGGCAGGTTTGCGAGGAAGCGGCTGGGGGCGAGTGAATGCCAGGTGCCAGCTGAGGGCTGGGCGAGCGCTGAGCTGGGGGTTTGCTGTGGGCTGGGAGGTCTAGCACTGGGTTTCGGGGGAGGGAGGTGGGAGTGACCCCCCCAGGCCCCAGCCCCTCGCTTGTCCCCTCCCATCCCTGTGGGCTCACAGGCGCTCCCCTTGGCAGCACTCCCTATCCGGATCATAAAGCCGCTGCGTGACAAGACGGCGCTGGCGCAGCACAAGGCCACGCTGGAGTGCACCGTGTCGCAGGCACGCGGCCGTGTGCGCTGGTTCCGCGGCGACACCGAGATCTTCGCCAGCGACAAGTATGAGATCTGCAACCTCGACTGCTATCGCACCCTCATCATCCACCGCGTGGGGCCAGAGGACGAGGCCTCCTACACCTGCGACGCCTTTGATGACCGCTCCACCGCCCGCCTGCTGGTGGAGGGTGAGGCGCAGGGCCTGGCTGGGGACTGCCCCCAGTGGGGAGGGGGCTGGCACCGTTTGTGGGGCTGGGTGCCACTGGGCACTGCATGGGCCAGGCTGGGCGCATGCAGCCGAGGAGCTCCAGGGGCTGTGGGGCTGCAGAATGTGGCGGTGGTGGCCCCCGCTGAGGCCTGGCTTGAGTGTGAGGTGTCTGTCCCCCGAACGGGGAGGTGCTGTGGGCTGGCACACATGCGGGTGGAGCACATGGGTCGGGTGCACAGGCTGGCACTGCGCCGGACCTCACCCAGCACGAGCAGGGTGCTGAAGGTCTCCGGCAGCGGTGCCTGCGCCAAGGCCCAGCTCACTGGGCGAGGTACGTGTCTCCCAGCCGCATCCGTGGGCCCAGCACCGAGGCTTCACCGGGGGTGTGCCTGGCAGCCTGGCAACCCGTCACCCGACTCAGGCCCCTGGCCAGGATCTGTTGCTGTCACGTGGCCTCTGCCAAGCTCGGGGTCCGTTGCTCTGCTGTGGGCCCCCCACACCTGGTCTAGATCCTTCACTCTGCCACGGGACTCCCTCCTCTCCCTGCCTGTGGTCCGTCGCTCTGCCGCGGGGACCCCTCCCCACCCGGTCTAGATCCTTTGCTCTGCTGCAAGGCCCCCTCCCCACGTGTGGTCCGTCGCTCTGCCGCGGGGACCCCTCCCCACCCGGTCTAGATCCTTTGCTCTGCTGCGAGGCTCTCGCCCTACCTGGGGTCCGTCTCTGCCGTGGGGCCCCCTCCCTGCCAAGGATCCTTTGCTCTGCCACAGAGCCCCCTCCCCGCCTGGGGTCCGTCTCTGCCATGGGGCTCCCGCCCCGCCCAGCTGGGGTCCATCTCTGCCATGGGGCTCCCGCCCCGCCCAGCTGGGGTCCGTCTCTGCCGTGGGGCCCCCTCCCCTGCCCAGGGGTCCGTCGGGGTCAATCACTGTGCTGAGGGCCCCCTTGCCCCACCCGGGATCCGTCTCTGCCACGGGGTCCCTTCCCACCCGGCAGGGATCCATGGTCCTGCCAAGTCATGGTTGGAGAGGGTCTCTGGATGGGGGCTGGGCTGGACCCTGCCCCTCTGGAGGGTCAGTTGCTCCCTGACCTCCCCTTCTCCCCACAGGGCATTAGGTGCTGACGTTGGACGAGCCCAATCAGATGGGTCCTGGCTGGCTGCAGCAGGGGCTGCCCACTAAACACGTCCTGCGCCCCCCCGACGCCCCGAGCAGGACAGTGCCCGGGGCAAGCAGGCCTGCTGGGCTCTGGGCAGGGGGTGCTCTGGGGTGACCCCCACTCCTAATGCGGCTGAATTGACCTCGCAGTGGGACTCTACATTTCCCTGCTCCTCAGTAACACAAGGGCAGGCCTCCATTTCCGCCCTCACCCTGCACCTTGCGACAGGGACTGGGGGGGCAGGGAGCAGCTGAGGGGGCCTGACAGCCTGGGGCCCATGGAAAGGCCCCACTTCTCCCCCCCAAAGTCCCATGGGGGATGGGCAGAAAGGACCTGGGCTGGCAAGTCTCCCAGGGGTGGGGATGCTGAGCCTCAACACGACCTGCAGGGGCTGCTCCAGCAGCTTCTGCGCACTTGGGTGGGGCAGTGCTGGGGGGCGGGGGGTTGGGTCTTGACAGAGAAGAACTGTAGCCAAATGGTGCCCTTGTGTGGGGGAGGGGCAGGTGTCCCCTGCCCCCAGTACCCACAGACCCTCCCTCCAGCTTGTCCTGTACACCCACAAATCACCTGGCAGTGTTCCTGCCCCTCTGACAAATTAGGAAAGTTCATTTTTCCACTGAAGCGTGTGTGTGCCTCAGTTTCCCCTGTGTGTTTATCTAGGTCAGGAGTGGGCAAACTTTTTGGCTTGAGAGCCACATCTGGGTATGGAAATTGTATGGCAGGCCATGAACACTCACAAAATTGGGGGGTTGGGTTGTGGGGGGGGTGTGGGCTCTGTGGTGGGGCTGGAAATGAGTTCAGGGTGCGGGACGGGGATCTGGACTGTGGCAGGGGGTTGGGGTGCAGGAAGGGGTGCAAGCGTCAGTTGGGGGTACAGGCTCTGGGGTGAGGCTGAGGGTGCTCCAGGCTGGGACAAAGCAGTTTGGAGGGTAGGAAGGGGATCAGGGTTGGAGCACAGGGGGAAGCTCAGAGGTGCAGGCGCCAGGCAGCATTTACCTCAAGCAGCGCCCAGAAGCAGCGGCATGTCCCTTCTCCAGCTCCTACACAGAGGCATGGCCAAGAGGCTCTGCGTGCTGCCCTGTCCACAGGTGCCGCCCCTGCAGCTCCCATTGGCCACAGTTCTCCTGGCAGTGCCCAGCCCCCATGTGTCCCCAAATCTCCTGGCAATGCCCAGCCCCCGTACATCCCCAATTCACTTGGCCGCTGCCCCTCTCCCCCCAGTAGTGAGAGCTGGAGGGATGAGGAGCACATGGCGGCAGGGTCTTTCCCTGGTCCTGAGGCTGGTGACTCTGCCAGGCCCCCTGCAGTGTGTCCCCAGTCCATGCCCCCCCTCGCTGCCCCCCTGCTACCAGCATGTGGGGGCATTGGGGAACCCTCTCCCACCCAGCCTGGGCCAATCCTGGCCCTTCTGCGGGCAGGACTCTGAGGCACCCCATGGGGTGGGGTGGGACCCACCAGGTGCACCAGCTGCAGCCCCTCTGTGCTGGTCATTTGCAACTGGGGAAAGCAGCCCCATGGCTCACAGGGACCTGCCCGGGCTTGGGTGCAAAAGCGGGGGGGCGATGGCCCTGTGCCCCCCAGGCCCAGCCCCACAAGCAGGCAGAGGCACGGCTCCAAAAGGCTCTTTACTGCGTGGCTGTGTCCCGGCAGCATTTGGCACATTTACAAAAAGACTGAAAGGGGGGAAAGAACCAGGGCGCAGGGTCCTGGGCATTGCGACCAGAGAAACATGCAGCGGCCCATGGCGGGACGGGGAGGGGGCCGGCCATGTTGTGGCTGAGCGCACAGGTACGACCCTGCCCCAAGGACAAGGGGGCAGGAGTTCCCTGGTCTCAGTTGATCTGCTGTGGCCCCTCGGCTGGGGGAGCTGGGGGGCAGGGAGCAGCAGCGGCTCCTGTCTGTGGGCTGGGCTCCCTGGTGGGCGTTTCAGGCAGGCCCAGTGACGGCTGGGGCAGCAATGGCAGGAAAGCCCTTAGCAAAGTGCCCCACAAAGGGCCCCATCCTCCTCCGGCTCTGTGCAGACCCAGCAGCCTCCTGGGGGCCCCGCTCCAGCCCGGGTGGAGGGCAGGGTCCATCCCAGGTCTGATGGCCCTGTTCAGTCAGTGAGAAATAAATACAACTCCCAGCCACACGCACAACCCATGGGCTGGGGCAGGGAGTCCTGGGGCAGCGGCTGGGGCAGGGAGTCCTGGGGCAGCGGCTGGCTGGAGGGGAGGCTCCTTTGTGCCCCCGCAGCTGCAAAATGCAGCCTCAAGTGTCCCAGCATCAGCTCTGTAACTACCCCCCAAGCCTACAGCCGGGCCCCCTCCCTCCCCATCCCCATTCGAAATCCAGTCACCCGCAAACAGCACCAGTACGTGTCCCGATTCGGTCCCAGAGATGAAGGCTCCATATCCCTGAGCAAGCCAGTCCCCCGGCCCTGGAGGGGAAAGGCCTCGGCTTCCATTCCTGAGCCCCCCAGCCAGTCTGTCTCAGCCTGACCAGGGGCAGGGCAGGGCATCCTGAAGGGGGAAGGCCCCATGGTCCATTCCCCACCTCTCGCCAGCCAGGTGCCTCTTCCTCTGTGCCAGCAGAATGGGCAGTGAGATGCAAGTGTCAGGGGCGGTTCCGGCTGCCATGAGGCCCCCTGGGCAGACACAGCTGGAAATGCCCCAGCCCCAGGAAGGCCTGGCAGCTGCTGGCCCTGGGGCATAAGTGGCCCAGTCCCCAGGACGAGACTATCCCTCATGTGCACTGGAGAGCAGAGCAGCCAAACTCACACTGCCTCTCCAGGTGGGCAGTGCCCGCAGCCCCCAGCCCAGTGCCTGGCAGGCGAGCGCATGGGGAGGGCATGGGACAGCAGCTACCCTGGCCCGTTCTCCGAGGGAACAGCCTCTCCTGGTGCTGCTCTGGCCCAGGGCCTTTGCGGGGCAGCTCTCAGGGAGCTGGGGTGTGTACAGGCACCATGGAGCTACGCTGGGAGGGCAGAGAATGGGGGGAACAGGCACCATGGAGCTGGGCTGGGGGGGGCTGAGAATGGGGGGAACGGGCACCATGGTGCTACGCTGGGGGAGGCAGAGAAGGGGGGGAACAGGCACCATGGAGCTGGGCTGGGGGGGCAGAGATGGGGGGAACAGGCACCATGGCGCTACGCTGGGGGGGGGCAGAGAATGGGGGGAACAGGCACCATGGCGCTACGCTGGGGTGGGCAGAGAATAGGGGGAACAGGCACCATGGAGCTACGCTGGGGGGGCAGAGAGTGGGGGGAACAGGCACCATGGAGCTACTCTGGGGGGGCAGAGATGGGGGGAACAGGCACCATGGCGCTACGCTGGGGTGGGCAGAGAATGGGGAGAACAGGCACCATGGCGCTACGCTGGGGGGGCAGAGAATGGGGGGAACAGGCACCATGGAGCTACGCTGTGGGGGGGCAGAGAATAGGGGGAACAGGCACCATGGAGCTACGCTGGGGGGGCAGAGGGGGGGGACAGGCACCATGGAGCTACGCTGGGGGGGCAGAGAATGGGGGGAACAGGCATCATGGAGCTATGCTGGGGGGGCAGAGAATGGGGGGAACAGGCACCATGGAGCTATGCTGGGGGGGCAGAGATGGGAACAGGCACCATGGTGCTACGCTGGGGGGGCAGAGAATGGGGGGAACAGGCACCATGGAGCTATGCTGGGGGGGGCAGAGATGGGAACAGGCACCATGGTGCTACGCTGGGGGGGGCAGAGAATGGGGAGAACGGGCACCATGGCGCTACGCTGGGGTGGGCAGAGAATGGGGGGAACAGGCACCATGGCGCTACGCTGGGGGGGCAGAGAATGGGGGGAACAGGCACCATGGAGCTACGCTGTGGGGAGCAGAGAATAGGGGGAACAGGCACCATGGAGCTACGCTGGGGGGGCAGAGAATGGGGGGAACAGGCACCATGGAACTACGCTGGGGGGGCAGAGAATGGGGGGAACAGGCACCATGGTGCTACGCAGGGGGGGGCAGAGAATGGGGGGAACAGGCACCATGGATCTGGGCTGTGGGGGGCAGAGAATGGGGGGAACAGGCACCATGGTGCTATGCTGGGGGGGGCAGAGAATGGGGGGAACAGGCACCATGGTGCTACGCTGGGGGGGGCAGAGAATGGGGGGAACAGGCACCATGGATCTGGGCTGTGGGGGGCAGAGAATGGGGGGAACAGGCACGATGGTGCTACGCTGGGGGGGCAGAGAATGGGGGGAACAGGCACCATGGTGCTACGCTGGGGGGGCAGAGAATGGGGGGAACAGGCACCATGGTGCTATGCTGGGGGGGGCAGAGAATGGGGGGAACAGGCACCATGGTGCTACGCTGGGGGAGGCAGAGAATGGGGGGAACAGGCACCATGGATCTGGGCTGTGGGGGGCAGAGAATGGGGGGAACAGGCACCATGGCGCTACGCTGGAGGGGGGCAGAGAATGGGGGGAACAGGCACCATGGAGCTACGCTGGGGGGGCAGAGAATGGGGGGAACAGGCACCATGGAACTACGCTGGGGGGGCAGAGAATG
This sequence comes from Gopherus evgoodei, assembly GCF_007399415.2. Lineage (NCBI taxonomy): Eukaryota > Metazoa > Chordata > Testudines > Testudinidae > Gopherus > Gopherus evgoodei. The sequence goes on along the minus strand of NC_044332.1, from coordinate 80,617,871 downwards.
GGGGGAACAGGCTCTCAGAAAGCTGCTCACTGAGCTGCTTGGGGGTCAGTGGGGGGCTAAGGGCTGGCATTGAAGGAGCTGCTCCTGGGGGCCTCTGGGAGAAAGCTGGGTGATACCAGGCGCTCTGGGGCACCTTTGGCTCATCAGGCCCTGGCACAGGCTGTGCCCCCTCAGGGAGTGGCAGTGGGGCGCTCACCCTGCTCCAGGAGTCCACGTGTCATGCCGCCATGCAAAGCCTGTGCCAGCGAGTGGGATTAACCCTCTCCCTGCATTGCTCACCGGCTAGCGATCTCTGAGCACAGCCCTGTGCATGCCCCGTCAATGGCCTCCCTGCCCCAAATGGGCCACAGCCCTCCCCTCAAACACCCCCTGGCTCTGACTCCTGCTGGCCCTGGTGTGTCTGGAGAGCTGGTCCATGTTGGCCCTGGCAGGGCCCTGGCATGTCGGTCCGTGCTGGCCCTGGCGGGGCCCTGGCGTGTCGGTCCCTGCTGGCCCTGCTGCTGGTGTCACGAGAGGTCAGGGGGTCTGGGCTATACCCGAAGAACTGGGCCAGAGCCCATGGTCAAGGGCACCGTAGAGCTGCAGTCATAGTCCAGGTCGACCACGGCGTGCGTGCTTGTGATGAGGCTGCTCAGCGACGTCCCCGTCTGCCGCTCCCGGAAGCTCTGGATGTAGCTCTGGATGAGAGAGGAGGGACATGAGCATCTTGTCTCCAGCCCTCCCGCTGCCACTTCAGCCCTCTCCTCTCCCCCAGCTCTGGGGCTCTGCTGGCCCTGTCTGGGGGAAGGACCTGCCAGGCTGCTGCAGTACAGCCCTTCCCCAGCAGGTGGGGCCACTGCCACACACCCAGGCGGGGCGGGGCGGGGCGGGGCAGGGCAGGGCAGTCAATTCCCTAGTTCAGGTTGCTGCAGCCAGGTGGTTCTCCCCTGCCCCCTGTAGCCTGGGGCAGCATGTGGGAGTCTGGGGAAAAGGCCAGGGGGGCATTCGCCCCCCAGGGGTGGGACCACAGGGGGAGTCTAGGCAGCAGAGCACAAGATGGGGGCAGAAGGTGGGGGGCAAACTGCAAGTGACCTTGACAGGCAGGAAATGAGGGGAGTGGTTGGGGCCATGGATTTCACGGATCCTCGAGGCCTTTTTCTGGGCATGTCCAGCCCAGTTTGGGCAGCTGCTCCTGCCCTGGCACCAGCCGGCCCTGATGAGGGCAGCAGGCTGGAGGCCAGGGCCAGCATGCAGGCGGGCAGGGGTGGGGGATGTGGGGGGAGGAGGGAAGGGTGCTGGGATGGGGGCGCTGTGTCAGGAGCAGAGAGGAGGGTTTGGGGATCAATGGGGCGTCACCCCCTCCTGGTGCTCAGCCAGGGAGGCGTTGCCAGTGTGGCCAGCTGGGTGCCTGCTCACTGGGCTAAGCGCTGGGGCCAGTCTCCGGCCCAGGCCTTCCCCATGGGCTGCTCCCAGCGTCCCCTGGAGCCTCAGGTTCAGCCACGGCCCCTTGCCACTCCCTGCCCCACAGCAGGTACCAGCCCCCTCTCCCAGGAACCTGGCACTGGGCCTGCTCCAAGCTCTGCCACCCACCAGCTCCTCACCTCGGCCAGGCTCTTGCCCTCCCACCTGATCCTGGGTCACTCCCGGGGTCGGCACAGCCCTGCTACGGCTCACTGAGGCTCCCTTAGCTGGCAGGCACTGGGCTGTTTGATGCCTTCACACGGGGGAGCAGCACCTGGCAGCCCCCATCAGCTGTAGCTGAGGACGGAGGATGGGAAAGCTCTCCCCACCCCCGCCCCCGGAAGTGGGGCAGGTTCAGTTCTGGTCTCTGTCCAGAACGCCTGGCGCTGGCGGGAGAAGGCAAAGGGGCCCCCGGCCAAGGCTGATGCCCATGGGGAGTTGCAGGGCAAGGAGGCCACGGGCTGGCTCAGTGCCTCCTGCTGGTTTATTGTGTTTCTGGCAGAAGGAGGCGACGCTGTGAATGTGCAGGGCAGAGCCCACCCGTTCCCAGAGCGCTGGGCTCCTGCCTCCCCCTGGCCCACGCACAGCCCCAGCGCTCACAGGAGAGAGCACGTCCCCGTCAAAGCGGCGCACGGGGGTTGGCTTGCGGCGGTAGCTGGGTTCGGGCAGGTGGGCTTTGTGTGGGTGGGGAGGGGGACGGGGCGGCCTCCGCTGCTTCTTCTTCTCCTTCCGCTGCTCCCGCTGCTTGATCCTCATCAACTGCACCCGGCGCTGCTGCCGGCTGATAACCACTGCGGGGCGAGATGGGGAGTGAGGGGTCTGTTCTGCACCTCCACCGCACCTGGACCTGCAACTCCCCCCCACCTTGGCACCCAGACCCTGCAACCCCCCCCCCGGCACCCAGACCCTGCAACCCACCTGGCACCCGGATCCTGCAACCCCCCCGGCATCCGGACCCTGCAACCCCCCCAGCACCCGGATCCTGCAACCCCGCCGGCATCTGGACCCTGCAACCCCCCCAGCACCCGGATCCTGCAACCCCCCCGGCATCCAGACCCTGCAACCCCCCTGGCATCCAGACCCTGCAATCCCCCTGGCACCTGGATCCTGCAACCCCCCCGGCATCCAGACCCTGCAACCCCCCCCAGCACCCAGACCCTGCAACCCCTCTGGCACCCGGATCCTGCAACCCCCCCGGCATCCGGACCCTGCAACCCCCCCGGCACCCGGATCCTGCAACCCCACCGGCATCCGGACCCTGCAACCCCCCTGGCATCCAGACCCTGCAACCCCCCTGGCACCCGGATCCTGCAATCCCCCCGGCACCCGGATCCTGCAACCCCCCTGGCACCCGGATCCTGCAACCCCCCTGGCATCCAGACCCTGCAACCCCCCCCCCCCGGCACCCGGATCCTGCAACCCCCCCGGCATCCAGACCCTGCAACCCCCCTGGCACCCGGATCCTGCAACCCCCCCGGCATCCGGACCCTGCAACCCCCGGCACCCAGACCCTGCAACCCCCCTGGCACCCGGATCCTGCAACCCCCCCGGCATCTGGACCCTGCAACCCCCCCCCCGGCACCCGGATCCTGCAACCCCGCCGGCATCCGGACCCTGCAACCCCACCGGCATCCGGATCCTGCAACTCCCCTGGCACCTGGATCCTGCACCCCCCCCGGCATCCGGACCCTGCAAGCCCCCCGGCACCCGGACCCTGCAATCCCCCTGGCACCCGGATCCTGCAACCCCCCTGGCACCCGGATCCTGCAACCCCCCCGGCATCCAGACCCTGCAAGCCCCCCGGCACCCAGACCCTGCAATCCCCCCGGCACCCGGATCCTGCAACCCCCCCGGCACCCGGATCCTGCAATCCCCCCGGCATCCAGACCCTGCAAGCCCCCCGGCACCCAGACCCTGCAATCCCCCCGGCACCCGGATCCTGCAACCCCCCAAAGCACCCGAATCCTGTAACCCCCCTCCCCACATACAGTATCCGGACCCTGCAACCCCCCATCCCTGGCAACCAGAGCCTGCAATCCCCCTCCTCACCCCTAGCACCCAGACCCTGCAACCCCCCCCCCACCCCCCGGCATCCAGACCTGCAACTCCCCTGGCACCCGGATCCTGCAACTCCCCTCCACGGTACCCAGACCCTGCAACCCCGTGCTCTCCCTGGCACCTGGATCCTGCAATGCCCCCTGGCACCCAGATCCTGCAACTCCCCACCATTCCTGGCACCCAGACCTGCAACCCCCCTCCTACGGTACCCAGACCCTGCATCCCTGTGCTCTCTCTGGCACCTGGACCCTGCAACACCTCCTGGCACCTAGATCCTGCAACTCCCACAGGACCCGAATCTTGTAACCCCCCGCCCCACATACACACAGTACCCGGACCCTGCAACCCCCCCCCATGTCATCCCCCTAATCACTCAGAGCCTGCGAACGGCCCACAGCACCCATCACCTCTGATCCCCCATTCCCCGCGTCCCTCGCCCGCCCGTCCCGCCTCACCTTCTGTGTGGGAGTACCCCTCGGCCGTGACTTTCCACTGCACCAGCACACCCAGCGTGGCGAGGACGGGCCAGACACCCAGGATGACCCAGCTGTACCAGCACATGGGCCGTGCGGGTGCCACCTTGACACGTTCGTAGACGTACTGCACCAGCAGCAGCAGCTCGATGAAGTAGTCGACGGTGACGGTCATGATGGCACTGCCAAAGACGGCCGTGGAGAGGGTGGTGAAGAACTTCTGCCACTGCAGGGTGAGCACGGCGCCGAGCATGCCCACGCCCAGCAGCAGCCCGATGGGGATCCACACCGTGGGTGGGTGGTAGAACTGCTCCATGGCCACCAGCGTGGCCAGTGCCAGCAGCAGCCCCAGCAGCAGCCCCACCATGAAGAGCCCGACGCTGCGCACCAGCATGGTGACCAGCCCGCACAGGACACCGATGCCCAGCCCAATGCCCACCGAGGCCTCCACGCTCAGCTGCGTGTCCAGCACCCGCTCCTTGTAGCACAGCATGAAGATGATGATGGAGCCAAACATCAGCCCGGTCAGGAACATGATGGCCTTGAAGCAGCGGTAGCCTAGGGAGAGCAGGGCTGGTCATTGCCACAGGCTCTGTCCGCCCAGCGGGGACGCAGCGCTGGCAGGAGCCCTCCCTGACGCACACTCAGCTCCCCTCTGCGCCACCCGAGGGCAGGGGGGCTCCTGCTGGGGGGTGTGCTGCCAGGGTTCGCCGCAGGCGGCCTCGGTGCAGGCACGGATGTGCTAGGCCAGAGATACTGACTGCGGCTCGGCGATGGCCTGGCTGACTGGGCCGGGTGCTTTCAGGATGTGATAAAATGACACCACGTGTGCTGCCATTTTGCAGGGAGAATTACGTCGCATCCATGGCAGAACAAATTCCCACTCCTGGGTGCTCATGGGCAATGCCCCTGGCTGTGTCGCCCGAACCCCTCAGCTCTGAGTATCAGAGTCATTGTCAGGCTGGAGCCAGCTGCCCTGGCCCTGCCGCCCACCCCAGCTCGGCCTCAGCCCCATCCGCTGGCTCTCCCTGGCTGTAGGGAGGAACATGGGCTGGGAGCCAGGGGCCCCGCACACAGAGAAGTGGGCTCAGGTGGACCAGAGCAGCATGGCTGGGAGCCAGGACTTCTCACTTCTGCCACTGACTCGCTGTGAGCAGGCGGGAGGCCAGGCTCCACCCCTGCGCCTCAGTGTCCCCACATGTACGGGGGAGAGCAGGGAAGCAAAGCATGCTGGTTACGGCTGCTGCTCTCTGCCTGTGCTCCCGTCACCCTCACTCACCGCCCTGCTGAACAGCCGAGGCGGCCAGCCCGGCCCTGCCGGACTCACCGAAGAAGCAGTAGATGATCCCGAAGAGGCAGCACATGGCGCACACGACAGAGGGCACCACCTGGTACCGGCGCTGGATCTCCTGCTCACAGCTGTGCACCCACTCCTGCCCGGTGTCATGCGGCAGCAGCCTGAAGTGCAGCGTCTGCACAGTTGAAGTCATGGCTCTTGATGATCCCGGCGGGGGTGTCAGACGCCCCACAGGCCGCGCTGCATCCAGGAGCCTCCTCCAGCTGGCGAGAGGACAGAGCGACAGGGGAACGGGGTGGGATAAGAGCTAGCCTGCCCCGAGCACCCAGCGCAGCCCAGCACCTGCCGGCCCCAGGCAGCACCCACCTCTGCAGCAAGAACTGCAGGCTGGGTGCCCACTCCAGAGCCACCCTGATCCCTGAAGCACTGCAGTGGGGGCAGCTCATCCACCCCCGCCCCCCCATGCCCGGTGTCCTCCCAGGTCATGGGACAGAGCGGGACCCTGTGCTGGGACCAGGGCAGCCAGGCTGGAGTAGGAGGCAGCCCTGGAGTGGCTGTGGGGAGGAAGGCGTAGGACAAGGGGGCTGTGGCAGGAGCTAGAGGAAGGCCATGGGAAGGGGGCTTGGGATGGGAACCCAGGGGGAGCTTCCTGATGGGGGCCCAGCCCAGGGCTGCCAGCAAAGGTGTGAGGAACCCCCTTGCATCCAGCAAAGGTGCGAAGAACCCCCATCCATCCAGACAGGTACGAGAGGGGCCCCGAACGGGAGACTGCCGGGATGGCTGAGCGTCACACTATAGTGCGTGTAAAAGGCGAGTTGGCACGACAGAGCCATTCCCCCTGAATGGGGGGGGGGGGAGAGTCTCAGAGCAGGTCCCCTGGTGTCTGGGGAGGGGACTGAGGCTGGGGATAGCCACGGAGCGGCTCCCCAGCGTCTGGGGGGACTGGGGCCGGGGATGGCCAAGGAGCGGCTCCCCCGGCATCTGGGCGTGGGACTGGGGCTGGGGATGGCCACGGAGCGGCTACCCCAGCGTCTGGGGGGGACTGGGGCCGGGGACTGGGGCCACGGAGCGGCTCCCCCAATGTCTGGAGCAGGACTGGGGCAGGGGATGGCCACGGAGCGGCTCCCCCGGCGTCTGTGGAGGACTGGGGCCGGGGACTGGGGCCACGGAGCGGCTCCCCCAATGTCTGGAGCAGGACTGGGGCTGGGGATGGCCACGGAGCAGCTCCCCCGGCGTCTGTGGAGGACTGGGGCCAGGGATGGCCACAGATCGGCTCCTCTGGCGTCTGGGGGGGGGAACTGGGGCCGGGGATGGCCACGGAGTGGCTCCCTTGGCATCTGGGGGGGCAGGACTGGGGCCGGGGATGGCCACAGGATGGCTCCCCAGGCGTCTGGAGGGGGACTGGGGTCAGGGATGGCCACAGAGCGGCTCCCCCAGTATCTGTGGGGGGGACTGGGGCTGGGGATGGCCAAGGAGCGGCTCCCCCGCCATCTGTGGGGAGGACTGGGGCCAGGAATGGCCACGGAGCGGCTCCCCCGGCGTCGGTGGGGGGAGGGGGACTGGGGCCGGGGATGGCCACGGAATGGCTCCCCTGGCATCTGGGGGGGCAGGACTGGGGCCGGGGATGGCCACAGAGCGGCTCCCCAGCATCTGGGGGGGGACTGGGGCCAGGGATGGCAATGGAACAGCTCCCCCAGCATCTGTGGGGGGGACTGGGGCCAGGGATGCCTTGGAGCAGCTCCCCCAGCATCTATGGGGAGAACTGGGGCCCCGGATGGCCAAGTAGCGGCTCCTCCAGTGTCTGGAGCGGGACTGGGGCCGGGGATAGCCACGGAGCGGCTCCCCCGGCGTCTGGGAGGGACTGGGGCCGGGGATGGCCACAGAGCGGCTCCCCTGGTGTCTGCGGGGGGGAACTGGGGCCGGGGATGGCCACGGAGTGGCTCCCCTGGCATCTGGGGGGGCAGGACTGGGGCCGGGGATGGCCACAGAGCGGCTCCCCAGCATCTGGGGGGGGACTGGGGCCAGGGATGGCAATGGAACAGCTCCCCCAGCATCTGTGGGGGGGACTGGGGCCAGGGATGCCTTGGAGCAGCTCCCCCAGCATCTATGGGGAGAACTGGGGCCCCGGATGGCCAAGTAGCGGCTCCTCCAGTGTCTGGAGCGGGACTGGGGCCGGGGATAGCCACGGAGCGGCTCCCCCGGCGTCTGGGAGGGACTGGGGCCGGGGATGGCCACAGAGCGGCTCCCCTGGTGTCTGCGGGGGGGAACTGGGGCCGGGGATGGCCACGGAGTGGCTCCCCTGGCATCTGGGGGGGCAGGACTGGGGCCGGGGATGGCCACAGAGCGGCTCCCCAGCATCTGGGGGGGACTGGGGCCAGGGATGGCCACGGAGCAGCTCCCCCAGCATCTGTGGCGGGGACTGGGGCCAGGGATGGCCACGGAGCAGCTCCCCCAGCATCTGTGGGGGGGACTGGGGCCAGGGATGGCCATGGAGCAGCTCCCCCAGCATCTGTGGGGGGGACTGGGGCCGGGGATGGCCAAGTAGCAGCTCCCCCAGTGTCTGGAGTGGGACTGGGGCCGGGGATGGCCACGGAGCAGCTCCCCCGGCGTCTGGGGGGGGGGGGGACTGGGCCTGGAGAGGCGATGGAGGGTGATGGGGGCTCAGGAAAGTCAATAAAGGGCTGTTTTGTTTTGGTCCTGTTGGCTCCCCCACAAGTGAAGGGTTGTTAGTTTGGCTCAAGGGCCAAACTACTCTGAGAGGAGGGAAACTGAGGCCATAATTGCCCCACTACCAGAGCGAGATGTAAACCAGAAGGGAAACTGAGGCAGCAATGCTGGAAAGGTAAGAGCTGTTACAGGTGCTAACCCCCTCAAGACCCATCTCAAAGCCTTGGCACTAACCCAGAGATCCCAAGCCTGAACCAACAGCACAGCCCTGCACAGAGGGAACCCAAACGGACAGGACTGATCCGAGAGAACGCAGCCACCGGGTGCTAACTGAGGGAGCCCACACCATCAGCACTGTCCCACAGGGCTCCAGGCCAGACGGGACCCTCGAAGCACTAGCCTGACTCCTGCCTAGCCCCAGCCCCACCGCATTGCGCCCAGTAACTTCTGTTCAGAACAAAGCGACCCCCAGAAAGGCCCCGGCTGGATGGAAACCCTTCAAGTGAAGGGGAATCCACTGCTTCCCCTGGGAGCTCATCCCACGGGTGAGGCACCTGCACCGTTAAACATCGGCGCCTTAATTCTAATAGGGATTTGTCCAGCTGCAGTGTCCAGCCACGGGCTCTGGTTCTGGACATCTCTGCCAGACTGAAGAGCCCTTAGTGCTACAACTCAGCCAGCTGCCTGGGGGTGCGGGGCCATGGCTGAGCTGGGTGGCCAGGGGCGAAGGGTGCTGGGACGCGGCTGAGCTAGATGGCCGGGGGCGAGGGGTGCTGGGCCGTGGCTGAGCCAGCTGGCCAGGGGTGTTGTGCTGTGGCTGAGCAGGGTAGCCATGGGCGAGGGGTCCTGGGCCATAGCTGAGCTGGGTGGCTGGGGTGCCCAGCATGGCGGGCTGGGGGTGAGGGGTGCAGGGCCGTGGTTGAGCCAGCTGGCCGGGGGTGCTGCACCATGGCCGGCCGGGGGCGAGGGGTGCTACACCATGCCTGCCCAGGGGAGGTGTGCCGGCCTGTGGCTGAACCGGGTGGCCAGGGGCAAGGGGTGCTGGGCCATGGCTAAGCCGGCTGGCCGGGGGCGAGGGATGCCGGGCCATGGCTGAGCTGGGTGGCTGGGAGTGCCCAGCATGGCGGGCTGGGGGTGAGGTGTGCAGGGCCGTGGCTGAGCCGGTTGGCCAGGGATGCTGCACCATGGCCGGCCGGGGTCGAGGGGTGACAGGCTGTGGCTGAGCTGGGTGGCCGTTGGCGAGGGGTGCCGGGCCATGGCCAGCCGGGGGTGAGGGGTGCTGCACCATGGCTGGCCGTGGGCGAGCTGTGCCAGCCTGTGGCTGAGCCGGGTGGCCAGGGGCAAGGGGTGCTGGGCCATGGCTGAGCCGGCTGGCTGGGGGTGCTGCACCGTGGCCGGCCAGGGGCGAGGGATGCCGGGCCATGGCTGAGCTGGGTGGCAGGGAGTGCCCAGCATGGCGGGCTGGGGGTGAGGTGTGCAGGGCCGTGGCTGAGCCAGCTGGCCGGGGGTGCTGCACCATGGCTGGCCATGGGCAAGGGGTGCCGGGCTGTGGCTGAGCTGGGTGGCCGTGGGCGAGGGGTGCTGGGCCATGGCCGGCTGGCGCGAGGGGTGCCGGGCCATGGCCGTCCGGGGGTGAGGGGTGCTGCACCATGGCTGGCCGGGGGCGAGCTGTGCCAGCCTGTGGCTGAGCCGGGTGGCCAGGGGCGAGGGGTGCTGGGCCATGGCTGAGCCGGCTGGCTGGGGGTGCTGCACCGTGGCCGGCCGGGGGCGAGGGATGCCGGGCCATGGCTGAGCTGGGTGGCTGGGAGTGCCCAGCATGGCGGGCTGGGGGTGAAGTGTGCAGGGCCGTGGCTGAGCCGGGTGGCCAGGGGCGAGGGGTGCTGGGCCATGGCTGAGCCAGCTGGCCGGGGGCGAGGGGTGCTGGGCCATGGCTGAGCCGGCTGGCCGGGGGGTGCTGCACCATGGCCGGCCATGGGCAAGGGGTGCCGGGCTGTGGCTCAGCTGGGTGACCATGGGCAAGCAGTGCCGGGCTGTGGCTGGCCCGGGGCGAGGCGTGCCTTGCCGGGCTGTGGCTGAGCTGGGTGGCCGTGGGTAAGCGGTGCCGGGCTGTGGCTGGCCCGGGGCGAGGCGTGCCGTGCCGGGCTGTGGCTGAGCTGGGTGGCCGTGGGTAAGCGGCGCCGGGCTGTGGCTGGCCCCGGGCGAGGCGTGCCGTGCCGGGCTGTGGCTGAGCTGGGTGGCCGTGGGTAAGCGGTGCCGGGGTGTGGCTGGCCCGGGGCGAGGCGTGCCGTGCCGGGCTGTGGCTGAGCTGGGTGGCCGTGGGTAAGCGGTGCCGGGGTGTGGCTGGCCCGGGGCGAGGCGTGCCGTGCCGGGCTGTGGCTCAGCTGGGTGACCATGGGTAAGCGGTGCCGGGCTGTGGCTGGCCCGGGGCGAGGCGTGCCGTGCCGGGCTGTGGCTGAGCTGGGTGGCCGTGGGTAAGCGGTGCCGGGGTGTGGCTGGCCCGGGGCGAGGCGTGCCGTGCCGTGGCTGAGCTGGGTGGCCGTGGGTAAGCGGTGCCGGGGTGTGGCTGGCCTGGGGCGAGGCGTGCCTTGCCGGGCTGTGGCTGAGCTGGGTGGCCGTGGGCGAGGGGTGCCCAGCATGGCAAGGACTTGGGCTGCTCTCTGGGTCTGGGGTCCCTGCACTGTGTGCCCCTTGCTGCCCCCCCCCCCCCCCCCCCCCAATGGGGCCTGGTGCTGAGCTGACTCAGGGGCGCCAGCCGGGCAGCCTCTGGCAGCAGACGCCAGCTTGGGCCCGGGGCTGGCAGAGGGGCCCTGGGGTGAACCCACGTGTGATGGGGGGGGGGGCTGCCGGCTCGCTGCCGCCCCATTGGTGCACTCGCTGTTGCTAAGGGGGGCAAGACACTGGCTGATTGGCTGCAGGGAAATTACCCACCAGCTGCTTCCTCTGCTACAGCCTTTTGTTACATCCCCCACCCCACGCTGGGCCGGCCCCCCCAGCCGCCCTGGCCCCCAAGTCTCCTTCCCGCCCTGCCCCTCAACCTGCCCCAGCCCCCCTGGCAGCACCCTTGGCCCATCTGTCCCCCCAGGTCTGCCCATTGGTCTCCCTGCCCCCCATCCAGCCCTGCCTGGGGATGCTCCTCCGCCCCTCCCGGGCCCCACCTGGCCACCTGTCTGGTATTCTAGCCCGAGACTCCCCGGCCATACACAGCTTTGCTGATGCCCCCCAGTTCTGACCCACAACCACCAACGTTACACAGTTTGGATCTGATCTAAGATTAGGGAATTGGGGAAGCAGCCTCTCTGCCCTCCCCCGCCCCCAGGCAGGGCTGCCAGGCAGGGTTCGGGGGAAGCCTCTCTGCATCTGTGCAAGTCTGGGGCTCCAACCATCAGGAAAAGTTTCACAGGGACGGGGCTGAGCACAGATGCCAGGTCCGACTGCAAAGCCTCCTCTGCTAGGGAAGGTGCCAGTGCTATAGCAAAGGGAACGGAATCTGAAAACGTTGTTGTCTCAGCCTGACTCCTCAGCTGTGGCAGGCACCAGCTGGGAGACAGGTGCTGACTCCGAGCACAACCCCTCACACACACACAGTGAGAGGGGATTTGCTGGCTGGCAGTTCTAATGCCCTGGAAATCCATGACAGGACCCTTGCTATGCGGGTCCCCTGAAGGCCCTAGCACTGAATCTTCTCAGGTTCTGCTGCATGCACTTTGCCTTGTTATGTTTCCAGCCCTGTAAATAGTTTGACGTTGAGGTGGTTTAATGCTGGCCTTTGCTGGCGGATGAAAACCGCCGAGAGCTGTGTGGGTGTACAGTTCCTGGAACAGTCCCCCCTTGCACCCAGGACAAGTCCCACTACCCCTGTAACAAGCGGGGATAACCTCAGAGCAGGGACTCCCAGCGCCACTGCAGGCCGCAGGCTTGCCTCTGCCCCCACCACCAGATGTGACCGCAGGGGCACTGCCTTTCTCCGATCCGGGGTCGCAGGGGAAGCGAAGTGTTTAACCGGGGAGCTCACTCCTGGGGCCGGGAAGGGAATGGGAACGCACCCCTCACTTGGAACACGTACACCTGGGCTGGACTAGCCACTAAAGGAAGAGAAGGTCCTGCCCTGGATGAAGGGCTGAGCTAGCTGAAGCCAAACAAGTCCTGGTGTCTGCGATTCCCATCCAGATCCCTGGGGCAGGGCCAGGAGCGAATTTGTGTCTTGGGGCTTCACAGACCACGCCTGCAGCCTCCTGACAGCTGCCTCTTGTGGTTGAACAGCTGGCTGCAGTGCAGTGTTTGACTGACCCTTCTGTGGTGCTCTACCGGGGATCATCCTCCAGTCTCATGCGGTGTGAGCCCTGTGCCACCTCTGGCACGGCATGCAGAATGCCATGTTCCTTAGACAGACAAGCGGTAGCACAGCTCAGATACCAGTCATGATAGACAGACGGACGGACCCGTGGGAAAAGGGATGCTCCTTGCAGAGGACCAGAAACTGCCCTCTGACAATGTGCGGTAAAGGTTTTCTGTGGGTCAGCCCCGCCTAACGCATGGCTCCGGAGCGCTAGCTCGGAAGAGCTCTCCGATGTCCCGCTGCTCTCAGCAGAGGCTGCTGCGGAGAATGGTGCCGGTGATGGCAGGATGGATCTGTGGAAGGGAATCCTCTGAGCTTCATCCTCTCCCCGCCTGGAGACGATGCTGGCAGCATGCAGGAAAGCTGCTAACGAGAGCTCTGGGTGCCTAATCACCGAGTGCCCCAGGGAAGAGGCCCATGTGCATGGGCCAGCTGCAGCCCAGCGACCACAGGCTGCTCCTGGGGGAGGGAGGAGACCCACAGCTGATGCTGCAGAGCGGAGCTGTGGCCCCTCAGGCTCTGAGGGCCCTACTGGGTGACCAGGGTATGTGGGTGACCAGGGTGACCAGGGTATGTGGGGTGACCAGGGTATGTGATTGAAAATTGGCTCCCTGGGCGCCATGCACTCGGAGTATTAAACTGAGGCCCTTGAGTCAGCTCTGTGGCTGTGGGGAGGTGGCAGGGGACATCACCTTCCCAGGTGGCTCTCAGTGTTTCTCCCGCACCGCAGGAGCTGCTCTGGGGTGGGCCAGCTGCAGCCAGAGACTCCCCTGCCTCTGCTCAGCAGCATTCAAGCCTGCTGGCCACCTGCCATGACTCGAGGGAGAAGAGTTGTTCCTGGGCTGCAGGCGCCCCAGAGGGCAGGGCAGGAGCTGACGGGCTCTCTAGGGAACCAGGTACTGCGTGGATGGTGGCCCCAGCCTTGAGGCTAGACAGCAAGGACTTGCTGTGGCTCCTATCGCGCCAAGGTCCAGCAATAGGGACTGGCTGGCTCGGGCGTTTGCCCCTGCTCTGCGCCTGGCCCCAGGCTGGGAGTGACTGAAAGTCCCTCCTGTACCTGACAGCACTAGGCCAGCCTCCTGGCAGGAAGAGGCTCTTCTGAAACCTGGGGGTCCCTGTGGCCACAAGGACCCGGAGGCTGTGAACTGCCAGCAGCAGACAATTTCCTCGATCCAGGGGGCTGCTAGTGCGGCAGCTGGGTCTGAACGTATCCCCTTCTCACCAGTCCCCGACACCTGTCCATCCCGTCCCGGGCCAGCTTCACCAGCTGCCTTTCAGTGTGTGCTGTTCTCCACCCGACCCTGGGACTGCTGGAGTCAGGAGACGGGAGCCATAACTGCACCCACTCCTGTCAGCAGTGCCCCTGGCCTGACTTCTCCTGGACCCAGCAAGGGGCTGCGCTGGGCTAGAAAGTCAGGAAGTGACAGCACCCAGATTCCCATGCCTCACGGGCTTCCCCTCCTGTGCCGGCATCATTGCAAAGGAGGCTCTAATTACAGGGCACAAGCTCATTCTCAGCCAGTGCAAACGTCCCAGGCCCTACTGCCCCGTCCCAGCCCCGACTGCCCCATCCCATGCCAGCCTGCCCTGTCCCAGCCCCTACTGCCCCGTCCCATGCCAGCCTGCCCTGTCCCAGCCCCTACTGCCCCGTCCCATGCCAACCTGCCCCGTCCCAGCCGCTACTGCCCTGTCCCATGCCAGCCTGCCCTATCCCACGCCAACCTGTCCCGTCCCAGCCCCTACTGCCCTGTCCCATGCCAGCCTGCCCTATCCCACGCCAACCTGCAGTGTCCCACATCACCCTGCCCTGTCCCAGGCCAGCCTGCCTCGTCCCATGCCAACCTGCCCCGTCCCAGCCGTTACTGCCCCGTCCCATGCCAGCCTGCCCTGTCCCAGCCCCTACTGCCCCATCCCACGCCAACCTGCCCTGTCTCAGCCCCTACTGCCCCATCCCATGCCAGCCTGCCCTGTCCCATGCCACACAGTTCCAGGCCCCCATCTTGCTCACAGCACTGGGACTCTGGCTTGCCCTTTCCAACACCACGTCACTCCACCGCCCCACCCCATGCCATCCCGCCCTGCCACCCAGCACACGCTCCAGCCCCACCCCAGCCATGCTGCCCTGCTCTGCCCATCCACCCACCCACCCAGGCAATACTATGCCATATTCCGTCCCAAGCCACTGGACTCCTCCCCACCTTGTCCCACCCCCTATGGCCTGCACCACCCTGTCCTGCCCTAGCCAAGCCCACTCTGCTCTGCTCACTCCACCCAGCGCTTTCTGCCTGTGCCCACACATGCCACCCCAGTGCTCCAGTGTCCTGCCCCATGCTCCCCTCTCTGCCCCGTTCAGTCCCAGGCCTCCCCGCTCCATCCCCCATGCCATGTCAGCCTGCCACTAGGCAAGCTCCCATTTGCTCCCAGCAGCCAGGTGCACCCTCCGGATGTTCCCAGAAGGCGGGAGCTGAGGCCAGGACAGATGTTGCTAGGATACCGTGTTGCAAAGCCTTCTGGAGAGCCAGCCAGCAGCAGCTCCTCCACTCTTTGTCTGGCGCCCAGGGGTCTCCGGCGGGAAGGGTCCCGGCTCCGGCCTGGCAGGGCTGCTCTGAGACCTTGTTCCTGGGAAGCCGGAGCTGGGCAGAGGGTCCGGGCGGGTGGGGCGTTTCCCAGCCCAGGGGCTCGCTCTCTAGTGTGCAGAGAGAGGAGCAGGATTGACCCCCCCCACCTGCGCCCACCTGGGGAGAGGAAATGCCTGGGGCTGCTGGCTGGAAACCCGCTGCCCTTCGGCCCTTGGAGCCTTCCCAGGCCAGAGCGGGGAACCGCGGGCCCTGGCGTTCTCCAGGCCCGGGTGGGACGGAGGGCAGAGTGTTTACATGCTCTCTGAACCCCAACACTCAGCAGACGCCAAGGCCATCGGCTGGTGCGGTGCAGAGACATTATTACTGCCCCACCTGGTCACCCATCCTTCCCCCCTGCCTTCCCTCCTCCCCCCAGCCTGGGGCACCTGTTCCCATCCACCCCCACACCAGCAGTTATCCCCACCCACTCCCACCACCCCCATACCGGGGCAGTTATCCCCATCCACCCCTGCCACTCCCATACCAGGGCAGTTATCCCCATCCACCCCTGCCACTCCCATATCAGGGCAGTTATCCCCATCCACCCCCACCACCCCCATACCGGGGCAGTTATCTCTATCCATCCCCGCCACTCCCATACCGGGGCAGTTATCTCTATCCATCCCCGCCACTCCCATACCAGGGCAGTTATCCCCATCCACCCCCACCACCCCCATACTGGGGCAGTTATCCCCATCCATCCCCACCACTCCCATACCGGGACAGTTATCCCCATCCACCCCCGCCACCCCACCAGCACAGCTATCCCCGTCGATCCCTGCCACCCCCACATCAGCACAGCTATCCCCATCCATCCCCTCACCCCCACACCGGGGCAGCTATCCCCATCCACCCCCGCCACCCCCACACCGGGGCAGCTGCCCTAACCCTGCAGTCCCCGGCAGTTTCTGGGCTGCCTGTCGGGCGGTGACAAGGGTACAGCTTCCAAACCTGTCGGCCAAGTCCCTGGGCAGCAGAGCCAGGAAAAAACCTGCTGACCCGGAACCACAACGCGCCCCACAGGTCCCCGCTGGAACCCCAACATGCCCCGCAGGGTCCCCCCAGCTCCTCAGGACCCCCAGCACCCCCACCTCCCAAGGTCCCCCCCGGAACCCAAACCCGAACCGCAGGGTCCCCCCTCGGCTCCTCAGCGCCCCCAGCCCCCTCGCCCCGCAGGGTCCCCCCCGGAACCCAAACCCGAACCGCAGGGTCCCCCCAGCTGCTCAGCGCCCTCAGCCCTCCCGCCCCGCAGGTCCCCCCCCCAGCTGCTCAGCGCCCCCAGCACCCTCCCCCAGGTCCCCCCCGGAACCCAAACCCGAACCGCAGGGTCCCCCAGCTCCTCAGCGCCCCCAGGCCCCCCCTCGGCTCCTCAGGACCCCCAGCCCCCCCACCTCCCAGGGTCCCCCCCGGAACCCAAACCCGAACCGCAGGGTCCCCCAGCTGCTCAGAGCCCCCAGCCCCCCCACCTCCCAGGGTCCCCCCCGAAACCCAAACCCACCCCGCAGGGTCCCCCCAGCCCCTCCCCCAGGTCCCCCCCCGCCCCGCTCCTACCTGCGCCCCCGGCCGGGCCCCGCCGCATGGTCCCGGCCCGGCCCGCGGTGCTGAGCGGACAGCTCCGCTGACGTCACCCCCGCGTCACGTGGGGAGGGGGCAGGGCAGAGGCCGGGGGGCGGGGCTGTGAGGGAAAAAACGGGGGTGAAGCGCACGTGCAGGTTCGGGCGCGTGAGTGTATGTGTGCGTGCATGCATGTGTATGCATGTGCAGTGCACACACAGGTGTGTGTGTGTGCAGTGCATGTGCAGGTGTGTGTGTGTGTATTTGTATGTGCAGGTGTGTGCATGTGCAGTTGTGTGTGCAGTCCGTGTGCAGGTGTGTGCATGTGCAGTGCGTGTGCAGTTGTGTGTGCAGTCCGTGTGCAGGTGTGTGCATGCAGTTCAAATGCGAGTGTATGCATGTGCAGTGCACACGCAGGTGTGTGTGCGTGTGCAGTGTGCGTGCAGTCTGAGTGCAGGTGTCTGTAGATCTGGGGTGCATGCAGATGATTGCAGGTATGTGTGTGTGCCTGTGTGTGAGGGGCTGTCGGTGTGAGGGGTGCCCGTGCGTCTGTGCAAAAAGGGCTGTCGGTGTGAGGGGTGCCCATATGTCTATGTGTGAGGGAGAGTCGGTGTGAGGGGAGCCCATGTGTCTCTGTGTGAGGTGCAGTGTGAGGGGTGCCCATGTGTCTGGGTGTGAGGGACAGTCGGTGTAAGGGGTGCCCGTGTGTCAGGGGCTGTCGGTGTGAGGGGTACCCATGTGTCTGTGTGTGAGGGGCAGTCGGTGTGAGCGGTGCCCATGTGTCTGTGCGTAAAGGGTTGTCGGTGCGAGGGGTGCCTGTGTGTCTGTATGTGAGGTGCAGTCGGTGTGAGGGGTGCCCGTGTGTCTGGGTGTGAGGGACAGTCGGTCCGAGGGGTGCCCGTGTGTCTGGGTGTGAGGGGCTGTCGGTGCGAGGGGTGCCCGTGTGTCTCTGTGTGAGGTGCAGTGTGAGGGGTGCCCATGTGTCTGGGTGTGAGGGGCTGTCAGTGCGAGGGGTGCCCGTTTGTCTGTGCGTACAGGGCTGTCGCTGTGAGGGGTGCCCATGTGTCTGGGTGTGAGGGGCTGTCGGTGTGAGGGGTGCCCATGTGTCTGGATGTGAGGGGCTGTTTGTATGAGGGATACCCGTGTGTCTGTGTGTGAGGGGCTGTCGGTGTCAGGGGTGCCCGTGTGTCTGTGCGTACAGGGCTGCCGGTGTGAGTGGTGCCCGTGTGTCTGTGTGTGAGGGGCTGTCGGTGTGAGGGGTGCCCGTGTGTGAGGTGCTGTCAGTGTGAGGGGTGCCCGTGTGCCTGTGTATGAGGGGCTGTCGGTGTGAGGAGACCCGTGTGTGAGGGGCTGTCGGTGCGAGGGATGCCCGTGTGTCTGGGTGTGAGGGGCTGTTGGTATGAGTGGACCCGTGTGTCTGTGTGTGAGGGGCTGTCGGTGTGAGGGGTGCCGGTGTGTCTGTGCATACAGGGCTGTCGCTGTGAGGGGTGCCCATGTGTCTGGGTGTGAGGGGCTGTCGGTGTGAGGGGTGCCCATGTGTCTGGATGTGAGGGGCTGTTGGTATGAGTGGACCCGTGTGTCTGTGTGTGAGGGGCTGTCGGTGTGAGGGGTGCCGGTGTGTCTGTGCATACAGGGCTGTCGGTGCGAGGGGTGCCCGTGTGTCTGTGTGTGAGGGACTGTCGGTGTGAGGGGTGCCTGTGTGTCTGTGAGGTGCAGTCAGTGTGAGGGGTGCCCATGTGTGAGGTGCTGTCAGTGTGAGGGGTGCCCGTGTGCCTGTGTATGAGGGGCTGTCGGTGTGAGGAGACCCGTGTGTCTGTGTCTGAGGGGCTGTCGGTGCGAGGGGTGCCCGTGTGTCTGGGTGTGAGGGGCTGTTGGTATGAGTGGACCCGTGTGTCTGTGTGTGAGGGGCTGTCGGTGCGAGGGGTGCCCGTGTGTCTGTGTGTGAGGGGCTGTCGGTGTGAGGGGTGCCGGTGTGTCTGTGCATACAGGGCTGTCGGTGCGAGGGCTGCCCGTGTGTCTGTGTGTGAGGGACTGTCGGTGTGAGGGCTGCCCGTGTGTCTGTGTGTGAGGGACTGTCGGTGTGAGGGGTGCCCATGTGCCTGTGTCTGAGGGACTGTCGGTGTGAGGGGTGCCTGTGTGTCTGTGTGTGAGGGGCTGTCGGTGTGAGGGGTGCCGGTGTGTCTGTGCATACAGGGCTGTCGGTGTGAGGGGTGCCGGTGTGTCTGTGCATACAGGGCTGTCGGTGCGAGGGGTGCCCGTGTGTCTGTGTGTGAGGGACTGTCGGTGTGAGGGGTGCCCGTGTGTCTGTGTGTGAGGGACTGTCGGTGCGAGGGGTGCCTGTGTGTCTGTGAGGTGCAGTCAGTGTGAGGGGCTGTCGGTATGAGGAGTGCCCGTGTGTCTGTGTGTGAGGGGTGCCCATGTGCCTGTGTCTGAGGGGCTGTCGGTGTGAGGGGACCCGTGTGTCTGTGTGTGAGGGGCTGTCGGTGCGAGGGGTGCCTGTGTGTCTGTGAGGTGCAGTCAGTGTGAGGTGCTGTCAGTGTGAGGGGTGCCCATGTGCCTGTGTCTGAGGGGCTGTCGGTGCGAGGGGTGCCCGTGTGTCTGGGTGTGAGGGGCTGTTGGTATGAGTGGACCCGTGTGTCTGTGTGTGAGGGGTGCCCGTGTGTCTGTGTGTGAGGGGCTGTCGGTGCGAGGGGTGCCCGTGTGTCTGTGTGTGAGGGGTGCCGGTGTGTCTGTGCATACAGGGCTGTCGGTGCGAGGGCTGCCCGTGTGTCTGTGTGTGAGGGACTGTCGGTGCGACGGGTGCCTGTGTGTCTGTGAGGTGCAGTCAGTGTGAGGGGCTGTCGGTATGAGGAGCGCCCGTGTGTCTGTGTGTGAGGGGTGCCCATGTGCCTGTGTGTGAGGGGCTGTCGGTGTGAGGGGTGCCTGTGTGTCTGTGTGTGAGGGGCTGTCGGTGTGAGGGGTGCCGGTGTGTCTGTGCATACAGGGCTGTCGGTGTGAGGGGTGCCGGTGTGTCTGTGCATACAGGGCTGTCGGTGCGAGGGGTGCCCGTGTGTCTGTGTGTGAGGGACTGTCGGTGCGAGGGGTGCCTGTGTGTCTGTGAGGTGCAGTCAGTGTGAGGGGCTGTCGGTATGAGGAGTGCCCGTGTGTCTGTGTGTGAGGGGTGCCCATGTGCCTGTGTGTGAGGGGCTGTCGGTGTGAGGGGTGCCTGTGTGTCTGTGTGTGAGGGGCTGTCGGTGTGAGGGGTGCCGGTGTGTCTGTGCATACAGGGCTGTCGGTGTGAGGGGTGCCGGTGTGTCTGTGCATACAGGGCTGTCGGTGCGAGGGGTGCCCGTGTGTCTGTGTGTGAGGGACTGTCGGTGTGAGGGGTGCCCGTGTGTCTGTGTGTGAGGGACTGTCGGTGCGAGGGGTGCCTGTGTGTCTGTGAGGTGCAGTCAGTGTGAGGGGCTGTCGGTATGAGGAGCGCCCGTGTGTCTGTGTGTGAGGGGTGCCCATGTGCCTGTGTCTGAGGGGCTGTCGGTGTGAGGGGACCCGTGTGTCTGTGTGTGAGGGGCTGTCGGTGCGAGGGGTGCCTGTGTGTCTGTGAGGTGCAGTCAGTGTGAGGTGCTGTCAGTGTGAGGGGTGCCCATGTGCCTGTGTCTGAGGGGCTGTCGGTGTGAGGGGTGCCTGTGTGTGAGGGGCTGTCGGTGTGAGGGGTGCCGGTGTGTCTGTGCATACAGGGCTGTCGGTGCGAGGGGTGCCCGTGTGTCTGTGTGTGAGGGACTGTCGGTGTGAGGGGTGCCCGTGTGTGAGGGACTGTCGGTGCGAGGGGTGCCTGTGTGTCTGTGTGTGAGGGGCTGTCGGTGTGAGGGGTGCCGGTGTGTCTGTGCATACAGGGCTGTCGGTGCGAGGGGTGCCCGTGTGTCTGTGTGTGAGGGACTGTCGGTGTGAGGGGTGCCCGTGTGTCTGTGTGTGAGGGACTGTCGGTGCGAGGGGTGCCTGTGTGTCTGTGAGGTGCAGTCAGTGTGAGGGGCTGTCGGTATGAGGAGTGCCCGTGTGTCTGTGTGTGAGGGGTGCCCAGGTGCCTGTGTCTGAGGGGCTGTCGGTGTGAGGGGACCCGTGTGTCTGTGTGTGAGGGGCTGTCGGTGCGAGGGGTGCCTGTGTGTCTGTGAGGTGCAGTCAGTGTGAGGTGCTGTCAGTGTGAGGGGTGCCCATGTGCCTGTGTCTGAGGGGCTGTCGGTGTGAGGGGTGCCTGTGTGTCTGTGTGAGGGGCTGTCGGTGTGAGGGGTGCCGGTGTGTCTGTGCATACAGGGCTGTCGGTGCGAGGGGTGCCCGTGTGTCTGTGTGTGAGGGACTGTCGGTGTGAGGGGTGCCCGTGTGTCTGTGTGTGAGGGACTGTCGGTGCGAGGGGTGCCTGTGTGTCTGTGAGGTGCAGTCAGTGTGAGGGGCTGTCGGTATGAGGAGTGCCCGTGTGTCTGTGTGTGAGGGGTGCCCATGTGCCTGTGTCTGAGGGGCTGTCGGTGTGAGGGGACCCGTGTGTCTGTGTGTGAGGGGCTGTCGGTGCGAGGGGTGCCTGTGTGTCTGTGAGGTGCAGTCAGTGTGAGATGCTGTCAGTGTGAGGGGTGCCCATGTGCCTGTGTCTGAGGGGCTGTCGGTGTGAGGGGTGCCTGTGTGTCTGTGTGTGAGGGGCTGTCGGTGTGAGGGGTGCCGGTGTGTCTGTGCATACAGGGCTGTCGGTGTGAGGGGTGCCGGTGTGTCTGTGCATACAGGGCTGTCGGTGCGAGGGGTGCCCGTGTGTCTGTGTGTGAGGGACTGTCGGTGTGAGGGGTGCCCGTGTGTCTGTGTGTGAGGGACTGTCGGTGCGAGGGGTGCCTGTGTGTCTGTGAGGTGCAGTCAGTGTGAGGGGCTGTCGGTATGAGGAGTGCCCGCGTGTCTGTGTGTGAGGGGTGCCCATGTGCCTGTGTCTGAGGGGCTGTCGGTGTGAGGGGACCCGTGTGTCTGTGTGTGAGGGGCTGTCGGTGTGAGGGGTGCCTGTGTGTCTGTGAGGTGCTGTCAGTGTGAGGTGCTGTCAGTGTGAGGGGTGCCCGTGTGCATGTGTATGAGGGGCTGTCGGTGTGAGGAGACCCGTGTGTCTGTGTGTGAGGGGCTGTCGGTGCGAGGGGTGCCCGTGTGTCTGGGTGTGAGGGGCTGTTGGTATGAGTGGACCCGTGTGTCTGTGTGTGAGGGGTGCCCGTGTGTCTGTGTGTGAGGGGTGCCGGTGTGTCTGTGCATACAGGGCTGTCGGTGCGAGGGCTGCCCGTGTGTCTGTGTGTGAGGGACTGTCGGTGCGAGGGGTGCCTGTGTGTCTGTGAGGTGCAGTCAGTGTGAGGGGCTGTCGGTATGAGGAGCGCCCGTGTGTCTGTGTGTAAGGGGTGCCCATGTGCCTGTGTCTGAGGGGCTGTCGGTGTGAGGGGACCCGTGTGTCTGTGTGTGAGGGGCTTTGTAAACACCCACAAGCAGCCTTTCAGGTATTACAGTAGAAAGGCCAAACAATGTTAATGGCTTGTTGAGGAGATGCACACAAGGGCAAGGATCACTCCAGGAACTGGGTAGAATAGAAATCTCTGAGATAGCACGAGACGATGGGAACGGTCTGACCCAGGTCACAGCCACAGAGCTTTCCAGCAAGGGGGAGAGGATGGATCCCGCACTTCTCTCCTATGCTCTGTTAGCTGTCGTGAGAACATCACGCATGGCAGCACAGTTACTCGCAGAGTTAACAGAGGATGACTCGGAGACACTCGAGTGTGATGTGGACGGCAGCAACTTACCAGTGCTTTGTGCATTCACAGAGCAGCTGCATACGGTAGAATGTGGCTTTTGGGCGAGAGAAACAAGCACCAATTGGTGGATTTGCATTTCATGCAGGTGTGGGATGACGACCTTTAGGACTTTAGGATGCGTAAAGCAACCTTCCTGGAGCTATGTGCTGAGCTGGCCCCCAACCTGCGGTGCAAGGACACCAGGTTGAGAGCTGCTCTTCTGATAGAGAAGCATGTTGCAATCGCTATGTGAAAGCTGGCGTATCCAGACTGCTACCGGTCAGTCTCAAATCAATTTGGAGTGGGGAAGTCCACTGTTGGGGCTGTATTACTCCAAGTGTGCAGGGCAATAAATGGCATCCTGCTGCGGAGGACCATGACTCTGGGAAATGTGCATGAAATAGTGGTTGGCTTTGCAGAGATGGGTTTCCCTAACTGTGGCGGGGCGACTGATGGCACACACATTCCAATTTTAGCGCCAGACCACCTTGCCTCTGAGTACATCAGTAGGAAGGGATACATCTCCATGGTGTTACAGGCATTTGTGGATCCCTGTGGGCGTTTCACAGACATCAGTGCAGGCTGGTCTGGAAAGGTGCTTGACGCATGCATCTTCAGGAACAGTGGCCTGTACAGAAAGCTGCCAGTGGGGACTTTCTTTCCAGACCAGAAAATCACAGTGAGGGATATGGAAATGCCCATAGTAATCCTGGGAGATCCGGCTTACCCCTTTCAGCCCTGGCTGATGAAACCTTACACAGGGCACCTGGCAGCAACAAGGAGCATTTTAACAACTGGCTGAGCAGGTGCTGCATGGTAGTCGAACGTGCCTTTGGCCGTTTGAAAGCTCGCTGAAGGTGTCTCAGTGGCAGGCTAGACCGTGCCAAGGATAATATTCCTGTGGTCATAGCCATGTGCTGCACAGTGCATAATCTGTGTGAATCTAAGGGTGAAATGTTTGCTCAGGTGTGGAGCACTGAGGCACAGCGCTTGGCTGCACAGTTTGAACAGCCAGATGCTAGGGCTGTCCGAGAAGCCCAGAGGGCTGCTATTAACATCACAGAGGCTTTGAGGAACCATCTGGACAATGAGGGGCAGTAACACGTCTGCTTTGGAGTTGCTACATTTTGGGACCCAAGATCCAGGGAACAAAATGCTTTAGAAGCCTGTTGGCTTTTGTAGAACATGGAATAAAAACGCTGCACCATGAAATACCTTGTTAAAACGGGTAAAACCTCACAAGTGTGTTTAGCTCCAGCTCTCATTGTGCAAGCTGTGAGAGGGGGTGGAGTGATGGGGAAACTGAGGGCGGCTGTGAAGTTAAAAGGAATGTGTGGGCATAGAGGTGGGTGCGGTTGGCAAAGAACTGTGCATGTGCTGGAGTGGAGGTTGACCACGGATCTGCTCAGTCTACAGCTGTATCAAAGACTTGAGCATCTCTGTCTGACCCTCCATCACTTTTATCATCTGCTCTGTCACTTGCCTAGCAAATGCAGCATTCTTTTCTGTCCTGACTTTAGGCTCCCCAGCACTCTTTGCGTTCCCTGGTCTGTCATCGCACTGCAGCACCTCCTGGAACATGTCTTCTTTGCTGCACCTGGGTTCCTCCTTATCTGCCGAAGCCAGTCGGCGGGGGTGCATGATGTGTTCCTCAAGGTCTGTGCTGAACAGAAGAGGGATTGTTACATTCCAGCAAATGACTGAAACATTTTAGTAACAAGGGCCTTTTGCTAGCAGAAATCACTTTCTCACTGACTTTAGGCAGGCACCCAGCTCCACGAGGACCCCATTCATGGTGAATGTCGGGAGTAGGGGGAGGGCAATTGTGCATATGGACAAAATGGTCATGGCTTGCAGGGAAGCCTTACGAACTCATTCTAAAATTATCACACACGTTTTCACATGCGGCCAACCTGCTGGCTGACGTCTCACTGCTGTGGGTGAGCAGGGAAACCAGGGCTCAGCTGCTGAATGCTTGCGGCTTTCACCCCGGTCTGTATGCAGCTCAGCCATGTGCAACTTTGGTCCCAGCTCCAGCGATTGCTAAATGGCAGGGGACAGTTTCCTGCAATGGGAGAACTAATAAGGCTGCAATCCTTTGGAATTTGCGGCAGAGGATTAACAAGTACCTCTCCTGGAAACGTTCGAGAGCCTCTCTCTGGAGGATTCTCTGCAGGACTCGAGGTCCATCGACACCCTGCTTAGCCGTGCAGATTAGCTACACAGGGCAATGTCCAGCTCACAGAAAACACTACCTGCCTCCCACTTTTCAATTCTCTACACAAGCCACAGCAATTTACCTGGAGCCCTTCTGGAGTGGAGAAAAGTTCCTGGCTGCCTGCCCCATCAGACGATCCCATTGGGGGCTCCACATCCTCTTCCAGCTCGACTTCTTCATCCACAATTTTAGCCTCCGGGTTACCCCCTCTTTCTGCTGCCTGCAAAGTATCCACGGGGCTGTCGTGCTGGAAAAAGGTGGGACAATAGGCCAAGGCCATCCCAGTTTGGAAAGTGGATAGGCATGTCCTGTCAACTTTTTGCTACGGGCCAGCCCCCTGCCCTTCCTCGTCCCCCCCGAGCTGTAGCCCGGCCGGGTAAGAGCAGCCTGGGGAGCCTGGACAGCTGTGGGGAGCTGCAGACCTTCCACCTGCCCTGGGAGGTGGGCCCAGGGGGCGGGACACAGGCCGGGGGCTGCTCTTGGGCCACCCCACCTCAGGCAGGCGGAGGGGCCCAGGCTCCCCGGCCTGGCTCTGGCTTGGCCAGGTGGTGGGGCCTTGTATGCCCACACTTTTAGGAAGAATCTGTTGCTCCTAGTTTGGGGTACGCTATAGGAGGGGAGAGCCCTTGGGACGGTCTGGTGTGAGCCTGGCAGTGTGTTGCTGCTCAGGGCCTCATGTCCTGATACCATGGGAAAGAGGAGAAGGGCCTGTGGGGAATCCATGGTGGAGCCAGGGTGAAAGGGGGCTGGAGATGGGGCTCTCCATGCTAGCTGGAGGGAAACCTGGCTGCAGCAAGGGGCAGGAGCAGAGGTCTCAGAAAGGATGAAGCTTTGAGGAAGTGGCAGGCAGTAGCAGCTGGTTTTTGGAAAGAACTGTTCATAGATTGTAATGCTACTAGAGCACTGTGATGTTATCTGATTAGAATAGGACCATGTAAATCACTGCTTCCACTGTTATATAATTGCAATGAATCTTATACAAAGTGTATCAAGAACGTGTCAATAGAAACAGTCAAGCAGCTCGCAGTCTAAATACCCAGAGTCCACCTGCAGAGACATATTAGAGAAGTGTGTGGTTGGTAATTAGGGCCATTCCATGCTAGATAGGCCAAAACTTTGAAATTCAA
The DNA here is from genome assembly GCF_007399415.2 of Gopherus evgoodei. Classification (NCBI taxonomy): domain Eukaryota; kingdom Metazoa; phylum Chordata; order Testudines; family Testudinidae; genus Gopherus; species Gopherus evgoodei. The sequence goes on along the minus strand of NC_044332.1, from coordinate 80,592,306 downwards.
ACCTGTATTGTTAGAAAATTAGAGGTGATGCTAATTGTATGTGTTTACTCATATCTTGTTAGGAGTTTAGCCATGTAAACAGACAGTTCCTGTCTGTCACTATAACTATTAATTCAGAGATCAAAAGTACATCTAACATTTAAATGAACTGTAAGCATAGTGATATCACTATATTCATCTCTCTTTGAAATGTACAGCAAATCACCGATGAATGGTGGAAAACAGGCAACTCTCTAATGTTAATCCATGTAACAAACTATTGGTGATGCTTAGGAAATAGGTCCTGGAGGTTTGGGGCGTGGGTCACTTGCTGGAGGATTCTCTGCACCTTAAGGTCTTTAAACCATGATCTGAGGACTTCAATAGCTCAGACATAGGTTAGGGGTTTGTTATAGGAGTGGGTGGGTGAGATTCTGTGGCCTGCATTGTGCAGGAGGTCAGACTAGATGACATAATGGTCCCTTCTGACCTTAAAGTCTATAAGGTCTACTTCAAAGTCTCCATGATTGCCTATTGTTCACCTAAGGACTCCGAGCTGTCAAGAAAAGGCGTGGAACTGTATAAAAAACCCCTTGGGTCCGGATCCTTTTTATCTCAGATCTGCTTGATGCTTCATGCAGGGGAAGCTTAAGTGGTAAGAATGAGTTCTCCAGAGCTACCTGGATCACTCTGAATATGCCATTGGACTATAACCTATGGACTAATTCTGAAAGAACTCTTTGCAACTACAAAGCTCACCATCTCTTCTATGAATCTGATCTCAGAACTGTACTCATGTCTGTATATATATTGATCTTTTAACCAATATTCTCTCTTTTCTTTTTTAATAAATTTTAGTTTAGTTAATGAGAATTGGCTGTAAGCCTGCATTTGGGTAAGATCTGAAATATTCCTTAACCTGGGAGGTAATGTGTCCGATCCTTTGGGATTGGTAGAACTTTTTTATACGATGAATGAGATTTTCAGTAATCCTCCTCAGATTTGACTTGGGGTGTCTGACTGGAGGCCTGAGGCTGGGTTGCTTTAAGAGAACTATTGTGGGGCAGGTGTCTGGCCTGTGCTCTGCAGGAGGTCAGACGAGATGATCACAATGGTCCCTTCTGGCCTTAGAATCTATGAATCTACATAGAATATCCCTGACGTTTTGGAATTGAGTGGACATGGCATTCAGAAGTTACACTGCATTGCATCCAAAGAGACACATGGAGAAACGTCACTGAATTGAGCACACAGCCTCACGAGCTTGGCCAGCTATGTAAAAACGTCGCCTCAGCTTGCAAAGCAGTGTGACAAGTTCAGTTTTGGATTGACAGAGTCTGCGCTATGCCCCACAGGTTTTATAGAATCTCTTTGTACAGGCTTAGTTTTCCATGAGGGCAGGCCATGGGCCCTCAATGGCTCCAAGACCGGGCCCTTGGGCTCCAGCACCCGTTTGTCACCATGACTCTCAGCAGTGATTCCAACTTCATTCAGACTCTAGAGAGAGGCTTTGTCTGTTAGGGAGTGATGCCACCAGCCAAGCATTGGCAGCAAGGCAGGGCAGCCTTTTCAAAACAAGGCAGCATTGCTCAGCCACCTGGAATACAGCACTGGAGAGACTTCAGGGCAGCACAGAGAAGCAAAGCTTAAGTCAGAGTCCATGGATTGCTCTACACTCTATTGGCAGGTTGACAAAACAGAATCATCAGACCCCTAGGTCAGTCAAGGGCTAGGTCCATCAACAGCTATTAGCCATGAGCATCAAGGATGTTGTAGTAGTAGGATTTTATGTTTGTATTTTGTATAATTTAAAATGAAGGATAAAGAATAATAATGTAACATGCATTAAATGTATTGGTGTATGATTTGACCATATCCTGTCAGCCACCCTTTCTAAAAGCAGAAAGGAGTGGCCTAGTGTGCCATTGGTAAAGATGCATCAGCCAGAACCTTGTGTCTGAAGCTGATTTCAAGGCCGTAATAGACCTTTAGGGTCACCACTTTGTTGTAGGTTTAAAATTAGAATTTTGAAATAAGTAAAAGAATGTAATGATTCTTTTCTCCTGCATGGCAATTTGATGTTCCTGTTCAATGCTTTGTGTAAATCAATCCTGTTTTGTGTGTGAATGAGGAATGTGTGTGTAGATAAGTGTGAAGGCCATCACCGGACCAGATGTTCTAGGGAGGAACCTAGGACAGATGTAAAGGCGCCAAGAGACTGCAACACGCCCCTATTGAGATGTCAGAGGAGGGCAGATTGATGACTCTAAAGATGGGGCAGGCACCTATCAATGGGGGCAAGAGAGCTGTGATCAAAACCAGCCTGGGATAACTCCCTGAGGGATGGATGAAAAAACAAGATAAAGGACGAGAAGAACAATTTAAGAAAACAAGCACTCGTCAAACGGCGACTGATTGCAGCATAACGGTGCAAAACTCCCTGGTCCCAAGGAAGGAAGATCACTATATAACGAGGGGCCTTGCCATGAAACATTGGTTTCGTCCTGCCAAGACCTCCCTGGAGCATCGTGTCGCGATTGACAGAACCCGGCTCCTCCCTATTGGTCATCAACCGAGCTGGCCACTAGATTGATCCACACTCTGGCCTGGTAACTGTAACATCGAATGGCGGCAGAGAGGGGGTGTGTGTACGTGTGACCAATAAACGCAGCGTATTTCCTTTTCCCTTGAAAAAGATCCCATGTGCTTCTTATAAGCATAACAATGTAACCCTATGCTCAGGGTGACCCTGAACCTCCAACTGCCAGAACCTGGGAGGGGAAGACGGGGTGGATCTCTCCAAAATTGCCCTGTTCTGTACACTCCCCCCTGAAGCTCTGGTGCTGACCACTGTTAGAGACAGGATACTGGGCTAGATGGACAACTGGTTTGATCCAACATGGCCGTTCTTATGACAGAAGTTGTCTTGCACTGACCTAAGTTGGCATGTCTACACTCCAATTTGTCTCTGGCTTGGTGTCCCTTACAACAGCGCAGTAAAATGACACCCCCAAATAGCACAAAGCCATGGTTGATGCAGTGTGATTTAGACACTGAATGACCTGTGTCGAACCACAACGCCCCAGTGCCTGTGACAGTGACCACTCTGCTCACAATTTTAAACTCTACTGAGTTAGGGAAATTGTTAAAAACCAGTGCAAAAGTTATGGGACGGTGAAAGTTGCATGTTGGGAACTTGACCCCTAGCAACCAGGATCCCTGGGCAAATTGTTACTGTCCCCTCAAAACACTGCAAAAATGTCCTAAAAGACACTGTGCTGGAAGGGGCACGTGGCACACTGGGATACCTTCCCATGGTGCACCATGCTTTATATTGATGCAAGCACGCCTGGTGAGTACATTCAGCCAAGTATGCATGTGCCTGAGCCATATACAAATTTCAGCAGCTGTCAATGATATAACTTGTGTCAGCTGTAGTTTGTAGCAGAGAGGTGGCCCGTGTTAGCAGAACCCTGTGGGACAGTCTTCAGAGACTCCTCAAATCCATCTGCCTCCTTGTCTCTCTGTCCTCCTGCGAACCCAGCACCTAACACAGATACCTGGCACCTCGTCCCTTTGTTCTCCAGCTCCCGCCAGGCTGCGTTCACATGCTCAGCCTGTTTTAATGCTGAAGGGCTGTGTCATAAACAGATAGTTAAGGGTTAATATCTCTTTTACCTGTAAAGGGTTAAGAAGCTCAGTAAACCTGGCTGACACCTGACCAGAGGACCAATGGGGGGACAAGATTCTTTCAAATCTTGGTGGAGGGAAGTCTTTGTTTGTGTCGTTTATTTTGTTCGTTGTTTGCTCTTGGGACAAAAAGGGACCAGACGTACAACCAGACTCTCCAAATCTATCTGAATCAGTCTTTCATATTTCAAAATTGTAAGTATAGCCAGGCAAGGCAGATTAGTCTTATGTTTGTTTTCTTTCAACTTGTGAATGCTTTTCCTTTTGCTGGAAGGATTTTTACCTCTGTTTGCTGTAACTTTGAATCTAAGGCTGGGGGCGGGGGCGAGGTCCCTCTAGTCTATATGAATCTGAATACCCTGTAAAGCATTTTCCATCCTGATTTTACAGAGAGATAATTTTTACTTTTTCTTTCTTTAATTAAAAGCTTTCTTTTTTAAGAATCTGATGGATTTTGAAACAAGGAAAAAATCCAAGGGATTGAGTCTGAACTCACCAGGGATTGGTGGGGGGAAAGGAGGGGGGAAGGTTAATTTCTCCTTGTGTTCAGATCCAAGGGGTTTGGATTTGTGTTCCCCCAGGGAAGGTTTTGAGGGAACAGGAAGTGTGCCAAACACTATATTTTTGGCTGGTGGCAGCGTTACCAGATCTAAGCTAGGAATTCAGCTTAGAAGGGTCCATGCAGGTTCCCCACATTTGTACTCTAAAGTTCAAAGTGGAGAAAAAAACCTTGACAGTCCGGAACGCCAAAGTTCAGTCCTTGGGGCACCCAGTGTCTCTTCTGGGCCTTCCACTCATAGGCACTGATTCCACTCAGTCCCTGAGGGTGCATGTGCACCCAGCTCAGACAGGCCACCCGTCCTCGCTCCTTGCCCACTCCCCGTGGAGCCGTACAGTGTGAGCAGATAAACTGACACACCCATATAGCTAATAAAAACATGACCCAAAACACCCGTGTTCATCACAGCTCCCCACAGTCTGAAAGCCTGGCTGAGTGCCAGGCAGCTGCTGTCGTTACGAGCGGTCCCCAGTTCCCCTCACAAGCTGCTACAGCAGGCAGGCTCAAGGGAGTGGATAGGATCAAGTCACTTCTTGTGGACATCACAGCTCTTCTTGGAAGTCCTGTGACAGAGCAGGAGTTGGACTCTTTTCTCAGATCCGCAGACAGCTCAGAAAGGCCGTAGCTTGATAGAGCAGCGAGACCTCCCCGCAGTGAGCATATAGATCAATCCATATTCACATTTCTGTCAGTATTGCTTCTGTTTAGTGATGCTCATGTGTAAAGGAGCAGGGAGCGTTTAAGTACTAGCGGGGCCCAGCGCTGAGAGGGAAGCAGTTCTGATACCCAGTAAGAATGCCCTTGGATGGAGATTAGTGCAGGAGGTTGTGGTTCTTTAAAGGTTCTTGGATTTGCTTTTACCTGGCTTTGAGCAGGGCTGTTTCCAGTCTGAGCTCCTGAGCTGGGGAGCAGTTCCCATCTGCAGCCGCTTACAGCCAGCTACAAACCACAATCAGAGAGACAATCAGCTGTATCCAGATTACAGAGGGAGGAAGCCAAACATCCCTGACCCGGAGAAACCTGTGATCAAACCAGCTAAGATGTTTTCTCTCTCGTTCCAGTTAAACCACAAAGACATTTGCTTTCAGAGCTGGGATTCGACTTATCCATCTGCTGAGCTTCTAGCTCCCAGACAGACTGAGCGGGGCTCCCGCCCTCTCATTCAGAGCCCTCCCCCAACTCTGGGTCTTCCCTGTTCAGCTATTCCACTGCACTGCCATTCCCCAGGCGATTGCACTCTCCACACAATCATTGTGATGTTGTTAAGCAGAAACACAACCCGTCTGTCCGTCCATCTGTCCTGCAGCCTCCTGTGCTGCACCCACAGTGGCACAGACGGTCCGTCTCCTATCTTAGGCAGCATCACCTTGCTGCTTAACCAGTGGAAACAGACTAAATTCTACCAGGGGAACAAACCTTTGGGAAGCCTACATAGTGGTCACGGCTTTGAGGCCGATGAGCAGAGTTGACGGGATGGTGGCGGTGCTCCAAGCTGGACTTAGCTAACCGAGCTTTGCAGTTGTTGTAGCTAGGATATGAGAGAGACCAGGCGGGTGAGGGAACATCTTCTGTTGGACCAAGCGAGAGAGACCAGCTTTGGAGCTTCCACCTTGTATCTCAGTTAGTTTCCCAGACCCGCAGAAGAGCTCAGTGTAAGCTCGAAAGCTCCTCTCTCTCCTCAACAGCGCTTGGTCCAATGAAAGATATCACATCACCCACCTTCTCTCTTGCTGGCCATTGGGTAGCTCTACCAGCGGCTTTTCCTGAGCCTTTGGCAGTGAGCAGTGCAGTGAGTGATCAGTCGCTGATAGCAGTGGTCAGACCCAGTGAGGTGCACTGCTCTGCAGTGCCCTGGCATTTCTTTTCCAGTTACTGGTACCTCCTTGCTGTGTTCTACCAGGCCCAGTAGGCAACTGAACCTGCAGTTCCTTTACTGCTCTTTCTACAGCTCTGCACTGGTGCCTTCAACGCGAGTAGTTTTGCTTTTGGACTGAATCACTCAGGGCTGGATTTTGCATGACACCAGCTCAAACAGCTGGTGACTCTTCGGCAAACCTCCTCCTGCTTGTGTTGAGCATTTGTTCACAAATGTCATGTAATGGTGCAGCCTTTGTGTTAACACATTACTCAGACCTGGCATTGCATCACACCAGCAAGCCCTCGGGGCAGCTACTTCCCCAATGGCTTCCAGCCAAGCGGAGGTTGGTAGATCCTGATATGAGCGATCATGCAGTAAGAACGAGATGGCTCCTTATACAAAACTAACTCCTCCATCTTCTTCCGGTTCTCTTCTCTCCCCCTTGCAAGCTCCCGCTCCTGTTCTCCACCATGCCTTCCATCTACCTGCTAGCCAGGGCCTTTCTTTACAACACGTAGAATCATAAGGTTAGACCGGGGTGGCCAACCTGAGCCTGAGAAGGAGCCAGAATCTACCAACGTACATTGCCAAAAAGTCACAGTAACACATCAGCAGCCTATCAGCTCCTCCTAGGCCCTGGCTCCCAGCACCATCTGCCCACAGGCAGGCCTGCTGATCAGCCCCTCCCCCCATCTCCTGTGCAGGAGGCAGGGGGAGGGCACAGCAGGCTGAGGGGAGGGGGTGGGAAGGGGTGGAGTGGGGGCAGGGCCTGTGGCAGAGCCAGGGTTGAGCAGTGAGCACCCCCCAGCTCCCGCCCCAGCGTTGGTGCCTATACAAAGAGCCATATTAACCTCTGAAGAGCCGCATGTGGCTCCGGACCCAGAGGTTGGCCACCCCTGGGTTAGACGGACTGCAAGGGTCAAATCCTTTCCAGATATATTTCCTTAACCAACCTTAGGCTAATGTGAATTTTTTAATTTTATACTTACGCTACGTTTCCCCTTCTGAGAAATAGGGACAATGAGACTGACCTTCTCTGGGAAGCAGTGAAGACTGATTCACTCCTGCCTGGGAAGCTCCTTGGGAGCCAGATGGGACGTGCCAGAGAAGGGGGAAGGCTGAGGGTGGTGGAGGGCGTGGAGGCCTTTCCAGGAGCATTGCAATGTCTCATTGTGAGCTCTGCACCACGCTCCCAAGCAGCAGAACCATGGCTGGCTCTCTTCCTTCCTGCCCCATGCAAGGAGAGAGACTGCAAACTCCCTAGGCTAATTGGGAACAGTCTTTGGACTCCAGGCGTGGGGGACTCCAGCGATCCCTGCTCGGGTCCCAGGCAGGCAGCCTGAGCCCTGCCACTTTTCATCTTTGCCCTTCTCCCTGCCTGCGGGCCTGCCCTGCCCAGGGTCCCATGGAGTCGCTGGCTTCCAGGCTGCAAGACGAACAAGGAGCCCGAGTCCGGCAGAGTTGGGCTGGGCCTCACACAGAAGTCGCTAATCCAGGGATCAGCAAAGCCTCGGGCGCCCCATTCCCAGCTGGCCCGTCTGCCCCTCATCCAGTGCCCCATGGGCCCATCCAGCCTCCCAGGCCCACTTCTGCTCTGCCCCTCTGCCCCCCATCCAGCCCCCCCAGGTTCACCCCCACTGTGCCCCTCTACCCCCCCCATGGGCCCATCCAGCCCCCCTAGGCCCACTTCTGCTCTGCCCCTCTGCCCCCCATCCAGCCCCCCCAGGCTCACCCCCACTGTGCCCCTCTACCCCCCCATGGGCCCATCCAGCCCCCCTAGGCCCACTTCCACTCTGCCCCTCTGCCCCCCATCCAGCCCCCCCAGGCTCACCCCCACTGTGCCCCTCTACCCCCCCATGGGCCCATCCAGCCCCCCTAGGCCCACTTCTGCTCTGCCCCTCTGCCCCCCATCCAGCCCCCCCAGGCTCACTCCCACTGTGCCCCTCTACCCCCCCCATGGGCCCATCCAGCCCCCCTAGGCCCACTTCTGCTCTGCCCCTCTGCCCCCCATCCAGCCCCCCCAGGCTCACCCCCACTGTGCCCCTCTACCCCCCCCATGGGCCCATCCAGCCCCCCTAGGCCCACTCCTGCTCTGCCCTGAGTGGCACATTCCCAGCTGGCCCCTCTGCCCCCCACGGGCCCATCCATCCACCCCAGGCCCACCCCCGCTGTGCCCCTCTACCCCCCCATGGCCCCCCCAGCCCCCCCCCTGCTGTGCCCCTCTGCCCCCCTCCATGGGCCCCCCCAGGCCCACCCCCACTGTGCCCCTCTGCCCCATGGGCCCCCCATGGCCCCACCCCCGCTGTGCCCCTCTGCCCCCCCATGGCCCCCCCAGCCCCACCCCCGCTGTGCCCCTCTGCCCCCCCATGGCCCCCCCAGCCCCACCCCCGCTGTGCCCCTCTGCCCCCCCATGGCCCCCCCAGCCCCACCCCCGCTGTGCCCCTCTACCCCCCCCGTGGCCCCCCCAGCCCCACCCCCGCTGTGCCCCTCTACCCCCCCACTGTGCCCCCCCAGCCCCACCCCCGCTGTGCCCCTCTGCCCCCCCATGGCCCCCCCAGCCCCACCCCCCGCTGTGCCCCTCTGCCCCCCATGGCCCCCCCAGCCCCACCCCCGCTGTGCCCCTCTACCCCCCCCATGGCCCCCCCAGCCCCACCCCCGCTGTGCCCCTCTGCCCCCCATGGGCCCATCCAGCCCCACCCCCGCTGTGCCCCTCTACCCCCCCATGGCCCCCCCAGCCCCACCCCCGCTGTGCCCCTCTGCCCCCCATGGGCCCATCCAGCCCCACCCCCGCTGTGCCCCTCTGCCCCCCCATGGCCCCCCCAGGCCCACCCCCGCTGTGCCCCTCTGCCCCCCCATGGCCCCCCCAGGCCCACCCCCGCTGTGCCCCTCTGCCCCCCCATGGTCCCCCCCCCACTGTGCCCCTCTGCCCCTCTGCCCCCACGGGCCCATCCAGCCCCGCCCGCGGGGAACCGCCGGACGTGCCGCAGGCGGGCGGGCGCGCGCCGCGCGGGGATTGGCTGGCGCGCGGTGACGCGGCGCTGCTGACGCGGGGCGCGCGGACACGTCGCACCCGCCATGCGCCTCTCGCTGCTGCTGCCGCTGCTGCGGCCCGCGGCGCCCGTGGCCGTCGGGGTGTCGCTGGGGCTGACGCTGAGTCTGCTGAGCGCGGGCTGGGGCCAGGCCCCCTGCGGGCCGCGCGCCGCGCGCCGCCCCGCCCCCCCGCCGCGCGCCGGCCCCGCCCCCGCCCGCCAGCCGCCAACCGCCGCCGCCGCCTGGGAGCCGCGCGTGCTGCCAGCCCGGCCCGCCGCGCCCGCGCGCGCCGCCAGCAAGGCCGTCAGGTGGGGGCGGGGGGAAGGGAGAAGAGGGGGGTGGGGCTGGGGGACAGGGGCTGTGGGAAGATGGGGCGGGGGGTTGGGAAGATGAGGGGTGGCAGGGTGTTGGGGGCTGGGGGAAGATGGGGGGCGGGGAGTGGGGGGGCTGTGGGAAGATGGGGCGGGGGGTTGGGAAGATGAGGGGTGGCAGGGCGTTGGGGGCTGTGGGAAGATGGGGGGGACTGGGCTGTGGGTTGAGAGGATGTGGGAAGATGGGGTCGGGGGGCTGGGGGTTGGGGCAGCTGGTTGTGGGTTGGGGGAATGTGGGAAGCTGAGGGTTGGGGGGCTATGGGAAGATGGGGGGCTGGAGGTTGGCGGGTGGTGGGGCTGTGGGTTGGTGTGGGAAGATGGGGGTTGGGGCAGCTGGTTGTGGGTTGTGGGTTGGGGGAATGTGGGAAGCTGAGGGTTGGGGGGCTAGGGGGTTGGGAAGATGAGTGGGGGGGCTGTGGGAAGATGGGGGGTGGGGCAGGGGGTTGGGGGCTGTGGGAAGATGGGGGGCTGGGGCTGTGGGTTGAGGGGCTGTGGGAAGATGGAGAGTTTATGAAGTCACAAGTGTGGGGGTCAGCTCTGCTCACCATCCATGTCATGGACAGAGCCTCCCCTGTCTGGTGCCTGCAGCCCCCATCCACCCAGTATCCCTAGGGCTGGCCCTCCAGCCTCCACCGTGTATGAGCCAGGCCCTGGGGCACTGGCACCCTTCACTTACATCCAATGGCACCTGCTGCGCCTGTCGATGGTGCTGGGGTGCTCCGTGCCCAGACTCGCCGTCCTGGGCCAGCCCAAACCCCATGGGGGCAGAGGACACAGCAGGGCATGCCGAGGTGAAGTGGAATAGGTGCCTGAGGAGTCTGGCTTCCAGGTGCAATAGGGTGGGGAGCTGGTGTGCCAAGCACCCTGAGGCTGCCTTCCTTGAATGGAACAACCCCTGCAAGGAGCCCACGGGGAGAGATGAGTGGTGGTGGTGGTGAGTGACTAGGGTCTGCCCAGTGGAAAGTAATTGGCCGCAGCCTGGTCCTAATCCTGCTGTTCCCCAGTGCATTTCATACCAGCTCCACAGCCAGACACCCAGCAGCTGGCCCATCATAGTACAGGGATTGGGGTAGTGGGGAGTGACCTTAAATGGGAGACCTGGGGCAGGGGGAAGGCTCAGAACTGCTGCACTGGGCAAGGTCTGTTACAGAAACATGGTACAGCTGCCTCTGGATGTGAAGCGCAAGGGTGGTGATGTGGGTGTGGGGGAGAAGTGCCAGGCTGTGGCATGTAGCTTGTCCCTAGGGCAGTGGCTGCTGTGGTGGTTCATATTGGTGCAGCTTGCATGCTGGCTTGGAGCGGTCAGTGGGGACACCGTTAGGCAAATGTGGGGCTCTGACTTGATGCGGAAGGGGCCATGAAGGGGCTGGGCTTCAGCTGTGGCTCAGCAGGGTGAGTGCTGCTGGCTGGCCAGACAGTGCTGCCTCCATCTGCTCAGTGAGACTAACTGGTTTATTGGCCCTTCCAGGAGAGCGCAGGGGCCGCGCAGGAAGTCTTTCTGCAGAAATAGTTTGCTTTGGGAGCGGCCTGGCTGTGCACAGCCACTGCTGGCCGAGCTGGCAGTACCACTGTTCCCAGTGCTGCTGCTCTGCATTCTCAGACTGTTCTTGCCCCATTCTTGCCTTATCACAAAATGTTTCCTGGCCTAGGGCCTGCCCCATTGATAACTTGTTCTCTCTATTAGGAAGCTTTTTCTCTTATCTAATGTCAACTTGCCCTGTGGTGGTTTGAGGTTATTCCACCTAGGGCTGCAATATCCCAAGCTAAGCAGGGTTGGGCCTGGTCAGTATTTGGATGGGAGGCCTTTGTGGACATCCAGGTGCTACAGAGAGCAGGGTGAGTGACTGCAGGAGCTGGTCCCTGGGCTCAGTGTTTGGCAGTGCTGGGGCCCTCTCAGGGTGCAGCACAGAGCCCCCAGGGCCCAGGCCAGTGAACAAGCCCTGTTGTCCGCTGGATGAGGCGAGAGGGCAGGAAGTGGAGGGGCTGAATGAGTCCAGTGTGCGGGAGGCAGCAGCTCCGGGTTGTTTCCTGCCTCTTGGCTGCGCTGCATTGATTAAAACCTGAGAGTGATGTGTGCATCATGCAGCTCTGGCTGGGGCTGCTGTGAGTGGGGCTGGGCCCCCCAGCAGCCAGCACTGAGACCAGCTCTTTCACGCCCTCTTCACAGGCTTCAGGCGCCTTTTGTGCTGGTGCTGCCTTTCATGGCCTCCCATGTTTGGGCCCTGGGCCCTCTCTGGCTCAGGTGGGCTGGGCTTAGGAGCTGAAATCGTCCCGCTTGGGGAACAGCAGAGGCCCTGTGATTGAGTGGGTGCTTGGGGAGAGCAGAGCCCAGCTGTCCGTGGGCAGGAAGGGGCTGTCAGTGACTCTCACTGCAGGAGTGGGTCTCTGGGCAGCGGGGTGCTGGAGCTTGTCTCTTTTGAGCTGTGGGACTGTGACTTGTGACAGCTCACTCCTGTGGGAGGGATGGGTCTCCTAGCAAGGGGGAGCTGCAGCAGAGCAGGTGTCTGGACGGTGGAGGGCGGGAAATGCATGGGGCAGGGCAACAGAAGGGGGGCTCTGGGAACTCGCTGTGTGTGGCTGTTCCTGGGGCGCTCAGATCCTTTCCCTGGGCAAAAAGCTGCCCTGGAGCTGGGATTCCTGCCTGAAACGTGGGCTTAGTGGGGAGACAGTACCATTGCTACTGGGCTGTGGAGAGCCCCTCCCCTCGCTGCACCTCATCAGGGGTCTGCCAATATCTTCCCACGAAGCAGACTGGGTCCCATCCGCAGCCACCCCTTCTCTGCTGCAGCACGTTCAGGTCTCTCACCCTCACCTCCTTTGGGGCTCTGCCCTGCCTCATGTTCATCACACCTCCACTGTGCAGCCTTACCCGCCGCACCTCGCAGAACCTCTGCTCGCCCTGCCCTGCCCTGCCCTGCATGGTGTCCTCCCGTCAGCGCCCGCCAGTGGTGCAGCTGCCCTGTCATGGGCCTGCTGCTTGATGTGAGCCACGCGGCAACCAAGAGAGCGGGGTTAGTAGATTTGGGACCCTTGAGCTGTGCCCTGGGGAGCCTCATGCTACCACCACCCTCCCCCATTGCATACCGAGCTGCCTAATTAGACTGAGCTCTTCGGGGCAGGGCCTGCCTGACTCTGGGTCTGCACAGCCTGGGTGCACTAATCAGGATGCTCTCTGCAGCCATCCATAAGGGACAGCCTCCAGCTGAGTTGGGGCCATGGTGCTGTGTCCCACCCTTGTCCCTGCCTGAGTGGGGTTGGCAGGTGGGCAGGGGCACACTGGAATAGGGCACGTAGTCCTGTCCCTTAGCAGTGCCCCGGGGCTGGTGGTGGGCTGTCCCGGAGCTTGTCCTGGGCCTTGTGTCTGCCCTGGCGTGTGCTCCATTGAATGTGGGAGCCCTGGTGTGGTGACCAGGAGGGCAGCTTTGCTGCATGTACACGCCCTATCCAGAGACTCTCCTGGGCTGCCCCATGTTGCCTACAGGAAACTTCAGTACCCACTGAGGCCTGTGGGGGTGGGGGTCTCCATCCCAGGACATACAGCTGCTTTGCTCCACTCAAACTGCACCCTGCTCCCCTCCTAAGAAGGGTTTGTTTGGGATGCTGTGATGCCCTGTCGGTGGGGGAGCATATCCCACCCCTCCTGCAGTCCAGTGGGCTCAGCATAGCAGCTCCCTGGCACAGACCGGGACCTGGCCCTGGCCCTGGCCCTGGCCCTGGCCCTCGCCCTCCAGGCACAGTTATGGGATGCTGCGTGTCACAGGCCAGGCCCATGGGGGCAGTGGGAAGCCTGGGTTAGCAGTGGCTGGGCTGGTGCTGCCTGGGCCCATGGTGTGTGTCGCCCTGTGTGTGGCACGTGCCTTAACCTCTGGGGCCAAGGCAGGTCAAGTCCCCCTTCCCTGACGCTGGGTCGGGGGAGGGAAGGAGAGAAGTGTTGTCAGCAAACTCCCTTTCTCCCCACTCACGACATGTGCCCCAGGGCCACCTCCTGCAGGGCTGGGACATGCTCTCCCAGGCCCCATGCAGCCTTATCCTGCTCCTGTGTGGGGGATTAGGAATTAGCCTCTTTAGAGCACCACAGAAGAGGGGGTTCTGGAGGACCAGAGAGGCCCATGTGAAGGCCGGCTGTTCTGGTCTATATAGGTTTTGTACTGTGCTTGGCCCTGCTGTATCTGGGCCCCTTCCAGTGGGGCATTCAGCCAAGTGACTCCACATCTGCCACGTGTTCATTCTGCTGTCCCCTCCCCAAAGGAAGGGGCACGTGCTGCGGGGAATCTGGATTTGGGTCTATATTCATAAAATAAATGTGCCTGTTGCTGTGTGTGCTTTAGAGGAGGCGGGTCGAGAAAACATGCCTGATGCTTGGAGGCTTTTGAGAGTCCTTAGTTCATGGGGGTTCTGCTGGGGTTCCTCATAACCTGGGATGTCCCCTCACCTACCTCTGCCCCAGCTATTCACCCCCGCAGTCCTCTTGGTGTCATGACATTCTCTGTGGGGAGGGAATTTCCATGCTTGGAGCTGAAGCTGAGACCTGGTGAGGGCACGTATTGGGTATCTGTGCTGGGGCAGTGTCTCTGTGCCGGGCTGGTGGGAGGGACCATTGGCTGCCCCGTGCCAGTGTGGGAGTCCTGGGGTCTCAGACATGCGAGGGGCCCCTGCAAGTGTGGCTGGGGGATTAGTGGGTGTGACCCAATGGACAGAGCACTGGACTGGGATGCAGGAGCTCTGGGTTCTCTTCCTGGCTCTGCTGCTGGCCTGATGGGTGCTCTGGGGCCTGTCACTGCCTATCCCTACGATGGGGTTGGTGATGCTAGCGTCTTTTATGAACTGCTTTGAGAGCTGTGCAGGAAACTTGCCAGACAGGAGCAGGGCTAGCCAGGGTGGCGCTCTCTGCAAACGGGAGAAGGTGGCAAAGGGCAGCTGAGGTGTTGGGGTCTGCAGGAGGGGTTCTGCACCAGGGTGGGGCTGTGAGACAGGGTAGTTCACTGATGATGTGAGGGGATGCCATGGGGGGAGGAGGACGTGCTGTGTATCCTGCCCCACCCAGCCCCTGCCTCTCACTTCCTTGCCCTGAATCTGCCCTGCCCTGGAAGGACGTCTGCTGGGCAGAGATGGGCTGGTCATCACCTACTACTCTGCCCCCCACCCCTGTGTCTCTGGAAGCTTCCTCACAACAGTGCCCTGCCTGAATCCATCCCTACTCAGTGGCTCAGATGCAGCTCATCTGTGTTTGGGGAGAGGCCCAGAAATCCAAAGCTGTGCCTGGGTGCCATAACTCACGTGGTCAGCAGGATCAACCCTGCAGGGCTCAGGGGCAGGTCTGAGCCTGGCTGGCTGGAGGCAGGTTCCCTGGGCTGGGGAAAAGGCTCGCTAACATGCGCTCTCTGCCCTTCCAGGACGCGGTACATCAGTACGGAGCTGGGCATCCGGCAGCGGCTCTTTGTGGGCGTGCTCACCTCCAAGAGCACACTGAACACGCTGGCTGTGGCCGTGAACCGCACGCTGGGACATCGGCTGGAGCGGCTAGTGTACTTCACGGGCACGCGGGGCCGCAAGGTGCCGCACGGCATGACAGTGGTGACACATGGTGATGAGCGGCCCATCTGGAACATGTACCAGACCATCAAGTACATGCTGGACCACTACGTGGGTGACTTCGACTGGTTCTACCTGGTGCAGGACGACACCTACACTGAGGCCCATCGCGTCAGCCACCTGGTCGCCCACCTCAGCATCAACACCCTCCTCTACCTGGGCCGGCCTGAGGAGTTCATTGGGGGCGACACCGAGGGGCGCTACTGCTACGGTGGCTTCGGCTACCTGCTCTCCCGCAGCCTGCTGCTGCGCCTGCAGCCCCACCTGGAGAACTGCCGCAACGACATCCTGAGCGCCCGGCCCGATGAATGGCTGGGGCGCTGCATCATCGACTACACGGCCATCAACTGCATGGAGGAGCACGAGGTCAGAGCTCCCCCCCTTGCCCCTCCCCGGCCTCCTGCCCCCGTCAATCTCCGCCCCCCATCAACCTTCGCCCCTTCATTGATCCCCTGCCTCCATCAACCCTCACACTGGCCCCCTCCTCCCTGTCAACCCTCACCCCTTCATTGATTCCCTGCCTCCATCTGCCCTCGTCCCCATCAACCCTTGCCCTGGCCTCCTGCCCCCTCGCTCCCATGCTGGCCTCCTGCCCCCATCAGTCCCCATCCCCACCCCGTCCCCATCAACCCTCACCCCTTCATTGTTTCCCTGCCTCCATCTACCCTCGCCCCCATCAACCCCCTCCCTGGCCTCTTGCCCCCCTCAATCCCCACCCCCACCCTGGCCCCTTGCCCCCATCAACCACCACACTGGCCCCCTCCTGCCCATCAACCCTCACCCCCACCCTGACCCCCTTCCCCCATCAACCCTCACCCCTTCATTGTTTCCCTGCCTCCATCTATCCTTGCCCCCTCACCGCCACACTACTCCCCTGCCCCCATCAACTTCCACCCCCCACAATGGCCCCCTCCTTCTCATCAACCCTCACCCCTTCATTGATTCCCTGCCCCCATCAACCTCCACCCCCCACATTGTCCCCCTGCCCCCATCCTGACCCCTACCCCATTCAATCCCCACCCCCACACTGGCCCCCCTGCACTGACTTCACCCACTGCCACCATCAACCCCCATCCTGACCACCTGCCCCAATCAACCTCCACCCCCCGCATTGGCCCCCTCTGCCCCATCAACCCTCACCCACTCATTGATCCCCCACACTGACCTCTCTGCCCTGTGACGGGTTTCCCCCAGGGTGCTACCTGGAACTGGGGTACCACTGAGCCTGCCTGATCCACCAACCTGAGTTCACTTTACACTATACTGTGCAGCCTGCCAAGTCCTCCCCCAGGCTTCAGCCTGCATGTTACCAGCACACACAGCCAGCTGCAGGAACACACAGATGCTAAAATCAGCTCTGCATGGGAAGGCTCAGCAAAGAAACTGCCCAGACTTCAAATGAACACCCCCCTCTAGAGGGTAATCCCAAAGATATACCGTCTTGCACTGCACAGAGATCTGTACAGCATAAGCTCATGAAATTCGCCACCTTCCTCAATGTGGAGAGGAATATACACAGCTTTATGCCCCAAGTATGATTTCTCTACACTGGTTTTAGACAAAACAAAACAAGTTTATTAACTACAAAAGATAGATTTTAAGTGACCGTAAGGGATAGCAAACGGATCAAAGCAGATTACATAGCAGATAAAAGAAAAATGCAAACTAAGCCTAAAATGCTAAAGAAATTGGATGTGAGTAGCAAATTCTGAGCCGAAGGGTATGTCTACACTTGCAGAGTTTCTGCGTTGCAAGTTTCACTGATGATAGGGAACCAGTGAAAGAAAAGTGCTGGTTTGTGTCCTCACTTAATTCCTCGGGCATCAGAGAGTGTTTACACGAGTAGCAGTTCCATCGCCGATGAGAGCAGCGCTGTAGGGCCCACAGTGCAGCTCTTGGTAGGCCTTGTGGGAAGAGGGGGTGAGTGGAAGGCGTTCTGGGTCCCTGCTCAGTGCCCTGTGCTGCCCTGCTTCGTGTCCCAGCAGCCCCATTACTTCCTTGTTTCTTTCCTGGCATTTTTAACACCCCCGCCCCTCCGTGCTATCTGGCTGCTTTCCCCACCACATCTACAAGCAAAGGAAAAGGGAGTTTCAAACTTCCTGGGGCTTGCAGGGGGAGGGGCAGACGTCCCTTTAACCGGCATCAGAGCAGTGGAGATGCTGGCCAGAGTGGTCACTTTTGGAACTGTGGGATATCCTCCAGAGGCCAAAAGGGGTTTACACAGGTAGAACTCCAGCTCAGGGCCTGCGGTACTGGTACTCGGAGCAGGGAGCAGGGTGTGATTTGGGGCAGGTATTATCCCCTCTCTCTCCGGTTCAGGGCCTGCGGTACCAGTACTTTGAGCTGGGGAAGAACACGGACCCGGAGCGGGAGAGCGACCCCCGTTTCCAGAGCGCTTTCACTGCCCATCCTGTGCTGGACCCTGTCCAGATGTACAGGTTGCACAAACACTTTGCCCAGGTGGAGCTGGAGAGGACCTACCAGGAGATCCAGCAGCTCCAGGTGAGGCCCAGCACTGGGAGAGGGGGAGTGTAGAGGGGACAGGCCTAGAGCTCCGAATCAGATGGGCAGGGAGCAGCCTGGCTACGGCTTGCGTCACCTTGCCTCAGGGAGGCGTCTCATTCAATCTCAATGTGCTTTACCTGCCTTAATGAGGCAGCCAGAGCACAGAATCCCCCTGGCCTGTGCCCTGGCACCGGGGCCAGGCATCTTCCTTCACCCTCTGTGCTGGTGATCGACCCCGGCAGAGATGGTTCTGCTAGGAGAATGGGCCTGCCAGGGTGACAGAGCATACTCTCTGCGGGCAGTTACTCTGGTAGATCTGGACTGGCCTGATCTCTGAGCCCAGCCTGGCACTATTGCCCAGCTCAAGTGCCCCACTGCTGGCTGCCTTCCTCCTGCAGGGTTTCATCAGTTTATTTCTTTTGAAGGCGGAAAGGATCTCTGTGATGGAGGTTATGCTCTGACCTCTGCATAACACAGACCGAGAACTTCCTCGAAACAGTCCCTGGCTGAACTAGAGCAGACCTTCTAGGAAATGTCTAGTCCTGATTTAAAAACTTCCGGTGGTAGGGAATTTTCCATGACCCTTGGCAAACTGTTCCAGCGGCTAATTACTGTCACTTAAAAATGTGCACCTTATTTCTAGGCTGAATTTGTCTAGCTTCAACTTCTAGCCATTGGATCATGTTCGACCTTCCTCTGCTAGACTGAAGAACCTTCTACTAACAAATTTCTGTTCCCCATGTAGGTACTTACAGACATGATCAAGACACCCCTTAACCTTCTCTTTGTTAAGCTAAACAGATTGAGCTCCTTGAGTCTGTCACTATAAGGCAGGTCTTCCAATCTGTTAATCATTCTTGTGGCTCTTCTCTGAAGCTCTCCAGTTTATCAACACCCTTGAATTATGGTCGCCAGAATAGGATGCAGAATTCCAGCAGCCATGGCACCAGTGCCGAATACAGAGGTAATATAATACCCCTTCTCCTACCTGATATTCTAAGGATGGCCTAGTCCCTTTGGCCACAGCATCTCACTGAGAGCTCATGTTCAGCTGCTGCCCCAGATGCAATCCCCCATTCTGTAAGTATGGCTACATTCTTTGTTCTTAGATGCATGTCTTTGCATTTGGCTGTACTAAAAACACATTGTTTGCTTGCGCCCAGCTTACCAAGAAATCCAGGTCATTCTGTGTTGATGACTTGTCTTTCTCTTTTGTTTATTTTTCCCCCAATCTCTGTCATATGCAAACTTTATCAGTGACTTTGTTTTTTCAAAGCCATTGATAAACATGCTAAATAGCACAGGGCCATAAACTGTTCCCTGCAGGACCCCATTAGAAACAAGCCAGCTCGATGATGATTTCCCATTTACAATTACATTTTGAGACCTAGTAGCCCGTCTTTCATCCATTCAATGTGTGGCCATGTTGATTTTTTTTGTGTTTTTCTAGTTTATTAATTGAGTTGTAATATGGTGCCAAATCAAACCCCTTACAGAACCATCTAGATGTAATATATTTACCAACTTGTATCAACCAAGTTTGTAATCTCATTAAAAAGAAATGTTGATTGGCATTAATTACATTACCTTCCTTTAATTCTTTATTAATAGAGTCCTGTTTCAGCTGTCCCATTATTTTGCCCAGGGCCGATGTCAGACTGATAGGCCAGTAATTCCTCAGGCCATCCCGTTTACCCTTTTTGAATATTAACACAATAGCATTGTGCCAGTGCTCCGAAAATTCCCCAGGGTTCCATGACTTGTTAAAAATCAACATTAAAGGTCTGGAGACTTTCTGTGCCAGCTCTTTTAAAACTCTTGAAGGCAGGTTATCCAGACCTGCTGATTTAAAAATGTCTGAATTTAATAGCTGCTGTTTAACATCTCCAGAGTTACTCTTGGAATGGAAAGTGTTTGATCATCACGTGACATGACAACATGATCTGGCTTTTTTCCACCTTCAGAACAGAAATATTTTTTGAACACTTCAGCTTTTTCGCATTATCATTGACAGTTAGACTCATAGACTTTAGGGTCAGAAGGGACCAATATGATCATCTAGTCTGACCTCCTGCACAAAGCAGGCCACAGAACCCTACCCATCCACTTCTATAACAAACCCCTAACCTATGTCCGAGTTATTGAAGTCTTCAAATTGTGGTTTGAAGACCTCAAGCTGCAGAGAATCCTCCAGCAAGTGACCCGTGTCCCACCCTGCAGAGGAAGGCGAAAAACCTCCAGGGCTTCTGCCAATCTGCCCCGGAGGAAAATTCCTTCCCGACCCCAGATATGGCCATCAGCTAAACCCTGAGCATGTGGGCAAGACTCACCAGCCAGCACTCAGGAAAGAATTCTCTGCAGTAACTCAGATCTCATCCCATCCAACATCCCATCACAGACCACTGGGCATGCTTATCTGCTGATAATCAAAGATCAATTGCCAAAATTAAGCTATCCCGTCATACCATCCCTTCCATAAACTTATCAAGCTTAGTCTTAAAGCCAGATATGTCTTTTGCCCCCATTACTCCCCTTGGAAGGCTGTTCCAGAACTCCACTCCTCTAATGGTTAGAAACCTTTGTCTAATTTCAAGTCTAAACTTCCTAGTGTCCAGTTTATACCCATTTGTTCTTGTGTCTACATTGGTACTAAGCTTAAATAATTCCTCTCCCTCCCTAATATTAATCCCTCTGATATATTTATAAAGAGCAAGCATATCCCCCCTCAGCCTTCTTTTGGCTAGGCTAAACAGGTCAAGCTCTTTGAGTCTCCTTTCATAAGGCAGGTTTTCCATTCCTCAGATCATCCTAGTAGCCCGTCTCTGAACCTGTTCCAGTTTGAATTCATCCTTCTTAAACATGGGAGACCAGAACTGCACACAGTATTCCAGGTGGGGTCTCACCAGTGCCTTATATAACGGTATTAACACCTCCTTATCTTTGCTGGAAATACCTCGCCTGATGCATCCTAAAACCTCATTAGCTTTTTGAACAGTTGTACCATTTGCATCTAGTCATGGACCAATACCATAGGTAGGGTTCCTTTGGCTCTTGATAGACTTTAAAACCCATCCCTTTTATTGTCTGTAACTCCGCTGGGCGTGTGCCACCGGCGCTGAGCCGGCTGGGACGGAGCCTCAGGTCGCTCTGGTAACAGGAATCCCAACTGGGCGTCCGTCTCTACCGAAGCCAGAGCTCTTGGCCATGGCCCCTGACCTTCCCGGTTCCTGTGAATCCTCACGGCCATGTGGAGGCCCCTCTGAGTGTCTCTGTTGTTAGTGTTTGACATGTAACAAATCCTGGAGCCCCGAGTAAGTATCTGGGGACGGGAGAAAAGCCACCATGGCGCCAGGTTAAAATCCAATCTGTGATTGTGTGTGGCTGAATCACAGGTTTCGATGGTAAAGGTAACTGTGTTACCATGATGCACCGAGACTCTGTAAGGCATGTTTTAGCTCCACATGGTGGTTTCGATTAAACAGAAAAAATTAAGCACTTCATAAAATCAGTGCAGCCTGTCTGAAATGGATTAGAAACTGGTGAACAGATCTCCAGATGTCGTCATAAATGGGAAATTGTCATCCACTGGGGTCTGTCTATTGGGGTCCTGCAGGGCTCTGTTCTTGACCCAGTGCTATTCAATATCTTTTATCAGGGCTGGTAAAATCTGCAGATAACACGAATTGCTGAGTTGTAAATAAGGATGAGGACAGGTCTGTGACACAGCCTGGCCTGGATCACTTGATTAAGTTGACTCACGTGAACAGCATGTGTTTTAACACAGCCAGATGCGAGGTCATACACCTAGGGAAAAAGAATGTAGGTCACGCTTACAAGATGGGTACCGTATCCTGGACACAGTGAACAGGATTTCGGGGTCACGGTACGTAACCAGTTGAACATGAGCGCCCAGTGCAGTGCTGTAGCTAAATGGGCGAACTTCATCCCGAGCTGTATAAGCAGGGGAATGCCAGGTGGAAGCAAGGAGGTGGTATTCACCCTGTGTATGGCGTTAGAGCAGGACTGCACACTGTGTCCAGTTCTGGTGTCAACCCTTCAAACAGAGCATTGGAAAAACGGGCTCAGAAAAGAGCTACAGAAGGGATTTGAGATCTGAAAAGCTACCTGACAGTGAGAGACTAGGCAGCTCAGTCTATTCAGTCCATCCAAGAGAAGAGTATGAAGTGCCTTGGGCATATGCACTGTACAAGTACTGACAGAGGTAGATTTCTCCTGACAGAGGTCTCTAGCCTAGCAGACAATGCAGAGCGAGACCCAGTGGCTGGAGCTGAAGTGAGACAAATTCAAAGTAGAAATAGGGCACAGATGTTTAATGGGGCAGGGAATTAACCACTGGCACAGGTCACCCAGGGACCAGACGTAGTTCTAAAGGTCCTGCCCCAGCTCAGCCAGGAGTGGGAGGCTGGATGCAGGAGTTTCTGGAGAGGGTTTGAGACTGGGAGAGGGGTCAGACCCTCTTGCCTTCTATGAATTTATAAATGTTATATGATGGTAGCGCCCACAGACCCCGCTCAGGATCGGGCCCTGTCATGCCAGTGGGCATGGTCAGAGCAAGTCCCTGCCCTGAAGGTCTCAGCCTGATGACCCAGCTGAAGGGTGGAGGTGGGAGTGGTGCAGGGCAGCAGATGAGCTGGGGGGATTGGCCAACCAGCTGGAGTCACTGTAGGGTTTGTGTAACCTTGAGCAGCCGAGGAATAGTCTCAGCTCCTTATCGTTCGGGTTGGTGCTGCCATCTGATGGGGGAATGGTGTCTTCGCGGTCTGTTAGCTATGCATCCCTGCCCCTGGAGTGACAATCTTTTATTGGACCAACTTTGGCTGGCGTGAGAGACGCTTCGAGCCACACAGAGCTCCCCTGGAAACTCAGGGATTTGGTAGGAAACCGGGGGTGACTCTGTGCCTGGGAGGAGATAAGCCAAGCCATGGAGGGTTGGTGTGGGGGACTGGAGGGTGTCTTGTTCCTGCTTCAACTCCCCTTCCCCCTTGTGCAGCTGGAGATCCAGAACACCAGCAGCCTGTCTGCGGACGGAGACCACGGCGCCACGTGGCCTGTCGGCATCACACCCCCATTCCAGCCCAAGACGCGCTTTGAGGTGCTGCGCTGGGACTACTTCACGGAGGAGCAGTTGTACTCGTGCGTGGATGGCTCCCCCAAGTGCGAGCTGCGTGGCGTGGACATGGCTGACGTGGCCGACGTGGTGGCCATGGCCATGGAGGAGCTGAACCGCAAGTACCAGCCTGTGCTGCACATCCGCAAGCAGCAGCTGGTGAATGGGTACCGGCGCTTCGACCCCACGCGGGGCATGGAGTACACGCTGGACCTGCAGGTGGAGGTGGTGACGCAGAAGGGGCACAGCCGCTCAGTTGTCAAGCGCGTGCATCTGGTACGCCCCCTCAGCGAGGTGGAGATCATCCCCATGCCCTACGTGACTGAGGCCAGCCGCATCAACGTCATCCTGCCGCTGACGGCACATGACCGGGACCACGCTAGCCACTTCCTG
This sequence comes from Gopherus evgoodei, assembly GCF_007399415.2. Taxonomy (NCBI): domain Eukaryota; kingdom Metazoa; phylum Chordata; order Testudines; family Testudinidae; genus Gopherus; species Gopherus evgoodei. The sequence goes on along the minus strand of NC_044332.1, from coordinate 80,569,201 downwards.
GAGGTGTACGCAGCGGCCGCCTTCGAGAGCAGTGAGAACGCCGTGCTCACCTTCCTCTTCATCTACGACCCCTTCGAGGCCCAGCAGGTGGCACAGAATGACGTTTTCGCCCCAGTCAAGGCCAGGATCGCAGAGTATGAGCGCAAGTACACCGAGGTGAAGATCCCTTGGATCAGCGTCAAGACAGATGCGCCCTCCCAGATCAAGGTCATGGACATCATTTCCAAGAAGCACCCCGTGGACACACTTTTCTTCGTGGCCAGTGTGGACACCGAGGTCACCACCGACTTCCTGAACCGGTGCCGCATGAACACCATCAACAGCTGGCAGGTCTTCTTCCCAGTCCACTTCCAGGGCTACAACCCGGCCATCGCCTACCACAGCCAGGCCCCGCCCGCCGCCCTGGATCTGGTGCGGGACGCTGGGCGCTTTGACCGAGACATCTTCCACGAGGCCTGTTTCTACAACGCCGACTACATGGCCGCGCGCACCCGCATGGCAGGCGACGCGCAGGAGAACGAAGACATCTTGGAGACTCTGGACATCTACGACATGTTCATCAAGTATTCCAACCTGCACGTCTTCCGGGCCATGGAGCCCGCCCTGCTGCAGCGCTACCGGCAGCACGTCTGCAACCCCCGCCTCAGCGAGGAGATCTACCACCGCTGCATGCAGAGCAATCTGGAGGGGCTGGGCTCCCGTTCTCAGCTGGCCATGGTGCTCTTCGAGCAGGAGCAGGGCAACAGCACCTGAGCTGCAGGAGGGGCTGGCTTGGCTGCCTCCCCACAGCCTGCCCCACCTGCTCTGCTGGCTCTGGTTGTTCTTCCCCTCCTGCATGGTGCAGCGGGCCCGCTCCCTGCACACAGTGGGCTGGGTGGGGGATGGGCTCAGACCATCAGCTCTAGACTAGTGCTGGCACTGGCTGGGCTGGGGCACTGAGGGGGGACCTGTAATCTCCTGGGGCTGGAGAGACTCCCGGGAGCTGGTTAGAGGATGGGGCTGGGAGTCGGGCCACTTGGGTTCTGATCCCAGCTCTGCTCTGGACCCTGTCTGGTCTCAGTGTTTCCCTCCCCCCTCTTTTCATGGGACAGTGATGCTGAGCAGCCCCTGGGAGGGGGCTTCATTTGGGCTGGCACTTGCATTGTCCTCACTCTGGGCTGGGCAGGTCCAGGGTTTGCTCCAAAACCTCTGCTCCCATGAAATGGCCCTGGAAGGCTGTGAGTGGCTGGTGGAGGAGGCTGGAGACTGCAGTGGGGCTGGAGCCTCTCCCTGTCTCCTCCACACAGCGCGCCGGCCATGTTGGGGCTGCCACCTCCTCGAGCAGCATGGACCCTCTGCTCCTGTATGCACGGGGTGCCTGGCCCTGCCCCACAGTGTGTGGCTTTACGTGCTGGTGAGTGTGGGGTGTTGATGTGAGTAGAGTGACTTGTGAGGACAGGGCTGGCCATGCGACTCCATCCCACAGTGAGGTGCAGCACCCCCTGTCTCTTGCCTTCTGCCCCATGAACTCTGCTGGCTCCAGTGGGCTGAGGCTCCCCTCCGCCTCCCGTGGCTGGCAGGGTGGGGGGCTCCAGCCCTGGAGCATGTGGCTTTAAAGAGTAATTGCCTGGCTTTGCCCCCCAGGTGCTGCCACTTGGGGTTGGAGGCTCTGAGAGCCCCCGTTTGGTCAGTGTGGGGTGCTCTTGCCCTGTCAGCCGCTCACCCACGGAGTCCCTGGGGTGCTGCAGGGCAGGAGGGATTAGAGCTGCAGGTCCGGTCCAGGGCTCTGTCCCAGGTTGCTCAGGGTGCCGGCTGCTGGCTTGCATTCCTGAAAGCGCAGCGTGGGCTCTGGGCAGCTGGAGCCTGCTGCTGTAGAGCGGGGGGAGGGTATGGAACAATAAGGCATTTGATGTCAGTGCAATGCAGCTCTGGCAATAACCCACTGGCCAAAGCACTCCTGGCTTGGGGGAGGGGGAAGCCTACAGGGCCCGGGCCCCAGGATGTGTGTGTGGGGGGTCCCTCTATTCACTGACTGTGCTGCTCCCCATGGGAACCAGGACCCAGGCCGGTTTGGCCTCAGCAGTATTTTAGCAGGACGGGAGGAGGCTGCAGCCCTTGGACGAGAACTTCCCATGGGAGGTTTGAGCTGTCGCTGCCGCTGGCTCAGCAGGCCTGACGCAGCTGCCCCTGCTGGTGCTGTCACCCTCTGGCTCTCCATGCCGCTGCTTGCAGGGCTGCATAAGGGGACAGGGAGTCCTGTCCCCATTGGCCACAGGCAGGGCCCTGTGCAGGGACACAGCTGCTGGATTCGGGCTCTTCTCCGAGCAAGCATTGACTCCTGGCTTCTCCGTGGAGCTGTGCTCTCTGCCCTGAGCTCGCCAGATGGGGGGCCGTGCCCGGGGCTGCCCCCAGTCAGTGCTGCTGGGGCTGCCAGAAGGAACGGGACAGATGGGCTGCAATGTGAGTCTCCACGGAGAAAGTGACCGAGGAGCCAGACTCGGCTCCAGGTTTATATTTAATGGCAGGGCTATCGTGTTTACACGGCAATAAAACAGAGGACAAACTAGTCTGGCTGTGAATTCTTCACTGCGGGGCATGGGGGGCAGCAGGCACCAAATGAGAGGAGAGGGGGAGTTGTACCTGGGCATCGGAGCTGGGCCCAGAGAGTGGAGCCGGGCCGGGGAGGGTCCCAGGGCAGGACTGTCCCTCCTTTACTGTGCAGCTGAGGGGTGACTGGCTGTGCTGGGAGGTCAGGCACTGTTGCCCCTGTGTGCTGATGGGTGGCTGTGCTGGGAGGTCGGGTGCTAATGACCCCGTGTGCTGGTGGGTGGCTGTGCTGGGAGGTCGGGCGCTAATGACCCCGTGTGCTGGTGGGTGGCTGTGCTGGGAGGTTGGGCGCTAATGACCCCGTGTGCTGGGAGGTCGGGCGCTAATGACCCCGTGTGCTGGTGGGTGGCTGTGCAGGAGGTTGGGCATTGATGCCCCTGTATGCTGCCCTGGGGGGGGAGCCTTGGGGCTCTGCAGCAGAGCCGGCGTGAGGCTGCTGCACTCTGCCTGCTGGGGCGCTGTGGGTGCGCAGGACGACAGGTCAGCTGCTTCTGGGCTGCCTCACCCTCTTCTCCCTGAAGCCTGACTGCGGGGAGCCTCTCCCAGCCCATGCTCCGCTCTGGCTGTAATGGCCACTCCTGGTCCTGGGATGGGCCTGTCACCTCCCAGTAGGAAGCTCGGTGCTGGGTCACTCCCCACGGCCTGTTCTCTCTCCAGTCTAGTACTAAGGGCCCTGCTCACTGGGCCTCCGCCCCACCCCAGCCCCTGGGGTCTCAGCGGGTTCTCGCTGGGGAGCCTGGCCGAGCGGGCTTGATGTGGACAAGTTTCTGCAGGGAGCCAAGAGCTGGGGAAGGCTGTGGTGTGCTCAGCACGCTGGGGTGTGGAGCATCTGACTGTGTGAACCCCGGGGGACAGAGGGCTGGTTAGACCGGCGGAGAGGGGAGAACAGCTGTGCCTGAGGGGGATGCAGCCGATTCCAGCCTCTACCCCCCAACACGAGCCAGCGTCTCGACCATCTCCCCACACCCTGCCGCCTGAGGGGAGCATGGCCCCACCCCCACTGATGGTCTTCCTCCCCTGCCTGCCTGGGGGGAGCACGGGCCACTCTCCCAACCATTCCCTCCCCACCTGAGCCCCCTGACGGTTCCCCTGCCCCGTGTCTAGGGGGAGCACTGCCCCCTTACCTGCCTGGAGGGAGCACTGGCCATTCTCCCAACCATTCCCTCCCCTCCCCACCTGAGCCTCCTCACGGCCCCCCCCATGTCTATGGGGAGCACTGCCCCACCCCCGCACTGGTGGTCCCCCCCGCCTGCCTGGGGGGAGCACCGGCCACACTTCTGGGTCTGAGAGCCGTTGGGATCTCACACCTAGACGGGTGCAGGAGGCATTCCTGGTCAGGGTGCTCATTTTCCCTTCCGTGTGCCAGGGAGATCGGCATGCAGAGGCTGAGCACGCTGCTGCTGTGGCCACTCCACAAGGACGCGTCACCGTGTGGCCCCATCCCAGCATCATGCCTAAGGTGCTCTCAGATTAGAGTGACTATATTTCTCCAAAGGGAAAACAGGACATGGTGTGGGGCCAGCCTGAGGCCCCCTCCCTGAGCTGCTTGTCCGAACCTCTCCCCACCCCACCCCCCACTCATGTGAGGCTGATCTGAGCCCTGCCCCCTTCTTCCCAGCTGGGGCTGGAGTCGCTGCTCACCTGTGCCCTGCCTGCCCCCCCCCATGTGGGGCGGGGGGTGGCATTGCTGCTCCCTCAAGCCCTGCCTGCCCGAGCCCTGTCTACCCCCCATCCAGGGCTGGCATCACCACTCCCCCTGGGCATTTGTCCCTTTGCTCTTGCCGACGGATCCAGACAGCAAGCGCAAACAGGACAAATGACCACCTTTGCCAAAGAAGTCACAGCTGGGACAGGCTTTAAAACAGGTACTCTCCCAGCCAAACCAGGATGTCTGGTCACCCTGTCTCAGATTCCCATTCATCCCAGAGCACCTTCCTGCCCTAGTTCTTAGCAAGACCACAGCCCCCTCCATCCCTAGCTGTGAAATGGGGCCCTCTGCTTACCTAGAAAAGACCTCGGCCCTTAACAAAATCTAACGGGTTATCTGCAGCATGCGAGGAGCTGTGGCAGGGAGAACCTATCGCCAGGCAGGATGAGGAAATGCACGAACACTGTTACAGCGAGGCAGAAAGCCGGTTCCCCCGGATACATACTGCTCCATAAGAGCCACCGCAGCAGCTGTGCTGTGCCGCAGGGAAGCTCTCTGGTGGGAAACGGCAAAGTGGCAACTTGCACGGTGGTGCCTGTTTTCACTCTTTGGATTTAGCTTCGTGCTCCGATGCTCAGTGTGGGAGTGCGACATGCTGGCCACACTGGCCTAGATCTCCCTGCCCACCATCTGTTGGGTGGGGCACTGCTTGCTAACCTCCCTGCAGGGGAAAAGCACCTCAGCCCCCAGTGAAGAGAGGTTCCTCGCCCCGTGCCCCGTCTCCTCCCTCTCTGCCTCGGGGTTCTCGTCAACGGCAGGACTCTGCAGTGAGGGTGAAAGAACAGAGCCGGTTGCATGGTAATGTAGACGTCCTCCCTCGTATCGAGAGGGCAGCAACATCGCCCTGGCATGAGCCCACTGTGGACACTGTGATTTCACGGCCTGCGTGGAAATAGCGGCATTAGCAGAAAGCCGCAGCTTTTGCCAGTGCTGGGGGAGGTGGAAGTGCACATCTCTGCTTTTGCACTGGTGCTGAGGCGGTGGCTGCTCGGGGGGCGTCACTGGGCAGGTCCCATCCTGGAGGGGACAGAGAGGGGCAAGCGGGTCCTGTCCTGGGGTGTGGGGGGCTGAACCCCACCTGGATGAGCAGCGAGAGCCAGCGCAGTGTGTACGTCAACAACATGGCGCCGGATGGGCCAGCGTGGGGCAGGGATCAGGGCCTGGCTCACCCTGTGCCCAGCTCCCACTCAGGCTGCTGCTGCTGCTTCCTGTCCAGCTGGTGGGGTGGGGGGTGGCTGATGGCACAGAGATTCGGGGCCTGGCCTGGCTCACACCAGCACCTGCAGGCCTGGGAGACACTGGAGCGCGGCTGTGAGGAGCTGAGACTCCGCAGAGACAACGGGCACCCGCTGACCAGTGACCAACACCGAGTGGCAGGGGCAGCTGAAGTGTGAACACGGCAAGGCTGTGTCGGGAGAACAAGGAGGGGAGAGGCAGGGCCGGCTCTAGGTTTTTTGCTGCCCCAAGCAAAGAAATTTTGGCTGGCCCCCACCCCAGCCCTGGGCTCACCCCCCTCCCCCACCCACCTCCACCCCAGCCCTGGGCTCTCCCCCCACCCCACCTGCACTCTCTGCTGCCTCACCCCTGGGCTCTCCCCCACACCCCACCCGCACTCCCTGCCGCCTCAACCTTGGGCTTCCCCCCATCAGTGCTGGCTCCGTCTGCTCCCCCTTCACCTCCAGCCGGTCCGGCACTGGCACGGTCGGGGTAAGAAATGGGGCTCCCAGGCTGTGCCTCAGCTCAGGGTCCCTCCAGCTGGGGCTCCCACCTCCCAGACTGTCCAGGACCCAGAATGGCAGAGCCGGTGGACCGCCTGGCAGAGGGCTGCAGAGCCGGGGCAGGGCAGCCCCAGAGGGAGCGGGATGTGGGCCCCACATGGCAGCGCCCTGGGCACCATCCCCACCATGGCCCTGCTGTTGCTGCAGCTCCTGGCTGCCCTGCCACAGTCCCTGGGTGGCTTGGGCTGCTTCGCCCAGCCCTGGCTGCAATGCTGGGGGGCAGCCACCCTGCGGCATCTGCAGGATGCTCAGTGCACCCCATGGGGCAGCCCCTAGCCCGAGTTTCCCGTGCTTGGCGCCCACCCGGCCATAAGGTGCGGGCGCTGCTCCCAGACACAAACTGCAGCGGCCCCAGGGTGCCCCCCCCAGTGCAGGATGCGCTGCTGCTGCCAGGGCCGACTCTAGGCTTTTGCCGCCCCAAGCCAAAAAAAAAAGGCTGTCTGGAATGCCGCCCCTGAAAATGTGCTGCCCCCAGCACCTGCTGAGAGGTGTCTGTGCTGAGAACTGGGCTCGCAGACACAGCAGCTCCCTGAGGGCACAAAGCCAACGGGAACGTACATTTCCACAGCCTGTTAGGTGACTTTTAGCTGAGTTGCAGGTTTTTGTGCTTAATGCTAATGGGCTGCTCTTCCTCTGGGCGCTTGTGTGTGCTTTGATCATGCCCTGCTCCCCCTCCCCCTTTGCCAGTCTCTAACCTTCCCCCCCCCCGCCTCCCAGCCAATGGGCTGCAGCGATTCTTTTAAAAAGTGAGCAGAGGCACATGATTGGCCATCCCACTTGTTTGAAAATACCTATTAATATCATTGATTTGTTCCGTGCGGCTATTTAAAGAGCAACGTCCATCTCTCTTGGATACGGTGACGGGGTCTAACAGGGCGGTTGCCCCTCTTTAGCAGAGGAAGGGTTAAAGCAGGCTGGAGGGAGCTGTGCAGAACCCAGCCAATCAGAGAAGGGCAGAAAGGCAGCCAATCAGGGCCAGGCTTGGCCGTATATAAAGGCTGCAAAGCAGAGGAGAGAGCAGTCAAGCAAGGGAGGATGGAGACCTGTCTGTGTGTGCAGTGAACAGCACTGGATGGGCTCAGGGAGCCTGAGGCCCCGAAGGACAGGGCTGAAAAGGGCCAAGGGGAAGTGGCCCAGGGATCCTGAGCAGTAGAGGAGAGAGAAGCAGGGCAGGACATGGCTGCTGCCAGAGGGTCCCTGGGCTGGGACCCAGAGTACTGGGTGGGCCTGGGTTCCCCCTCCCCCCACTCACACTGCACCTGGCCAGGGAGGAGCCTGGTCCGATACAGACTGGGGCTGGCCCTGAGGCTGGGGGCTGGACTCGGGCTGCAGTTGGGCACAAGGCAGGGCCAGGCTGAGGACTGTGGATACCCCTGGAAGAGGGAGAACTGAGTGGGGCACAGCCGGAGGTGGGCCAGGCTGAGGACTGTGGATACCCCTGGGACGAGGAGAACTGAGTGGGGCACAGCTGGAGGGCAGGGGCAGGCTGAGGATGGTTGTGACGAACTGGGAAAGTTCTTAATGTTTTCTCTGAATACTGTATTGGTGCCTCAGTGTCCCCATGGTAGTTCTTAAGTATCTGGCAGAGCAAAGGGCCAGTGCACCTAAATGCCTGGCACTCTGTCTCCTAGCAACTGATGGCCTGGGCCCCTCCCCTGCAAAGGTGCCAGCTGAAGGTGTTGGAGACAAAGGGATCAGGTGACCTCCTGGCCCGGGAAAGGGGCTGAGGAGAGAGGAGGGGCTGGGAGGGGTGGTTAGTCTGGAGCTGGCTGAGGGCAGACGTGGGGGTCTGGCTCACTGCCCCCCAGAATGGACCCAGCCGAGGGGTCCGGTTCGCTGTATCTACAAGCTCTGTTTTAGACCCTGTTCCTGTCATCGAATAAACCTCTGTGTTACTGGCTGGCTGAGAGTCACGTCTGACTGCGAAGTGGGGGTGCAGGACCCTGTGGCTTCCCCAGGACCCCGCTGGGGTGGACTCGCTGTGGGAAGCGCACGGAGGGGCAGAGGATGCTGAATGCTCCAAGGAGAGACCCAGGAGGTGAAGCCGTGGGAGCTTCTTGTCCTGAACAAGTCTGCTCCCAGGGAGAGGAGGCTCCCCAAAGTCCTGCCTGGCTTGGTGGGGAGCAGTTCCAGAGCATCGCCCGGTGACTCCGTGACAACTGGTGGCAGCGGTGGGATGTACTGCACCCCGTGAATGGCGCTGCTTGCAGTAAGTGACTGGGGAGCAGTAAAACAAAGGAGGGATAATGAGGACCAGGCGTGCTGAAGGCTCAGAGTGGGACGGTTTCAGGGGGCAGTTAACCTCTGGGAGTGTGTGACCAGCGAGAAGGACTGTTGGAGTAACAGGGTCCCCCTGAGGACTGCAGCGAGCAGTCTCAGGGGCGGAGGAGCTTGCCGCTCGACCCTCGGAGAGAGAAGGATTTTTGCAGTAGCAGGGTTCCCCGGAGGATTGCAGGAGCAGTCCCAGGGGTGGAGGAGTCTGCAGCTCGACCCTGGCAAAGAGGTGGTGATCATGAGAAGGGCTGGCACACCAGGGGTTCTTCCTGGAAACCATGGGGGAGCCAAGAGCACACAGGCCTGTGAGTCCAGAGCCACTTGGGAACGGTGAAGTGATGGCCTATCACCATCTCCTTAAGAAGGACATTGTGATCCTGTGCACAAAGAGAGGGTTACGCATGGGGACGTTCACCAAGGCACAGTTAATCGTGGAGTTGGAGGAGAAGGACCGCTCTGAGGAGCAGATTCCTGACCCAGATGGGGCTACAGGAGGATCTGGGAGCAGCTGGAGCAGCAGCCAGGCATCCCCGGGAGTCTGGTCCCCAATCAGACGAGGGTCTTCACGATTGGGTTCCCCATCAGGAGATTGGAGACGGATGGGATGGGAGCAGAGCCCGAGAGAGCGAGAGGATCATGAGAGAAAGGAAGAGCCCGAGGAAAAGCTGCAGAAGAAGCAGCAGCAGCGTGGACTGGTGATGGTGGAGCAGAGAGACATAGGGGGCTGCCCAGGGGTCAGTGGGGAAACACGCCTGCAGGGGCGAGACCCTGGGACAGAGAGAACTGTGGTGGTGCAGCCCCAGATGCTGAGGGACTGTGGGACCTGGGTGAAGTTCCCTGGGGTGAGGCCCCTCGCCCTGCCTATGGCCCAGATCCCTGTGCAGACCCAGGAGGGGTCGGGCTGGCTGGTGGTTGGGGTTCTCCAGGATATCGGCTGGGAGGCCCTGTTGGGGGGTGACTGTCTCCCCATGGGACAGGATCCAGGCTCCGCTCCTGTAACGGCCGAGGGTTTGAATTCAAATCCAGGGAGCCAACTGGCTGGGATGGAAATGGTCAGTGAAAATGCAAATAACCTGGCTGGCAGGGGGGAGGGGCTGCTGGGCTCAGGATACCTGCCTACCTGTAACCAGCCCCTGGGGCTGAGTGGGAGGGAGAGATGCTCCCCGCCCCCCTGCACACCGGAGAGGGGGCTCACGCTGGCTCTGATGCTGGGACCAGAGCAGAGAGCTCGCTGCCTGCCCCCACTGGGACAGCAAGGGCAGCGCTGAGCATGGGGGGAGCTGAGACCCCAGCTGAGTGGGGGGACACCCGGGCAGGGCAGGTCGGCTGCCAAACAGGTTTGCCTGGTCCAGACATGCTGCTGGGAAGTGATTACACAGCAGGGAGGGAGCTACCAGGGACAGGGCTCAGGGGGGCTGTGACCCCAGGCCCAGCCAGCGAGAGGGAGCAGGTCCCACTCCCTGCCCCAGCTGCTGAATCCCAGACCGAGCTGCAGAGGGATCCCTCCTTGGAGAAGCTGAGGGAACTTGCTGGCCACAGCACTGCAAACCCCCTTGGGGAAGGCTGCAGGGACAGAGTCCTGCAGGAGGAGGGATTCCTGTACCGGGAATGGGCTCCCCAAGGGGAAGTAGAACTGGGGGGAATCGGAAGACAGCTGGTGGTGCTCCAGGAATCCACAGGGTTCTTCCCTTTCGAGCTGCTGGATGGGAGGAGAGTGAGGGGACCCCTGGACCTGAAGAGGGAGGATTGGATGGAGAAGGAGGAAGACCCCCGGGGGGATCTCTTCCCTGAGGTGGGAGCCAATCTCCCCATCAGGTGTTCCCCATTCAGAGTCACTGGGAAAGCAGCCCAGAACCTGGAGAGAGAGGTCAAGGACCTGCTGGCTTTAGATGGGATCCAGCCGTTTTACAGTCCATGGGCCTCACCCGTGGGGCTGATCCCCAAGCGAGACAGGATGATCTGGTTTTATGGGGGCTATCAGAAGCTTAAAGCCATCACAGTGTTTGATGCCAACCCCATGCCTAGGCCTGGGGAGATTCTAGACAAGCTGAGAGGGATGGAGAACTTGGCCCTGGCAGACACTGATAACATGTGCATCTTTAGCCAGACCTGGAAGGTGTCCCAGGTGAGGAGGGGGCTGGGCTGCCTCAAGGAGGTGGGACTGATGGTAAAAGCTGGAAAGTTCAAGGGGGGACGGCAGAGGTGTTGTGTCTGGGCCACAAAGTGGGAAGCGGCTGACCAAGCCCAGAGCTGGCAAAGGCCAAGATGGGGGCTCTTAACCAAGGGAGCCCGAATCACAGACCAGAGTGCTGGGAAAAGACCCAATCCCAGCTTGAAGCCCAGGGGTACTGGGGTGGCAAAGGGTGTGGGCTGCATAAACCTTCCCACATGCGGCCTGCAAGTGCCATCAAGCACACCCGACCTAAGGGAGGGCGTAAGACTGGACTGTCCTGGTGTAACTCACACCAAGGAATGGGAGAGATGCTGGGGCATCCATGGGAACCTTGGTGGGTTCGAACTTCCCCAGGTCACTGGCTGAAGTGACCTCGCTCAGTTCGGTCTCGAAGGGGGGAGAGATGTGACCAAATGGGGCTGTTCTTAATGTTTTCTCTGAATACTGTATTGGTGCCTCAGTGTCCCCATGGCAGTTCTTAAGTATCTGGCAGAGCAAAGGGCCAGTGCACCTAAATGCCTGGCACTCTGTCTCCTAGCAACTGATGGCCTGGGCCTCTCCCCTGCAAAGGTGCCAGCTGAAGGTCTTGGAGACAAAGGGATCAGGTGACCTCCTGGCCCGGGAAAGGAGCTGAGCAGAGAGAAGGGGCTGGGAGGGGTTGTTAGTCTGGAGCTGGCTGGGGTCGAGGGTGGAGGGCAGACCTGGGGGTCTGGCTCACTGCCCCCCAGAATGGACCCGACCGAGGGGTCCGGTTCGCTGTATCTACAAGCTCTGTTTTAGACCCTGTTCCTGTCATCGAATAAACCTCTGTGTTACTGGCTGGCTGAGAGTCACATCTGACTGCAAAGTGGGGGTGCGGGACCCGGTGGCTTCCCCAGGACCCCGCTGGGGTGGACTCGCTGTGGGAAGCACACGGAGGGGCAGAGGATGCTGAATGCTGCATGGAGAGACCCAGGAGGTGAAGCTGTGTGAGCTTCTTGCCCTGAACAAGTCTGCTCCAAGGGAGAGGAGGCTCCCCAAAGTCCTGACTGGCTTGGTGGGGAGCAGTTCCAGAGCATCGCCCGGGGACTCCGTGACAACGGTGGATACCCCTGGAAGAGGGAGAACTGAGCATGGCACAGCTGGAGGGCTCTGTCCAGGAGAGGAGGCCGCAAGCCATGGAGCAACGTGGGTCCCAGACAGCACAACAGACCAGACAACGGGTGATATGCCACCTGCAGAGGGCGCCCCACAGCTGGGCAGAGCTAGTTCCTGGAGCAGCCAGCAGGAGGCGCCGTGGTGATGAGTCTGCATGTGTTACAGGTGGGTTGGGACTGGGGCATCGCTGCTGCTACCCTGAGTAAATGGCATCTGCGCCTCTGCTGGAAGGAGTCTCCTGGAGGGGGTTGGGGGTGGAATATGTCCTCAGTGCCTGCACTGCCATGTGTGCTGACAGACAGGACTCATGGAACGGTGCACTTGGCACTTACACTTCAGATCGAGGGATGTGATCATTCCCCTCTAGTTGGCACTGGTGAGGCCTCATCTGGAGTCCTGTGTCCAGTTTTGGGCCCCACACTACAAGAAGGATGTGGAAAAATTGGAAAGAGTCCTGCGGAGGGCAACAAAAATGATTAGGGGGCTGGAGCACATGACTTCTGAGGAGAGGCTGAGGGAACTGGGATTCTTTAGTCTGCAGAAGAGAGAAATGAGGGGGGATTGATAGCTGCTTTCAACTACCTGAAAGGGGGTTCCAAAGAGGATGGATCTAGGCTGTTCTCAGTGGTACCAGATGACAGAACAAGGAGTAATTATCTCAAGTTGCAGTGGGGGAGGCTTAGGTTGGATATTAGGAAAAACTTTTTCCACTCAAAGTGGTGAAGCACTAGAATGGGTTCCCTACGGAGGTGGTGGAATCTTCTTCCTTAGAGGTTTTTAAGGTCAGACTTGACAAAGCCCTGGCTGGGATGATTTAGTTGGGATTGGCCCTGCTTTGAGCAGGGGGTTGGACTAGATTCCTCTTGAGGTCCCTTCCAATCCTAATATTCTATGACTTACAAATACGGGGGCAAGTCTGGTGTGGAAATTGTTGCTTATGTATTTATATGTAGTAGTACAAGTGTGTGTGGGACACTATAGTGCACAGACCGCATCTCATTCCACAAAATGAGCATTCTTATTCCATAGCACGTAGTCTCCAACAGATCATCCAGGAGATGGTTCCTTTTTGACAAAAGGATCTGATTCACTCCTGGGCTGGGCCGGGCCACCATGGCTAGTTGCATTGACCAACCCAAAGTGCAAGGTATTTACAAAATGGCTGGCGTGCCACGCTCCCTGGCTGGTGCAATAGCAGGGCCAACAGAAAATGCCTTGGCAGCTGGAACACAGGGCCTGAGGCTCCCAAGTTGGGGCACTGAATTCTGGGGCCAACCAGAACTTGGGACAGTCGGGAGGGCTGGGGTTGTTTAAAAAAAAAAAAAACTGTTCTGAAAAAGGGTTTGGAGATTGAAAATGTTCCTTATGCTTTAAGTACCTTTACCATGTTCTGAAATGCTACTAAGTACAGACCAATCCAACTACTTCAAGTTGAGATATGAAGCATGCTCCGGAATACTGGAGTGCATGGGAACACAGCCCACTGTTCGTGGGTGGCTGGTTGTTGTGTGGGCTTGTTTCAGAGTCTAGGCTGCCTAACGCTCTTGAGACCCATTTCAGCTGGTGGTTTGAGAGGAATCTGATGTCCCTGTGGCTGCCTGCTGGGCAGACCTTAGTTCTCACTGAAAGCCTGCTGTGAAATGGGAGGCTCTAAAATCGTTTCTTGGGGAGGGCTCCAAAATCTCCAGCAAACTCGTCTGTGCTGTTTTGTCCCCCTCTCTGCCTGTGTCACTCCTGTGCTGTCAGAGTGTTCTGTGCTGCACGTTCAGGCTGCTCCAGTGACCAGCCATGGGACTGGCAGAGCAGCTGTCACGTTGTACAAGGGCAGGTGTAGGTTGGTTTGAAAAACCTTGGTGACAAGAGACCTTTCCAGTCCTCTTCCCTTCTCCAAGAACCTACCAAGATTAACCACTGCCATGGACCGCGGATTCTCCTCTTTCTGGGGAGAGGCTGGTAGAGCAGGACCCTTGGTAGGACATCGGCCCTTAAAAAACATTCACATTTACATCTCTCTCGCTCCCCCGCCTGGCAGGCTTGTTATGGCCTTTAGCAGCTGTTGAGAAAATCGCTGCCCCTAGACAGCAGAGCTTGATGGCACTGGAGCAGCTTGTGTCCCAGGGTCCTTAGGGTGGAAGGGCCCTAAGGACGTTAGGTGCCACATTCAGAGGTTCTAAGGCCAGACGGGACCATTACATCATCTGATCTGACTTGCTGTCTGGCCCAGGCCAGAGAATTTCAGCAGTCACCCTGTATTGAGCCCCATAACTTGTGTTCAGCTGAAGCATCTGCCAGAAGGGCCCCAGGCTGGATCTGCAGCCCTCAGGAGATGGAGGAGCCCCTGGTTCCCTGAGGAGTCTGTGCCAATGAGTAATGACCCACCTTGCTCACAACTCTCGCCTAATTCTAGCTGGGATCTGTCTGGCTTCAGCTTCTGTGGGATTTGGGTGCCTGGCTCTCTGTGGTGCTTTTGAACATCCTAACCTCCATCTTGGCTCTAGCAGTTCATGAGCTTTGATCTGCTCAGATTATCTCAGAATTGAAGTAGGGACAGAAAAGTTTATTCCAGTCTCCAGTTACATGGTCAGTTAGGCCTGAGAAGAGTCGTGGGAGTTGCTGAGGAATTACTATTTCAAAGGGCCGGCACAATTCAAACCAATGAGGAAACAGTCGCTGCCCCAGGGAGCTCCCAGTCTCGGGTAAACTTAAATCAGTTCCCAGGAATCCCCCTGTCTCCCAGCTAACGGTGTTTGCAGAGAGCTGGGCTGGGGGTGAGCTAGCGGCAACCTCTCACCTTCTCTAAGCTAGAACAGGCTCCATTCAGTCCTTTGGGGTCCCTTCACTCAGATCCCGCAGCCAAAGCCAACTGATCATTTGTTGAGCTGAGCATGTAGCATCGCTTACCCTGGTCTGTGAGCTTCGGGGCAAGAACTGTCGTGATCTTGTCTGTTTTACCACGTTTGGGGCTGTCACAATAGATGTAATTCATAGATTAAGGCTTAAGGCCTCAGGTGACCATTCAGTCTGTCCAGTCTGACCTCTTGCATAACACTGGCCAGAGACTAACTCAGTAATAGCTGTCTGGGCTAGAGCAGAGCTAGGAAAGTTGTCCAGGGAGGATTCAAGTCATGGAGAATCCACCATGTCCCTAGGTCAGCTGTGCCAGTGACCATTATTGTTAATGTTTGCACCTGATTCCTAGTCTGAATTTATCCAGCTTCTAGCCCCTGGCTCTTGTTCTGCCTCTTTCTGTTAAAGAGCCAGCTACAGTCAGAAATCTCCTTCCCATGTGGGGGCTTGTTAGCGTCCAAAAGATGGGGTACCAGCATGAATTCCTCAAAGCTCAATTACCAGCTTAGAACCTGTAGCGCTGCCACCAACCAGGAATTCCAGTGCCTGGTACACTCTGGTCCCCCCAAAACCTTGCCCAGGGACCCCCAAGACCCAGACCCTCTGGATCTTAACACAAGGAAAGTAAACCCTTTCCCTCACTGTTGCCTCTCCCAGGCTTCCCCTCCCTGGGTTACCCTGGAAGATCACTGTGATTCAAACTCCTTGAATCTCAAAACAGAGAGGAAAATTCACCTTTTCCCCTTCCTTCTCTCTCCCCCTCCCAGACTCTCCTGGAGAGAGAAAGTAATCCTAACACAGAGAGAAATTAACCTCTCTTCCCCCCACCTTCCCTCCTTTCTCCCCACCAATTCCCTGGTGGATCCAGACCCAGTCCCCTGGGATCTCACCAGAATAAAAAAAATGAGGTTCTTAAACAAGAAAAGCTTTTAATTAAAGAGGGAAAAACAGTAAAAATATTTTTGTAAATTTAAAATGGAATAGGTACAGGGTCTTTCAGCTATAGACACTGGGAATATCCTCCCAGCCTAAGTATACAAGTACAAATTAAAATCCTTCCAGCCAAATACCAATTTGAACTCCTTCCAACCAAATACACATTTGCAAATAAAGAAAACAAACATAAGCCTAACTCGCCTTATCACCTAGTACTCACTATTCTGAACTTATAAGAGCCTGTATTGGAGAGAAACCTGGGTGCACGTCTGGTCACTCTCAGAACCCAGAGAGAACCACCAAACACTAACAGCACACACACACTTCCCTCCCTCAAGATTTGAAAGTGTCCTGTCCCCTGATTGATCCTCTGGTCAGGTGACAGCCAGGCTCACTGAACTTGTTAACCCTTTACAGGCAAAAGAGACATGAAGTACTCCTGTGCTATTAACCCTTAACTATCTGTTTGACAGGGCTTCTAAACCCTGATCGAGTTACCTCTCCCTTGGCCCTCCCACAACACGAGCTTCCTTGGTTGGAGCCCGCAGAGTGACGCGTTGGCTCACAGACGCTGCAGCTGTTCAGAAATGATCGAGCAGCTCCACAGGGCCGCTGAGCTCAGCTCCCCTTCGGGGGCTTGAATATGCCCCTGAGTCCTGTTGGGCTCCTCACATTTGACTCTTGGAGTTTATGAATGGGATCCTATGCCTGGGTCACTGGTGATAGCAGGGACTGGACTCAGTGACCCCGGGGCCCTTCCAGTCCTATGTTCCTATGTTTTCATTGGTGGAGAATAAGTTGTGGGATCCCCCAGATGCTTGTGGCACTGAAATGAGACTCCACTCACAGTAGACAGCACAGAGCTGTGACCTTTCCACTCCTTTCTCACCTGGTTTCCTGAGAAATTAAATAGTTACCAATGTTGACAGTGAAATAATCATGACGAGGGGTCTGAGTTAACCCCTCACTGAGATGAGACTGTTCATTTTAGCAGTTACACCTTGGATCATGTTTATTGGTGTTATAGGTTAATATAATCATTCCATTATTATATGTGGTAATCATGCTGGCAAAGCTACTTATTACAGCATTAGGAAACTCACACAATAAAATTAAAACACACGTTGTATATTGCATCACTTCAGCTGAAAGCAGTTACATTGTTATAAATGCCCTTGCGGGTTACATGTAGACACTGCTTGTGCAGGTAAAACATTGCGTCTGTGTGTTTAAGTACACTTATGTTTTATAGCTTGTATTCAATAAAACTAGGGATTGTTTAAGAAAGAGAGAGGAAATTTCTTATAAGAACATAACACAGGAATGGCCGTACCGGATCAGACCAAATGTCCATCTAGCTCATTATCTGTCTGACAGTGGACAATGCCAGGTGCCCCAGAGGGAGTGAACCTAACAGGTAATGATCAAGTGATCTCTCTCCTGCCATCCATCTCCATCCTCTGACAAACAGAGGCTAGGGACATCATTCCTTACCCATCCTGGCTAATAGCCATTAATGGACTTAACCACCATGAATTTATCCAGTTCTCTTTTAAACCCTGTTATAGTCCTAGCCTTCACAATCTCCTCAGGCAAGGAGTTCCACAAGTTGACTGTGTGCTGTGTGAAAAAGAACTTCCTTTTATTTGTTTTAAACCTGCTGCCTATTAATTTCATTTGGTGACCCCTAGTTCTTGTATTGTGGGAATAAGTAAATAACTTTTCCTTACTCACTTTCTTCACATCATTCATGATTTTATAGACCTCTAACATATCCTTTCTGTGACGATGCGGTTCTGGCGGGACCCAACTGAGGTGCCAATTCAGGACCAATTGCTTAAACAGGGCAGTCACAGCCCAAGGCTGGGGTTTTTCCACCTCTAAGGCAAACCAAACCAGCCAGACAAAAATGACTTCGGTTTCACTCCATTGGCTAACCACAAGTCACACAAGCAATTTCCTTAGACACTCCAGTCTCCCACTATCACCACCAGCACCACTCGTCCTGGGGATGAACGGTTATGAAAACCAACACCCCAGTAAAAGAAAAAGGTTCTCTCGATCCCAAAGGACCAAGCCCCAGACCCAGGTCAATATACACATCAGATCTTACCCACAAATCACGCTGTTGCCAATCCTTTAGAATCTAAAATCTAAAGGTTTATTCATAAAGGGAAAAAGCTCTAGAGGAGAGCTAGAATTGGTTAAATGGAATCAATTCCATACAGTAATGGCCAAGTTCTTGGTTCAGGCTTGTAACGGTGATGGAATAAACTGCAAGTTCAAATCAAGTCTCTGGAACATCCCCCACTGGGATGGGTCATTCAGTCCTTTGTGTAGAGCTTCAGTTTGTAGCAAAGTCCCTCCAGAGGTAAGAAGCAGGACTGAAGACAAGATGGAGAGGAGGCATCAGCCTTATATAGGGACTTCCAGGTGTAAGAACACTTCTTTGTTCTTACTGTGGAAAATTACAGCAAAATGGAGTTTGCAGTCACATGGGCCAGTTTCTGCACACCCTGCTGAGTCACAAGGCGTATCTGCCTCCTCTCAATGGGTCAATGGGTCAATGGTGTAGCTGACGGTCCTTAATTGGCCATCAAGCAGGCTAAGCAGAGCTAACACCCACTTGTCTGGGATCTTTCCCAGTAACACAGCACAAGTTTGAAATACAGACAGTATAGAGCCAATACTTATGACTTCAACTACAAAATGATACAGACATAGAGACAGCATAATCATAACCAGTAACTCATAACTTGGTCTTAGACACCTTATATGACTCCCTTTATATAAGATTTGGTGCCACTACAGGACCTTGGTTGCAACCCATGTTCTATATGGTCCCAGTTTATATCAATAACAACACACCCTCTTAGTTTCCTCTCTTCCAAGCTGAAGAGTCCTAGCCTCTTTAATCCTTCCTCATATGGGATCCTCTCCAAACCCCTGATCATTCTAGTTGCCCTTTTCTGAACCTTTTCTAGTGCCAGTATTTTCTTCCATGAAAAACTTTGTTTTGTTTTAATGTTTTTGTAAAATTTTATTTTTGATTAAATTATTTGAAACTAAAATTTGCAACTTCTGACTCAAATAGAATCAATGGGAAAATGCTGAGATTTTGTTTATTGGTTTTCAGAACAAATAAATACACTGACTGGTCCTAGCTGAAGCTTTCGGGCCCAATCCTTCATGTGGCGGTGCAGCTGAAGTCCTTGGGGCTGCATACAGGCGAGGCAATATGCCCACTCACAGTCACTTACGGGCTCAGGGTCTCACTCTGTTTAAGCACTGGGGGTGGGGGAACAAAGGGGGGAAAGGGAGGTTAATAATGTTGAAAGCTTGGAATCCTGTATCCCCGAAATGGGACTAATGGACCTTGCTTGATTGGATTTTACAGTTAAATTTTCAAATACTTGAAAAGGCTGAACCGTTACAATTTGCTGTATCTGTAGCTCAAACAGATTCAAGGTTCTGTTGTTGGCATGTTCCAATGAGGCTTTGAGAACAGTCTCCTTCCCCCATGGCCGCCTACCCCAACTTGTCATGGGCAGGGCTGGTGCTTCCATTAGGCTACCCTAGGCAGTCGTCTAGGGCGCCAGGATTCAGGGGGGGCAGCATTTTGTGCTCTCCCCATGGGGCGCACGGGAGCTTCCGGTTCTGCTCCCGTCATGCCACCGAAGAAGGACCTTCTGCCGACGTGCCGTGGAAAACAGTGGCAGGCAATTGAGCTGTCGCCTGCGGCATTTCGGCAGAGGGTCCTTCTTCGGCGGCGCGATGGGAGTGGAACTGGAAGCTCCTGCGCACCCCATGGGGCGCGCACAAAATGCCCGCCCCCCAAATTCTGCCTAGGGCACCAGAAACCGTGGCACCGCTCCTGGTCATGTGGGGGTGCAGTATGGGCGGCATTGTTTTTTTACTTTTGCCTGACACCTAAAACACAGGTGGATGGAACTTCTCTTCCCTCCTACCTGCAAACTTTCTCACACACTTTGAAAACCCCTGTAAACTTGGCCTTTTATGGGACTATAACCCATCATACGGGTACTATATTGTGTCACATGCACACATCAAAAGTTGTCATGAAAACAAAACAATGAACCAAATACTCCAAATAAAAAATTACATATTGAAACAAATCACCATCACAACAAGTATCAGAGGGGTAGCCATGTTAGTCTTGATCTTTAAAAGCAGCAAAGAATCCTGTGGCACCTTATAGACTAACAGACGTTTTGGAGCATGAGCTTTCGTGGGTGAATACCCACTTCCTCAGATGCATGTAGTGGAAATTTCCAGGGGCAGGTATACATATGCTAGCAAGCAAGCTAGAGATAACAAGGTCAGTTCAATCTAGCGAACAGGGCCTCATCTTCCCTGATTTAAAATGCCCAGCACGTCTAACAATCCAGTTAAGTCTTTTTCAAATCATCAGGTGTTATGTTGTGCTGGCTTCCAAAGGATTAAGGTGTACTAGGTTCATAGATTCCAAGGCCAGAGGGGATCATCTAGTCTGCCCTCTTGTATAACACAGGCCAGAGAACTGCCCCCAAATCATTCTTGTTTGAATTAAAACATACCTTTTAAAAAACCCATTCAATCTTGATTTAAAAATCAATCCAGTGATGGGTTCTGGTGGATTCTCCTTGGTAAATTGTTCCAGAGATTAATTACCTTTACTTAAAATTTTACACCTTATTTCCAGTTTGGATTTATCTAGCTTCAACTTCCAGCTGTTGGATCATGCTATACATTTCTCTTCTAGATTGAAACCCCCTTTATCAAATATTTGTTTCCAATGTAGGTGCTTACAGACTGTGATCAAGTCACTTGTTAGCCTTCTCTTGTTAGTCTAAATAGACTCAAGAAGGTTGATCCATCACTATAAGGCATATTTTTCAATTTTCTTAATTCTCGGGTCTCTTCTATGATCCGTCTCCATCCTTCTTGAATTGTGGACACCAGAACTGGACACAGGATTCCAGTGCCAAATACCAAAGTAAGTAACCTGTTGTCTCCTGCTCAAGATTCCCCTCTTCATGCACCCACGTATCACATTAGCTCTTTTGACCACAGAATCACACTGGGAGCGCATGTTCAGCTGATTATTCACCGTGACCCTCAAATCTTTTTTCAGAGTTCCTGCTTCCCAGGATAGAGTCCCCCATCCTGTAAGTGTGGCCTGCAGTCTTTGTTCCTAGATGTGTTCATTTGCCTTCAGCCATATTCTTTGCTTGCACCCAATTTACAGAGTGATCTGGATGACTCTGTGTCTGTGACCTGTTATCTTCATCACTTACCACTGCCCCAATTTTTGTGTCATCTGCAAACTTTATCAGGGATGATTTTGTTTTCTTCCAGGTCTTTGGTAAAATGATAAACAGCACAGGGCCAAGAACCGATCCCAGTGGGATCCCGCAGGACCCCACTAGAAACAAACACACACACTTTTGATGATGATTTCATGTTTCCAGTTTGGCAGTTTATAATCCATTTAAGACATGCCATATTAACTTTGTATCATTCTAGTTTGTTAATCAAAATGTTGTGCAGTCCCACGTCACACACCTTACAGGAGTCTATTACATCTGCACTGTTACCTTGATCAACCAAATTGGTAATAGCATCAAAAAATATCAAGTTAGTTTGACACGATCTATTTTCCATCAGCCTGAATTGATTGGCATTAATGATGTTACCCTCCATTAATTCTTTATTAATAAAGTCATGGACCAACAACTCCATTAGCTTGCCTGGGAACAATGTTAGGCTGACAGGCCTATAATTCTGTGGGGATTCCCGTTTACCCTTGTTAAATATGAGCACACAGCATTAGGTTTCTTCCAGTCCTCTGGAACTTCCCAGGTGTGCCCAGACTTACTGAAACTCAGCATAAACAGGCCAGTGAGCTCTTCAGCTCTTCTGATTGTCTGGAATGCAAATTGTCTGGACCTGCGGATTTTAAAGATACCTAACTTTAGTAGCTGCTGTTTCCATTGCAACAGTAACTCAGGAGGATGTGAAAGTGTTTCCTCAGCATACGATGTGATGACCTCATCTGCTTTTTTCCCCAACTACAGAACAGGAATATTTATTGAACTCTTCTGTCTTTCCTGCATTATTATTGACTGTTCTACCATTTCCATCTAGTAAGGGGCCAATACCATTGTTAGGATTTGTTTTGTTCCCAATATACTTTAAAAACCTCCTTATTTTCCTGAACTTCGTTGGCCATTGTGGAAGTAGAGACAGAACTGACAGGGATTTGTATGGATCTTAATGCATGATAGTCTCTGTTAGCAAGAGTTAGACTAGCTGTAGCCCTAATAATGCAAGATTTGTAGAAGGGAGGATTGTGTGAGGTGAGTGGGAAAGAACTGTGGGAGAAATTGTTGCAACTTTGTGTCAATAATGAGGAACATAGACTGGCATCTAAACAGAAGTGAGAAAAATAAGGTATTAAGATAGCCTATGTATAAACAAAATGCAGCTGTTGCTTATTATTGTATGTAACAAAAGGTATAAGTGCTTGCTGGAATTGTTTACCTGTGGAGAGACCTGCCTGGGACTGGGGCAACCCTGGTTCCTAGGGCACGCCCTCTCTCTATACAACTGTAAAGAGAAAATAAAGTATCTGACTCTGCTGCACCCAATCAAAAAGTGAGAACTAAGTTTTTCTCCATCAATTTGCGGACTCATCCGGGATGGCAATGCCTACTGAGACACAGGCAGCTGCTACGGATCGTTCCCCTTCGAACCCCATGGCGCCGCAAGAGAGGTATGAGACTTTTTGAAATCTCTACTGGGGTATCAGAGGAGGACTGTCCATGGGGCTGTCTGTCCCTGTTGGGCTTAGCCCATCTGAACTTATTGACTGTGCAGCAAGATCAGTTGCAGAGTGGTGCTGGGGAACTGTTAGTTTTGCTGCCCCTGTTGTGGAAAATGACCACCACAGTGTTGAGTTGATCAGACAGCCTGAGGCTCCTTTATTGATTAATCAGAGAATACATGCATATGCACGGAGAGACGACAAGTTCCCTAGCAAGGGGTAAGTCGCTCTACCTTACAGCAGTGATACCTGTGCTTATAAAGCCTAAAACCGCAAATTATCATATGAGCTTATACATCTGTCATTACCTTATTTGGCTAATATATGGCATCTTTTCAAAACAATTGCTATTAATTAATTTTATATATTGCAAAAAGAGCTAAAAATTGCAAAGCTTGTTCTTTTCTACTTCCTCATAGGAAGTTCTCGCAATTGCCAAGACCTTGACACTTCGGTTACCCTTTACTTGCGGTCGTGCAGCTGTTACTTAAGCTTTTTTGAGGAACTTGCGTCCAAAAATACATATTGTTTGTTCTGTTAGCCAAGTTATTATGAGTTTTATATTTTATGCTTACATGAGCTACTTAATAAACTATAATGACCTAACAGCTGTTAGTCTATTCTGGCAGTGATGGATTGGTTATTTAAGAGATTTCATGTCAGTTTAACCCCTTATAGCAGCATTTTATTGTTTAGCAGCATTTAATAATATTATGATAGTAGTGTTATGATAGTGTACACTAAAATTAGAGAGTGAGCCTCAGGTGAGTTAGTAATTGATTATTTTCCTTACTCTTCTATATGTTAGTAAGATTGAGGCCTATGGCCTTGATGTAATTATTAGCTTGATCAAGACCTGGCTTTTGGGCCTGGGGTTAGTTTTCTTTATCACCCCCAATAAGATTAATGCATAAGGGAAATGCATTCGTTATGCACCGGGGCTGAGGGGTTGTTACCGCCTCATGTGTATTGAATCCAGTATTTAGAAATAGAGGCCGTGTGTGTGTGTACACCAATGTGAACAGCTGTTACAGGAAGACATCCAGAGTATTCTGCAAAGTTGTGACCAGAACTACTCTAACGCAAACCCGGTAACTAGAGGATCTTAGAAGATCCGACCCACGGTGGCTGACTCGGCCTGGCATCGTCCTGCAAGGAAGCTACCTGAGTCTAGGAGCATGTGAACCCATCTTCACTCCCCCCTTCCTTTCCATGTGAGCTACTGACAGTCTGATCATTTCACTGGATGCAATCAGAGTAAGCGGCGCCGTCTCCCAGAGACTAGCCGACGCTCTTTACTGAAGGGAGGTGTAGGAGGATCATGGCCATCCTCGTTAGCCTCTCCTGTGTGAGTACCCTGTAGGGAAAAATCCTTAGTTTATGAGCTGCTAGCACGGACAGGGCACGCCTCCCCCTGCCCCTGTGTGTGTGATTGGAAAATGGGTGGGGGACAGTTTAAGCATTCCACCTCCCCCTCTAAGGGTATGGCTACATTTGGAATTTCAAAGCTGCTTTGAAGTGTGAGTGTAGTCGGAGCGGCAGCGCTGGGAGAGAGCTCTCCCAGCGCTGCATGTAAACCACATCCCTTACGGGTGTAGCGTGCAGCGCTGGGAGCCGCGCTCCCTGAGCTGCCACCCTGATTACACTGAGGCTTTACAGCGCTGTATCTTGCAGCGCTCGGGGGGGGTGTTTTCACACCCCTGAGCGCGAAAGTTGCAGCGCTGTAAAGTGTGAGTGTAGCCATGGCCTAAGGGTATCCCAGCTTACGTACATTACAGTCCTAAAACCTGCAGGTATTTAGAAAATTAGAATCTTTACATGCATGAAAATCCATCTAAACAATTCCCGCTAGAAGGTACCTTCAATCTAGATAAGATCATACATCTCAGAGGAGTTTTTAATCACCAAAAAAAAGCCTCTGACACAGTGAGAGCAATTTGGCTATTGAGGAAAGGAACGGGTTAATTTGAAATTCAGCTTGGTCCAGGGATAAAAAGAATGTTGCTCTGCGTTCAAGGTCAAGAATCAATGCAGACCATGCTAAGTACAAAGAAAAACTGCCTTCGGCCCCAGCTGGCTGTGAAAAATCGAGACGGAGGCAAACCAAATGCAATACAAATTATAAGACTGAGATTACATTTGCAAAGCGTAGCTGTCCAGTGAGATCCAACAGTGTGCCTTTGCGACCTTGGAGCCAGTGTGGCTTGGTGACACTGGAGAAGCCACAGGCAGCCGACCTGGGCTGGAATCTCTGAAAGATGCCCCAGGAGATCCCACAGTGTAAAAGAACAGCCCTCCCAAGAGTGGAAGCGTGTTGGAAATTCTGGACAAGCTTTATACAGGATAATCTGTCCACCTCTCCCCCTTCTTTGAACGTTATACACAGACATGGCCAGTCTGAACATACGTGTGTGAGTATGAAAGGGGCTTGGGGCATTCATGTTTTTCCTGAGTGACGTGGGAGCGTTCCCAACACTCTCCATTGTTGTTCTATCATTTTATTAATGAAGCTTTAAAATTCTGTCATATAGTGTGTTTTCTTTATCTTCCCCAACGTCCTGCAGCGTCAGCCTGATCACCTGACATGAGGGATAGATTGGTAACAGAAATTTGTCACAGTTTGGTGGGCAATTGAGAAGGGGGGAGCCCTGCAGAATTTGCACCATCTATTTGTTTTACCCTTGTTGTTTTATGTTTGCTTTGCTTGGTACTGTTGGTGTTATATGTTGAGGACTGCATGATTAAAGGAGTGCCCACTCTCAGCCGCAGTAAGTCTGAGAACTGGAGAGGGGTTTACCATTCCTCTCTTCACCCTGGTTGACCGGGAAAGGTGGAAGGTGGATCTACCCCCAGTCGTAGTAGGACTGGGCAATAGAGAAGATGGAGAAAAGGGAAGAGATGTGTACTTGAGCAATTAAGAGCATAGATCATGAACCAGGCAGCAACTCAAACCTACGCCCAGGGCAAGTTGCAGGCCTTGAAACAGGACTTCCAAGCAGAAAAGGAAGCACTGGCTAAGCAAGTACTGGTTCTTCAGGGACTTATCAAAATGTAACCATGTGTGCTCAGTATACACCATAGCAGCAGTGTGTTTGCCACAAGAGGAAATTGGATAGTTAAACTCCAACGGGCCATGTGTTTTTGCCCAGGTGGCAAGCCTGACGAGGGAGGACTCGGGTAGTCTTGTGAGTAAGAATGTTTAAGGGAAGAGACCAGGAAGGGTGGGGGCTAGTTGAGAAGCCCACTCTCCTAGCTAAACTGGTAGTGGAACAAAGCCGGTGCCCATGGAAAGGGCAGTTCAGCGAGAAAAGCAGGATCGGGCCCAGGCAGGCAGGCAACAGATACAGCGATTGGAAACCAGGTTGGAAAATTTTGAGGGCGTGGTGGAAGGAAGGAGTAAGTAAGTATAAGCATGGGGATTTCAAATCCCCAGGACAATACTTGAAATGGTGCTTTGAGATGATAAAAAGCCTGGTCTACACTATGCATTTATACTGAATTTAGCAGTGTTAAACCGAATTAACCCTGCATCTGTCCACACAATGAAGCCCTTTATATCAATATAAAGGGCTCTTAATATCGATATCTGTATTCCTCCCCGACGAGGGGAGTAGCCTCAAATCAGTATTGCTATTTCAGAATAAGGTTAGTGTGGCCGCAATTTGATGGTATTGGCCTCCGGGAGCTATCCTACAGTGCACCATTGTGACCTCTCTGGACAGCAATCTGGAGTTGGATACACTGGCCAGGTAGACAGGAAAAGCGCCGCAAACTTTTGAATTTCATTTCCTGTTTGCCCAGTGTGGAGCTCTAATCAGCAAAGGTAACAATGCAGTCTCCTGAGAATTGAAAAAGCTCCAGCATGGACCGCACGGGAGGTACTGGATCTGATCGCTGGATGGGGAGAGGATCCGTGCTAACAGAACTCCGTTCCAAAAGACTAAGTGAAAAAAC
Source organism: Gopherus evgoodei (assembly GCF_007399415.2). NCBI lineage: Eukaryota > Metazoa > Chordata > Testudines > Testudinidae > Gopherus > Gopherus evgoodei. Next base: position 80,542,982 of record NC_044332.1, on the reverse strand, counting down.
ATTTGAAAAAATTTCCAGGGTCATGATGCAGAGAGGCCACAGCAGGGACTCCGTGCAGTGCAGAATGGAAGTTCAGGAGCTCAGACAAGCCCACCACAAAACCAAAGAAGCAAACGGAAGGTCTGGGGCAGGGCTGAAAACATGCAGCTTGTACGCTGAGCTGCATGCAATTCTAGGGGGGTCCGCCACCACTACCCACCCCTGTCCGTGGATTCCAAGGTGGGAGTGGTAACCTCAGCCATGCCTGAGGATTTTGCGGACGGGGAAGATGAGGAGGAGGACGAGCTTGCAGACAGCACACAGCACTCCGTTCTCCCCAACAGCCAGGAGTTTTTCTCACCCAGACGGAATTACCCTCTCAGGCCACTAGCCCAGACAATGAAGCCATGGAAGCGACCCCGGGTGAGTGTACCTTTGTAAATATAAAACATGGTTTAAAAGCAGCTTTTTTTAATGATTAATTTGCCCTGAGGACTTGGGATGCATTCACAGCCAGTACAGTTACTGGAAAAGTCTGTTAACATGTCTGGGGATGGAGCGGAAATCCTCCAGGGACATCTCCATGAAGCTCTCCTGGAGGTACTCCAAAAGCCTTTGCAGAAGGTTTCTGGGTAGGGCAGCCTTATTCCGTCCTCCATGGTAGGACACTTGACCACGCCATGCATGTAGCAAGTAATCTGGTATCATTGCATGACAAAGTCTAGCTGCATATGGTCTCAGTGTTTGCTGGCATTGAAGCAACATCCGTTCTTTCTCGCTGTGTTATCCTGAGTGATATCATTCATGGTAACCTGGTTGAAATATGGGAATTTAATTAAGGGGACAGAGATGGCCATTCCTACTGGGCTGTTTGCCTGTGGCTTAAAATAAATCCTTTCCTGCAGTTAGCCAAGCAGGGGGAAAAGTGGGGGGGTTATTGGTGCTGAGCTTTTTCGTGTTTGGCTAGCAAGGATGTTCCCTGCTACCAGCCACGTGGTGGGTGGGTGGGTGGGCAGCTAGCAGCGATCTTCCATGGTACCAGCCACGCGGTAGGGGGAGGGGTAAAGCGATCATCCCAGAGAATTGGATGGGGGGGTGGGCTGGTGCTCCATGTTAACAGGAAAGAAGCATCACTCAACGGGCCTTGCTTGCTATTTGGTAAAGAAGGGCGCTGGATATATGAAGGCTGCAGAAGACAGTGGCTTACCATGGCCCCATGCAAGCTGAATTCTGCTGCCCAGACCTGCGTCTGTGAGATCTCTAACACCAGAGCCGCAGGCACTCAATATTAAGATGCAAAATGTGACCTTGTATTGAGATCACATGTGCTATGCAATGTGAATAGTGTTGTTCACCGTGAAAGAGTATAAGCTTTGTTCTGTAAAATGTATCTTTTAAAATACTTCTCTCCCTTTTTTTCCCTCCCTCCTGCAGCTGCAAATTTTTCAAGTTTCTCTCCTCCATCCCGAAGGCTACTCAGATAAGGCAGAGGAAAAAGAAGACGCGAGACGAAATGTTCTCAGAAATCATGGCAGTGACCCGCAATGAAAGAGCTCATCTGAATGAGTGGAAGGACATGGCATCAAAGTACAGGAAAGATGCCAATAAACGTGAGGACAGGAGGGACCAACGTGAGGAGAGACCCTCTAGATGAGAGGTGGCGGCAGGAAGATCAGCGGTAGTGGGATGCAACTCTGGGGCTGCTGCATGATCAAACGGACATGCTCTGGCGTCTGGTGGAGCTTCAGGAACGGCAGCAGGATCATAGAGTGCCGCTGCAGCCCCTGTATAACCACCCTCCCCCCTCACCATGTTCCTTAGCCTCCTCACCCACCAGACAACTAAGAACGCGTGGGGGGAGGCTCCGTGCACCCGCCCATTCCACCCCAGTGGACAGCCCAATCAAAAGGCTGTCATTATTTTGAAATTTTTTTAGTGGCCTTTTCCTTCTCTTCTATCTTCCTCTCAAACCCCATCTGGGCTACCTTGTCATTTCTCTCCCTCTTTTTATAATTAATTAAGAATACATGATTTTTAAACAATAGTGACTTTATTTCCTTAGGAAGCAAGCAGTAATCGAAGGGGGAGGGTGGGTGGCTTACAGGGAATGAGTCAATTGTGGGGGGATCATCAAGGAGAAACAAACACAACAGTCACACCGTACCCTGGCCCATGATAATACTGGTTTTAAAAGCTTCTCTGATGCACACCACTTGCTTGTGTGCTCTTCTAATCACCCTGGTGTCTGGCTGCGCGTAATCAGCGGCCAGGTGATTTGCCTCAGTCTCCCACCCTGCCATAAAGGTCTCCCCCTTACTCTCACAGAGATTGTGAAGCACACGGCAAGCAGCAATAACAAAGGGGACATTGGTTTGGCTGAGATCTGATCAAGTCAGTAATGTGCACCAGCGCGCCTTTAAACGGCCAAATGCACATTCTACCACCATCCTGCACTTGCTCAGCCTGTAGTTGAACAGCTCCTCACGACTTTCCAGGCTGCCTGTGTATGGCTTCATGAGCCATGGCATCAAGGGGTAGGCTGGGTCCCCCAGGATAACTACAGGCATTTCAACATCCCCAACTGCTATTTTGTGGTCTGGGAAGTAATTCCCTTGCTGCAGCCGTTTAAACAGAGTAGTGTTCCTGAAGACGTGAGCGTCATGAACCCTTCCTGGCCATCCCACGTGGATGTTGGTGAAATGTCCCTTGTGATCCACCAGTGCTTGCAGCACCATTGAAAAGTACCCCTTGCGGTTTGCGTACTGGGTGCCCTGGTGCTCCGGAGCCAAGATAGGGATATGGGTTCCATCTATCACCCACCACAGTTAGTAAATCCCATTGCAGCAAAGCCATCCACTATGACCTGCACATTTCCCAGAGTCACAACTGTTCATAGCAGCAGCTTAATGATTGCTTTGGCTACTTGCATCACAGCAGCCCCCACAGTAGATTTGCCCACTCCAAATTGATTCCCGACTGACCGGTAGCTGTCTGGCGTTGCAAGCTTCCAGAGGGCTATTGCCACTCGCTTCTCAACTGTGAGGGCTGTTCTCATCTTGGTATTCTGGCGTTTCAGGGCAGGGGAAAGCAAGTCACAAAGTTCCATGAAAGTGCCCTTACGCATGTGAAAGTTTTGCAGCCACTGGGAATCGTTCCAAACCTGCAAAACTATGCGGTCCCACCAGTCTGTGCTTGTTTCACAGGCCCAAAATCGGCGTTCCATGGCTGGAACCTGCCCCATTACGAGCATGAGCTCCAAAGCGCATGGGCCCGCGGTTTGAGAGAATTCTGTGTCCATGTCCTCATCACTCTTGTCGCCGCTCTGCCGTAGCCGCTGCCTCCTCGCCTGGCTTTGCAGGTTCCGGTTCAGCATAGACTGCATGAGACTCCACCAGGTGTTTACAACGTCCATGACTGCTGTCTTGAGCTGAGCAGGGTCCATGCTTGCTGTGCTATGGCGTCTGCACAGTTCACCCAGGAAAAAAGGCGCAAAACACTTGCATGGAGGGAGGGGTGAGGCTGTACCCAGAACCACCCGTGACAATGTTTTTTGCCCCATCAGGCACTGGGATCTCAATCCAGAATTCCAATGGGCGAGGGAGACTTTGGGAACTATGGGATAGCTACCCACAGTGCAGTGCTCCAGAAATCGACACTAGCCTCAGTACATGGATGCACACCGTCGAATTAATGTGCTTAGTGTGGCCGCGTGCACTCAACTTTATACAATCTGTTTTAAAAAGCCGGTTTCTGTAAAATCGGACTAATCCCGTAGTGCAGACATACCCAAAGTAGCTGTTGGGAGACAAGCAAGTGATTTAAGGGAAGAGTGAGACGTTAACTCTGTAGTTGCTGGAGGGAACAGCAGTTGAACTTTGTAAAAATGCTAAAGAGGAAAGTTCGTGGTGTCTTTGAAATGTTTGTAAATAAATCCAGGCAAGAAATTATTTGATTGCAATTATTTGGCTATGAACAATTTAGTTGAATTAGCTAAAGAATGTAGACAGTGCTATGTAACTGAAATCCTATTAGGCTCTAAGGGCACTATAAGAAGTGTTTTCCTTCAGATCACTGTGTTTGAAAGCAGGAGTTAGAAGTAAAAAGGCATCAAAATTCTGGTAAAGTAAATTGTGTCCCTTTTTAAAGTAAGAATCTTTAAGCTGTGAATAGCTTTGGACCCAGAAGCAAGCCAGAAAGCATCTGTTTTAATGCAAATTATCTAACTGATAAGGTGGTAGCCACTGAAACCTGGGCTGCCTATGAAATAAATACAAGAAAATATGGGGTAATTCCTCTGTTTTGCCTGAAATCAACAAGGGTATTTGTCTATTTTAAGCAATGACTGACTGCCCAGAAGGGGTAGATCTCTGTTTTTATCTTTCAGATAATCAGCGAAAACTGATGCTAGCTGAACAGCATTCAACGTACCAAGCGTTTACTGACGCAATAGGAATTATGTTTTGTGTTCTATGTCCTGTCTTGTGCTGTTTGTGTTTAATATTTTCATCAGATAGCCTATTTTAAAATCAAACAGAAGGGTTAAATTAAAATGCAGATATGTTTTATTCAACTTGAAATACGAAGTGTTTGGATAAATCAGGAAAATGTGATATACTAAAGTCTAATACATTTGCTTAAGAAAGAAAAAAACTTCATTGGCTAGATTTTTTTAATTGAAAAACTGTTATTAAGATTTGCATACCAACAGTCTTTGGAAGCAAGGACATGAAAAGTTAACCCACTCCCTGTATAGCCAGAAGGATCCCATGTGCAACCTCAGATTTCTAGCCAGAGGGCTGGGGAGGGTGGGAAGCTACTGAACACCAGATGTTGTACTGAGTGGACTCCTCAAAGTGGGTGAGACCCCGAGAGACCCAGTCTCAGTATGGACAGTGGGTATCATAGGCCAGGGGAGGCTCAGCCTCTCCCAGAGTTTGTCGCTGGCGCCAGACCCTGATTGTGGGGAAGTTTTTGCTTTATTATGCCCCATGCAGGTTCCGGGGCGGCTGTGGAGGTGATATGTGCTACTCAGCTTCCTGGGTTCATCACTCATCTGCCTGGACTTCAATCTCATGATTTTTAGTGAGGCTGACTCATGATTTTGAACATTTGGGGTTGGCAATACAATATCCTCCATGCTAACGTCAATGGGGGCTAATTTCCAACAAATGTGAAAGAGTATAATATACATTACTTGTCCATTTCTCTTACTCCATTTACGTAGAGGTTAGAGGTAACTTTCATGAGAGTCCTTCTACCATTTTTAAAGACAAAGGCTAAAGGCTTTCTGTAAAAAGAGGTAATACAATTCCCGATACAAAACTGAAAACAAAGAAGGATGTCTGCTAAACTTACCTGAATGTTGTAAATAAAGCAATCTACGTGCATGCTCCTTTGGACTGGGGTTCTAAAAGTTTTTTTGTTAAAATGTTCCTTGTTTTAACAGCATTTAGATTTTTAAAATCTTAGGAAAGAAAAAAGGGTGTAGGGGAGAAATAGAATCATAGAATATCGGGGTTGGAAGGGACCTCAGGAGGGATCTACTTCAACACCCTGCTCAAAGCAGGACCAACACCAATTAAATCATCCCAGCCAGGGCTTTGTCAAGCCTGACCTCAAACACCTCTAAGGAAGGAGATTCCACCACCTCCCTAGGGAACCCATTCCAGTGCTTCACCGCCCTCCTAGTGAAATAGTTTTTCCTAATATCCAACCTAAACCTCCCCCACTGCAACTTGACACCATTACTCCTTGTTCTGTCATCTGCCACCACTGAGAACAGTCTAGATCCATTCATTCTTGTCATCCATAGCATTCTTGTCTCTGCTCACAAGTGCTACCCACTGTTCTGCGTAAGCTGCTTTTTCTCTAACGTTAGCCTGGGTGTGGTTTGTTCAAAGGGGATCAGTCTAAAGCTTTCTTTACAGTTTACAAGTAAAAGTTTTTAGAGCAGTTTTCCTTTAGGCAAAATGGCAAAATCCAGCAAGGCTATTTTTAAAGGCTGCTGTAGTTGTGCACAAACTGGCGTTCTGTACAGCATTGGTCTGTTCACTCCTTTCTTTAAACAGCTGCATTTTTAAACCGGCCCCGCGGTCAATAGCCACATCTCTTGGCCATTCTGATTGGTTCAGGAAAATGCAATTTTATGATGTGTCTACAGAATAGCTTCTGATTGGCTCAGCCAAGAGGCGTGGCTTGTCCAAGACAGACCATCCCACAATTCTTGCCGTCTGACGAGTTCCCAGGGCAGAGGTGAGCTGCTGTTCTCATCTCTCTGCCCTGTGGCCAGTAACACAGGCCTGCTGCCTTTCATGCTGGTTTAAAACGTTCTCTGCAGCCTCTTGCATCATTGTCTCACTCTGTCTGTGACGGGCTGAAAGGCCTCTGCTGTTCTGCAGCCTCCCTCCCTTTGAGTCGTGTCCAGCCCCAACCCCCTTTGTTATTTCTCAGACTTCATTTCTAAACTACCTACAGCCGTAAAATGTTTTCTTTATAAAGAACTGTTAGCCTGTGCTCGCCTGAACACTTTATTCCTCAGTTTAGTAAAAATAAAGACATGTAAAAAGCAAGGGTTCTTCTGAAAGTTCTTTATTCTTCTAACCTCTAAAATGGTTCCAACTGTGACACCCGCCCCTCTCAGCAAGGACAACTCAATTTTCAGAGTGGGTGAGGGTGTCAAATTGCAGCCATCCGGTATGAGATTGGAGGGTGGGACTGTGACATTACTGATATAATCTGGGACGTTAGAGAACATGGTTGCAACCAAAGTCCTGGAGTGGCACCGAATCTTGTATGAAGGGGGTCATATAAAGTGTCTAAGACCAGGTTAGGGGTTGCTGGTTATGATTATGCTATCTGTATGTATCAGTTTTGTAGCTGAAGTTATGAGTATTGGCTCTGTACTGTCTGTATTTCAAACTTATGCTGCGCTTCTGGGAGACACCTCAGACAAGTTGGTGTTAGCTCTGCCTAGCCTGCCTGATGGCCCGTTAAGGACCATCAGCTACACAACTGACCCATGGAGAGAAGGCAGATACGCCTTGTAACTCAGCAAAGTGCAGGGACTTGCCCATGTGACTCCAGACTCCATTTTGCTGTAATTTTCCACAGTAAGAACAAAGAGGTTCTTAGACCTGGAAAAGACTATAAAAGGCTGATGCCTCATCTCCATCTTGTCTTCAATCCTGCTTCTTACCTCTGGAGGGACTTTGCTACAAACTGAAGCTCCGAACAAAGGACTGAATGACCCATCCCAGCTGGGGTTGTACTCTAGAGACTTGATTTGAACCTGCAGTTTATTCTATCACTGCTACAAGCCTGAACCAAGAATTTTGAAATTATTGTATGTATTTGATCCCTTTAACCAATTTTAACTCTCATCTACATTTCTTTCTTTTTACGAATAAACCTTTAGATTTTAGATTGTAAAGGATTGGCAACAGTGTGATTTGTGGGTAAGATCTGATATGTATATTGACCTGGGTCTGGAGCTTGGTCCTTTGGGATCAGAAGAACCTTTTTTCTTTTACTGGGGTGTTGGTTTTCATAACCGTTCGGCCCCAGGACGACTGGGACTGGTGGTGATTCTGGGAGACTGGAGTGTCTAAGGGCATTGCTTGTGTGACTTGTGGTTAGCCAGTGGGGTGAAACCAAAGTCCTCTTTGTCTGACTGGTTTGGTTTGCCTCAGAGGTGGAAAAACTCTAGCCTGGGACTGTAACTGCCCTGTTTGAGAAATTGGTCCTGAATTGGCACTCTCAGTTGGGTCCTGCCAGAGCTGCATCATCACAGGGACATCAAACAAAAAGGGGGCCTGGAAACTTGTTGCAATGGTGCTGAATGCTACAAACATCTTCACTCCTGGTGTGTCCATGCCTAGGTTCCCACCTGCTTGGGGGAAGGAGCCCGACCTGCCCCTTACACATCCCCTTCTTCAGCCACTCACCCTTGGGCCCATGGTCTCTGTAGGGCTCTCCTGGCCCCAGAGAGGCTACTTCTGACCATACTCCAAGGATCCAGGTCATTACTCTGCTGGGGAGTTCAGGTCTGTGCTGTCATGAGGGCTCCGGGCCCACGGGGCTGGTTTCTCCTGCTCCGTTAATTGAATTGGCTGCAGCTGGAAGCCTCACTCCAGGTGCCCGGATCCTGCACCTGTCCATGCCCAGTGGTGGCGGAGTGTAACCATGACTTTGTGGGGCACAATTGAGAACATCAAATTCAGAACAAACTGCTGAGAAATAGGGCAGAGACACCCCAAACCGTAGATTATTCTCCCATGAGATATACGAAACCAGCAACAAAGGTAAACTAAGCTGGGGGGAGAGGTAGAATCATAGAACAGGAAGGGACGTCAAGAGGTTGTCTAGTCCAGTCACCTGTACTTGCTGGAGGGTAGGAATAGGGTCCAGAGTGACCTAGACAAATTAGAGGATTGGGCCAAAAGAAACCTGATGAGGTTCAACAAGGACAAGTGCAGAGTCCTGCACTTAGGACGGAAGAATCCCATTCACTGTTACAGACTAGGGACCGAATGGCTAGGCAGCAGTTCTGCAGAAAAGGACCCGGGGGTTACAGTGGATGAGACGCTGGATATGAGTCAGGAGTGTGCTCTTGTTGCCAAGAAGGCTAACGGCATTTTGGGCTGTATAAGTAGGGGCATTGCCAGCAGATCGAGGGATGTGATCATTCCCCTCTATTTGACATTGGTGAGGCCTCATCTGGAGTACTGTGTCCAGTTTTGGGCCCCCTCACTACAGAAAGGATGTGGAAAAATTGGAAAGAGTCCAGTGGAGGCAACAAAAATGATTAGGGGGCTGGAGCACATGACTTATGAGAAGAGGCTGAGGTAACTGGGATTGTTTAGTCTGCAGAAGAGAAGAATGAGGGGGGATTTGATAGCAGTTTTCAACTACCTTTAGGGGGCTTCCAAAGAGGATGGATGTAGACTGTTCTCAGCGGTGGCAGATGACCGAACAAGGAGCAATGGTCTCAAGTTGCAGTGGGGGAGGTTTAGGTTGGATATTAGGAAACACTATTTCACTAGGAGGGTGATGAAGCATTGGAATGGGTTAGCTAGGGAGGTGGTGGAATCTCCTTCCTTAGAGGTTTTTAAAGCCTGGCTTAACAAAGCCCCACCTGGAGAGTGGCTCTAGCTTTTTCTTCACCCCAAGCACGGCAGTCAGGCAGACTTTGGCGGCGCGCCCGTGGGAGGTCCGCTGGTCCCACGGCTTTGGTGTACCCGCCACCAAACTGCCACAGAATCTGTGGGACCAGCGGACCCCCCGCAGGCAAGCCGCCAAAGGCTGCCTGACTGCCACCCTCCCAGGGACTAGCAAGGTGCCTCCTGTGGCTTGCCGTCCCAGGCACGAGCTTGGCGCGCTGGTGCCTGGAGTCACCACTGCTGGCTGGGATGATTTAGTTGGGTTTGGTCCTGCTTTGAGCAGGGAGTTGGACTAGATACCTCCTGAGGTCCCTTCCAACCCTGATCTTCTATGATTCTATGACTCTGTTTCATCACACTGGCTAACAAGAAGTCATAAAAGTTGTTTTCTTGGGCATTCCAGTCCTTGTATTACCACCAAAAACACTAGACTTAGAGATGAATGGTTCTTTAAAACCAATCTCTTCAAATAAAAGGTTCTTCTGATCCCAAAGGACTAGCCGCATACCCAGGTCAATATACAACTCAGATCTTACCCAAAAATCACACTGTTGCCAGTCCTTCAGTATCTAAAATCTAATGGTTTCTTTGAAAGGAAGGCGATAGTTAAAATTTGTTAAAGGAATGAAATATATACAATAAATGCAAAGTTCTTGGTGCAGGCTGTGAAGTTACACCCCATAATTCTTTATGGAAATATGCTTATGAACGTATACGTGACATAACTGGAATATGTTTTATGCTACATATGCCATGTAGCACATTTCTTCAAAGGTTATGATCTACTGGGTATATTCAGCCTATTCGTATACATGTATCATTATTGTACTCGAAGTTCTGAATATTGGCTGTGCACTCGTTTAATTTTAAGTAGGCTGTAGTGAAGCAGTTGGTCGGGTTCCTGAGAAAAGACTATTCTCAGGAAGTGCCCCATCAAGAAACACTGAAGCCAACAATGAACTTGGAGACGCCAATGCACATCTGGGCTTTCCCAGGAATCTGGCCTGGCTGGTAAGGAACTCGGTCATGATCATCCAGAGGTTTGAGCAGGATAGAGGCACAGTGCAGATGTTTCCAACACCTCTTATAGCTTCTGCCATGAAGTAATTAGCCACATCTTGCAGAGACTGTTCAAACTGAGTAGCCCATCAAAAGGCCACAACTCACAATGGACCATGGGAGACGCCCCATCTACATTGAGTGAACTGTCCCATGGATGTGCTGTCGGGAAGGTAGGTAATGGCTTCCTGCAGTGACTGAGGGAAATTAGGTGTGGACAGGTGACTTGCCCACTTGACTCCAAACCCCACCTTTTACCTGTGATTTCCCACTCTCTGTGCTGAGGACTTTGTTTGAAAGGATTTAAGTGGTTCCAATCTTGTATAAGATTTGGTTCAAATATATAACAGTGGTTACAACAATGATCTATATTGTCATATTTTAATCAGATAAGATCAAATGGACGTCTTGTGCCAGCGCATGGCCTAGCCCTGCCCGGGCCCCAGGAAGCAGCTGTTTCCTGTAGCGAACCCTGGCTACCGGGCACAGCTCACTCACAGGTGGGGGGACCCTGGCAGACCAGGTGCCAGCTCTTGCCAAGGTTTTAGGCCTCAGCTGAGCCCTGACAAAGTCATTGCTGGAAACCAGCCTCTGTGTTAGCCTGGTTCTGTGGGTATGGAGCTTCTAACAATGTGTTTAGTGCTTATGAAATGCTTGTAGGTGGCTGCAGGCATCAATCTCCCAGAGACCAATTTGGGGAAGGGAGGAATAGCTCAGTGGTTTGAGCAATGGCCTGTTAAACCCTGGGTTGTGAGTTCAATCCCTGAGGGAGTGATGTGGGGATTGGTCCTGCTTTAAGCAAGGAGTTGGACTAGATACCTCCTGAGGTCCCTTTCAACCCTAATATTCTATGATCACAGGCAGTAAGGGGAGAGTGAAGGTTTGTTTTATGACTGTCATTAATATTTGCTTTGAAACTGTGAACCCAGCTGGGAGGGATCATCTCCTGCCCAAAGCTCAATGGGCCCTGTGGGACAGCAGGAGGGAACAACTTTGTGAATAAAGATAAATGCAAAGTGCTCCACTTAGGAAGGAACAATCAGTTTCACACATACAGAATGGGAAGAGACTGTCTAGGAAGGAGTATGGCAGAAAGAGATCTAGGGGTCATAGTGGACCACAAGCTTAATATGAGTCAACAGTGTGATACTGTTGCAAAAAAAGCAAACATGATTCTGGGATGCATTAACAGGTGTGTTGTAAACAAGACACGAGAAGTCATTCTTCCGCTTTACTCTGCGCTGGTTAGGCCTCAACTGGAGTATTGTGTCCAGTTCTGGGCACCACATTTCAAGAAAGATGTGGAGAAATTGGAGAGGGTCCAGAGAAGAGCAACAAGAATGATGAAAGGGAAGAGCAACAAGAATGATGAAAGGTCTTGAGAACATGACCTATGAAGGAAGGCTGAAGGAATTGGGTTTGTTTAGTTTGGAAAAGAGAAGACTGAGAGGGGGACATGATAGCAGTTTTCAGGTATCTAAAAGGGTGTCATCAGGAGGAGGGAGAAAACTTGTTCACCTTAGCCTCCAATGATAGAACAAGAAGCAATGGGCTTAAACTGCAGCAAGGGAGATTTAGGTTGGACATTAGGAAAAAGTTCCTAACTGTCAGGGTAGTTAAACACTGGAATAGATTGCCTAGGGAAGTTGTGGAATCTCCATCTCTGGAGATATTTAAGAGTAGGTTAGATAAATGTCTGTTAGGGATGGTCTAGACAGTAACTGGTCCTGCCATGAGGGCAGGGGACTGGACTTGATGACCTCTCGAGGTCCCTTCCAGTCCTAGAGTCTATGAGTCTATGAATTGTCCCTTTGCACCAGTAACCCCCAAGGAAATTACCAAGATTCCTGGGCCTCTATCTGCTGGCAGCTCAGGAGAGGGAGCCAAGGCAAACTCAGAGTCTGCCCAGCAACCACTAGGGAGTGAGATGCCCTCCCAGGGAGTTGAGGAAAGGGGAGAAGCTGTTTTGGAGAGTGTGGAATCAGCCAGGGCCAGGGCAGGACTGGCTGTGTGGGGAGCTGGGGAGTCCCAGGCCTGCCGGCAGGTTCCCCCTGAGAACTGGCCTCTAAGGACCGGACAGCAGATCCCTCAGCTGGGTTTTAACTTCCCTACTGAAGGATGACTCACCGTTTCTAGAGTTTTGCTGGGAAACTTCCCCAGCCAGGCTGGGTTCTCCCCCAGCTCCCTAGGTGAGCCCAGTCCCAACCTGGTCAACTGTGCTCTGGCTGCTAGTTCAGGGCTGCTGCCTGCTGTGAGTGTGACTGGAGTCTGGGCTAGGAGGCTACAGTTTGGGTGTTAGTGTAGTTGTGTAACATGCACCGTGAGCCCTGCACCCCTTTGTGGGGACGGGAGATCCTGGGAGCAAAGCAGCCTGACTCCTGCCCAAAGAGGATCACTGACAGCAGAGACCAGCCCCTCTGCAGTGACCGAGGAGTCCAGAGTCAGCTCTGAACCTGAGGATCATTCATGAAGTTTGTGAGTGCACCATCTTTTAGTTAGTCAGTCAGGGAACTTGTTTTGGGGACCCCCTATTCCCTGAATTGTGTCCTCAAGCCAGGGAGTGAGGGTTCGGGGACCTGCTACATATTACACCTGTGGGAGGATTTACCACCTCCTCCCACTTGGGAGTCCTTGGGGCCGTACTGAACTCAGTCAGCCACACTGAACCACTGCAGAGACGATATTGTGGCCACAGGTCATCAAGGGCCCCAACAAAGCACGGTACCGATGGGACACCGATCTTACATTTGCTACCTTGTCACGTGACTGGGGAAAGTCACAGGTATTAGCAGCGTGGGAACCAGTGACCCTAACAATAGTGTTTTACCTTGTTATATTTGTCTCCTGTTTAATATAATTGTGTTGAATATATTGTATGTATTTGTGTTATTTCTTGGGAGTCTCCAATGATCTGGCAAGTAAGTGGGGGTTATCCTGTGGTTAGAATTTTCCTCCCAAGCTGCCCTGGGGACCCTGCCAGGAAGGAGGGAGGGGGGTGAAGGCACCACCAAATAAATTCACAGGGAAACATAGAAGATTGACCCTTCTGAATGGGTGGCGGGATCCAGAAGAACCCAGCCCTGTCCATCAACACGTCTCAGCAGATTGGCATTAAAGAAGGTGGAGCGGGGGCGCTACACACCCTTGACGAGGCTGCACGAAAAGGCTCCTCCCACCGCTTGAGTTCTGGAGGAAGGAAACAAAAACAGCCGACAAGAAAATGTTTCCTCTCTTCTGCCCTTTGGAGGGTCCCAGGGTGGAGCTACCGAACCGAAGCAGAGATCCCCGGGCTCAGCCTGCGCCAGCCCTAAGAGACAGCGCTGACCGAGTGTCACTGTTTGGACCCACAGACTGTCACTCAGTTGTGTGTAGACGCGTTCTGCTCTGTTCTGGAACAAACTCTTTCCCGTCTTTTCCCTAGTTAGTAAATCCTCAGTCAGTTGCTATGGGGCTGGCCACAGGCCTTGTCTCTGGTGTGTGATCTAAGGTACAAACTGACCTGGGGCAAGCGGCTGATCTCTGACATGGTGAATAACCAGAATCGTTTGTGATCTTTGGTGCCTGGCAGCCAGCGATCCCGAAGCAGCTTGCTGGGTGGGCGGCTGGACGGAGAGCCTGCGGGGACTGTCTGTGACTGGTCAGACTGTTCCGGTGCTTCGGGTGTTCGCATGTTACAGGGCAGGTGAAATCTGTGATAGACACCCCAGTTCGGGGTGCTCTGTGCTAGCACTCACGGTCCTGCGCCGCTCCAGACAGAGTGACAGTGGGATCCCACCACAGCTCGTCCAGTGCCTCCTGGGTGGGGGGGGGGGGTGCAGAATTGTGATTGGGGTGTCGGTGCTGCCCCTCATCAGGGCCGCATGCATGGGGTGGGGGCGATGGCAGTGTGTTCACATGGTGGGAGGGCAATGGGGTCGCTCCTCCCTCCACACGCTCGGGGCCCCCACTGAGCTCAGCACAAGGAGGGGCCCTCGCAGCCCCCCCCCATTCCTTTGTCCAGGCAAACCTGGCCTGACAGCATGGGGTCCCCTGGGGCACCACCCAGGAACCCAACACCCTGCACAGGGGCTGCTCTCCCAATGCGGTGGGGAGGGCTCTCTCCCACATAGCTGGAGCCGGCTGCCTTGGGGTGGAGCATGGGGCAGGGAACAGGCAGGGAGCTGCTGGCTCTGGGTGGGAGCGGCTGCAGCAGCAGGCAGCCTGCACATGGGGCAGGGCCCTGATGGGCACTGGGGCATCGGTCTTCCCCTCGTCCCATGCTCTGCGGGCTCCTGGATCACAAACACCCCGGTGCCAGAAGCATAGCTAGTGGGGTGCTTCCCCTCAGCACATTTTCAAAGGGGGTTACCATGGTGCCTTAGGAGGGGTCACCATGGCGCCGGGGCGGGGCCCACGCTCCGCTCTGAAGCTTGGCCTGCCCGGCTTCCCCCAGCATGCCGCTTATCCCACCCCCGCTGATCAGCTGTGTCTCCCAGCAGGCGGGAGACAGCTGATCCCACGGCGGGGAGGGGAGGGGAAGAACTGAGCTCCAGCAAGCCAGGCTCCTGCAGGCAGGCTTTGCCGGCTTCCGCTAGTGTGCTGCATAAACCCTGCCCCAGGGCCGGTGCAACCATTTAGGCGACCTAGGGCACTAGGATTTGGGGGGGCCATTTTCTTCGGCAGCGACTGCGGCGGCTGGATCTTCAGCCCCCCTGGTCGCCACCAGCATTTAGATGGAGGGAACTGGGGCAGGGGAGCGCGGGGAGGGCCGCCTGCAGCAAGGAAGGGGGGGTGGCACAAGGGGAACTCCCTGCCCCACCTCCTCCCCGAGCACGCCATCGCTGCTTCACTTCTCCCGCCTCCCAGGCTGGTGGTGCCTAAGCTGATTGGCGGGAGAAGTGAAGCAGCCACGGCGTGCTGGGGGAGGAGGCGGAGCAGGGCTGAGCTGGGGCGGAAGGGGGGTGCCTCAGGGTGGGGAGCTGCCGCAAGGGGGGCACCTCAGGGTGGGGGCGGGGGGGGGCACGAAGTGGAAGTTTTGCCTTGGGTGCGAAACAGCCTTGCACCGGCCCTGCCTGCCCCCTCCCTGCCTCGCGGATTAGCTGTCGCCCAGCAGGAGGGAGACAGAAGCTAAGCAGTGAGGGGAGGGGGAAAGAACTGAACTCCAGCAAGCTGGGCTCCTGGGGAGGAGGAGAGGCTGGGGCGTGGGGAAGAAGGGGGTCGGTCAGGGCATGCCCATGTAGGGGGCAGGGGCACCCGCCCACCAGTCAACTGTTCATGGGGCCCGTGGGGGCCCACGAGCCATCAGCTGTTCAGTGGGGGGGGGCCGGAGGGTAGCTAGCTAGGGGAGTGCGAGTGCTCCCCGTTTAGCTGGTTTTTGGCCACCAGCCAGTCAGCGAGGGGAACTGCTCCTGGGGCAAGGGGCTGAGCAGCTGAGCGACCCCACCTCCTTCTCCTACCTGCTTCTCGGGCACTCGGGCAGGGGTGCTTTCTCTGGCTCTGCAGCAGCAGCTCCGAACCTCTCACCTAGCTAAAGGCAGCCAGTGGCAGCAGCTGCTAAGCGTATTTCAAAGGGGGTCTTCCTTGTGGTGAGGATGGCTTGGCGGGGGGGACTGGAAACTCCCCAGGTGGCTGTGAGATCCAGCACCTGGCTGCTGGTGGGGGGCAGGGGGCTCAGCCAGAGGCATCTCCAAAAACATCCCCTGCACCCAGGCAGCTGGACCAGGGGGGAGGCGTATCTCCTGGTCTCCTGTGGGGTGTGGTGTCCCTGTTTGCCCTCCCTGCCCAGGCAGATGCCTGCCTCTCATGACAGTGGCCATGTAGTGTGCTTGGTTCCCCGTCCCTGGCATCTGGGTGACTGCCTCTTAGGGGTGAGGGGTGGAAGGGAAGAGGCAGTGGGGAAGGGATAGGGGTAGGCAGGGCCGGCTTCAGGCCACAGAGCGCCAAGCACGTGCTTGGGGTGGCACGCTGCGGGGGGCGCTCTGCCGGTTGCCGGGAAGGCGGCAGGCGGCTCCGGTGGACCTCCCACAGGCGTCCCTGCAGAGGGTCTGATGGTCCCGTGGCTCCGGTGGAGCATCCACAGGCACGCCTGCGGGAGGCCCACCAGCGCCGCGGGACCACCGGACTCCCCGCAGGGAAGCCTGCAGGAGGTCCACCTGAGTCGTGGGATCTGCGAACAGCAGAGCGCCCCCCGCAGTGTGCCGCCGTGCTTGGGGCGGCGAAATTGCTAGAACAGGCCCTGGGAGTAGGGGGGTAGGAGAGGAAAACTGAGAGTATCGGGAAATCTTCATAGCATTACAATATCTGCCTTGGGGGTTGTGACTTTATGAGTATAATATAATATCTCATTGAAAGATGACAGGGCCAGAAAGAGTTAATTAACTCACCTCACCCACTGACCTGATCCATGGGTGAACCTTAAGAACTGGTTAGCAAGATATGTAAATGAATAGAGCTTTGAAATGCAAGTCTGCATTGTTAGAGGTAGAAGGGAAGATGTTTGCTCAGGTCTTGTGGTGTAAGCAAAGAAGTCTTGTCTATTGCTATAGTTTTAATTCAAAGATCAAAAAAGGAATATTAGCATTTAAGATGATACTTGAGTGAAATAGTATAATTGTCTATGTGTCTCTTTGAAGGTTGTGGTAACCTGTATCTGAACTGTTTAAGGGATAAATTACTCTGTGCTAATTGCCAGGATGTTTGGGAGAAGGTGAGTTAAGTCGATTGTTTTCTCAGGCCAAAAGGCTGCTGGAAATATATAAGAACCCTGGGACACGATCCTGCTTCATCTCAGACCTGCTTTGGGTTTCAAGAGGGGGAAACCTTAAGCCACAAGGATTGAGATCCCCAGTCACTGACTGGAGCCACCCTGAATAAGGACATTGGATTATAACCTATGGACTATTTCTAAAACGACTTTTGGCAACTACAAGCTCACCTCTGCTGTACATCTGAACCTCAAGAACTGAATTCAAGTCTGTATGTATATTGATCTTTTAACCAACTCTTTTTTCTTTTAAAATGAATTTTAGCTTAGTTAATAAGAATTGGCTGTAGTGTGTATTGTGGGTAAGATCTAAGTTATAACTGAACCTGGGTATGTGGCTGATCCTTTGGGATTGGAAGAACCTTTTCTTTTATATCATGAGATAAGATTTTCAGGAATCATCATCATATCTGACAGGTGTGTCTGGATGGAGGCCTGAGGCTGGGCACTTTAAGGGAACTGCGTGGTTTAAACTTCTAAGTGACCAGTAAGGTACTACAGAAGCTGTTTTGTGCTGGCTGGTAAATCTAACACGTGCTCTGGCAAACACAAGTCCAGGCACTATGTTGGGGGGGCAGGGAGAAGTTGCCTGATTTTCCCTCTCCTATCAGGGGAAACCTGATTTGTCTCCTAAGGGAAGGGCTTGTGATCATGTTGGGAGGAGGGGGAGGCATTGCTGAGTCCCAGGGTTGAGTAATTCTCTGGTGATGGTGGTCATTAAGTTACTAATTGTCATTCACTTGCTGCACACAATAGCTGGTGATGGTTGTTTAACATCCACCCAGCCATTTGGTCAATGCCTTGTTTCTTGGGAGTTGCCTTCTGTAACTTCCCTAATTTCATCCCACTCTCCTGTGAGTACAAATTCTGGTTCTAAGGACCTGGTGCTTGGATCCCATATTGCTTTACACTGGGATTGGGAATTAGTTCCCTGACATGCAACTCCTCCTACTGTGCCAGTGTAGATCCTGCTGTTACTACAGCTCTTTGCAGGTGCCCTTGTGTTTAGCTGAAACTTGGGACTTAGGGGGGATGGACTCAGAGACTGACATTACTATCCTGCTGTGTGGATCCCAGTGCGCTGGGACTGTGAATTTTTGACATGCACATGGGGCTGTATTTGTCTCATTGTGCCGATAGTGCTACTTCCTTGGTGTAATGATGACATTATGCTAAAATGAATTGTGAAAATAGTGTCCTGGTGTGATGGTCACTCTGTGCTGTTCATGTGAATCCTGCATTTTTGTGTGCTGGGTTGGCGTAGCCCTGCTGTTCCCAGGAAATTAGAGCCACAAAGTGGGTGAGGTAATGTCTTTTATTGGAGCAACTTTTGTTGGTGAGAGACAGAGAGAGACAGAAGCTTTGCAGCTTTCATGGGGTTCTTTCCTCTTCCTGAAGAAGAGTTCTGTGAAAGCTCCAAAGCTTGTGTCTCTCTCACCAACAGAAGCTGGTCCAATAAAATATATTACCCCACCCACCTAGATATAGATTACCCCCCCGCCCCATATGACCTCACCCACCTTGATATAGATTACCCCCACCCCCATATGACCTCACCCACCTTGATATAGATTACCCCCCGCCCCATATGACCTCACCCACCTTGATATAGATTACCCCCCCGCCCCATATGACCTCACCCACCTTGATATAGATTACCCCCTCCCCCCATATGACCTCACCCACCTTGATATAGATTACCCCCCGCCCCATATGACCTCACCCACCTTGATATAGATTACCCCCTCCCCCCATATGACCTCACCCACCTTGATATAGATTACCCCCTCCCCCCATATGACCTCACCCACCTTGCTATAGATTACCCCCACCCCCATATGACCTCACCCACCTTGATATAGATTACCCCTCCCCCCATATGACCTCACCCACCTTGATATAGATTACCCCCCACCCCCATATGACCTCACCCAGCTTTCCAGGAGTGAGTTTTCATGATGACATGGGAAGTGCTCTGACTGGTCCTGACTTCTCTGTATCAGCCCCTCTAGCCTGCACTGCAGCCCAGTACCTGGGGGCTGGGGGCCTGCAGCGCTGAGACTGTGAGATCAGGGACTCGCAGACCCAGCTGGGAGGGGAAGGGCACCGCCTCCTCGGCCTCTCTCTCTTGCTGCCTCATGATGCACAGAGCCAGCGTGGCCAGGTGGTGCATTGGAGAGTCTCCCAGTGCAGCCCCCCACCCCCTCTCCCCCATGCGAACCCCCAACAGACCCTGCCCACCTCTGCCGATTGTCTCTCATGAGGGGGACTGTGCCCCCTTGCTCCTGTGCGCTGCCTGCTTCCAAGGGCCACAGATTGCAGAGCCGTCCCAGCAGGTGCGTGCGCAGCGCCCCGGAGCACTGCTTTCCCCCGTTGTATCCGAATTCCTGTTACATCGGGTCGCGTTATATGGAGGTAGAGGTGTAATCTGATATGTCAGGTGTTCGCTTCTCCTGATGTTTGAACCTGGCTACGCCACTGCTCAGTGCCATCGGGGCACTGCCCTCGCGGCCGCCCAGCTCCGCGGCAGGACACCACGCGCCGCACCCAGCTCGGGGTCTACTTGTGCCTCTTTATTACGGAGCAGTTTGTATATTTATAAAATGGGGACTCACGTCTCTGACATTCAACAGAACAATGGGATGATTGCGACCCTCCCCCGGGACATCGCCCCTCGCGGTTCCAGGTCGTGTGCGTCTGTCTGTCCATCCCCCCAATCACAGCATGGCCGTGTGTGCCTGTCCATCTCCTCCAGGGACCATGTGTGCGTCTGTCTATGCATCCCCCTCAGACCGCATGGCGACATGCGTCTGTCCATCTCCCCCAGGGACAGCATGGCCGTATGTCTGTCCATCCCCAGGGGCTACATGCGTCTGTCTATGCATCCCCCTCAGACCGCATGGCGACATGCGTCTGTCCATCTCCCCCAGGGACAGCATGGCCGTGTGTGCCTGTCCATCTCCTCCAGGGACCATGTGTGCGTCTGTCTATGCATCCCCCTCAGACCGCATGGCGACATGCGTCTGTCCATCTCCCCCAGGGACAGCATGGCCGTGTGTCTGTCCATCCCTAGGGGCCACATGCGTCTGTCTATGCATCCCCCTCAGACCGCATGGCGACATGCGTCTGTCCATCTCCCCCAGGGACAGCATGGCCGTGTGTCTGTCCATCCTAGGGGCCACATGCATCTGTCTATGCATCCCCCTCAGACCGCATGGCGACATGCATCTGTCCATCTCCCCCAGGGACAGCATGGCCATGTGTGCCTGTCCATCTCCTCCAGGGACCATGTGTGCGTCTGTCTATGCATCCCCCTCAGACCGCATGGCGACATGCGTCTGTCCATCTCCCCCAGGGACAGCATGGCCGTGTGTCTGTCCATCCTAGGGGCCACATGCATCTGTCTATGCATCCCCCTCAGACCGCATGGCGACATGCGTCTGTCCATCTCCCCCAGGGACAGCATGGCCGTGTGTCTGTCCATCCTAGGGGCCACATGCATCTGTCTATGCATCCCCCTCAGACCGCATGGCGACATGCGTCTGTCCATCTCCCCCAGGGACAGCATGGCCGTGTGTCTGTCCATCCTAGGGGCCACATGCATCTGTCTATGCATCCCCCTCAGACCGCATGGCGACATGCGTCTGTCCATCTCCCCCAGGGACAGCATGGCCGTGTGTCTGTCCATCCCCAGGGGCCACATGCGTCTGTCTATGCACCCCCCTCAGACCGCATGGCGACATGTGTCTGTCTGTCCAGCCCCCAGGGACCGTGTGGCTGTGCGTGTGGCAGGGGACATGTGGCCATCCACACACCAGGGCTGTAGAGAGGGGGTGCTCAGCCTCCTGCCCTGCTTGCCAGCTTGTTCCCATGGGGGGGGTCCTTCCCCCTGCACCCAGACCCCACCTTGCCAGGCCTGTGCCCAGCTCAGCTCAGACACAGCCAAACATGCGAGTGCTGGGTGCAGCCAGGCACACAGCATGGGCAGCCTGTGGCTGCGGGGCCCTGGGGCGTGGGCTGGCCGGGTGTCCACAAAGGCGTGTGGCTGTGTCTGAGTGTGCACATAGACACCCCGTGGGCGCTCCTATGAGGTCATTCCCAGGCGCTCAAGGGCACATTCCCCGAGCCCCAGCACTGCGTCGTGCGTGGGTTCATGGCACCGTGGGCTCACAAATCCAGGCCTTATGCAGGTCTGTCTGCGCGGCCCTCGCACAGATGGGGGCCCAGCACTGTGTGCGCATCCCGGGGTGCCTGTCACCCCGTGTCTGTCTGTCCAGCCCCCCCGGGAGCGTGGGGCTGTGCGTGTCTGTCTGTCCAGCCCCCCCGGGGTGCACGTGGCCTCACGTCTGTTTGTCCAGCTCCCTGGGGTGCACGTGGCTGTGCAGATGCCAGGACGTGGTCTGAGGGGTCGGGACACTCCCAGGAGCTCAGTTTGTGCCCAGCCTGTGGGCTGCTCTGAGCCCTACGCTCACGGGGGGGGCCAGGAGTCTGCTCTGGGGGGCCCTTCCCCCTTCACTGCCCCACTCTCTGCAGCTGGGGATGGGGAAGGGAACACAGGCTGGGCCTGGGCTGAATGCGAAGGGGCCGGAGGGCTAAAAGCCCCTGCAGGGGTAGGGAGGGGGCGTCTCTCCCTTGCCCAATGCTCACACAGGGACACCCCCTACCCCCCAGCCACGTCCTGCTGCCAGCCCGTTACCCCGGGAGCAGAGGCTGCAACTACAGCACAAGGTGCTGTGTCCCCGCCAGGCCAGGACCCTGCTGCCACGGTGACCCCTCGTGGCTGGGTGCTGTCCCCACACACCTGGTGCCCCCAAGGGGCTGTGCCCTCCAGCAGCACCCCAGGGCCCCGCCCGGCCGGTGTAGGCAGTGGGAGCTCCCTGGGGTGGGGGGTTTGTTGGGTGGCACAGGCAGCGGCTGGCAATGTGGAGACCTTAGCTCAGGCCCTGCAGCCTGGGCGGTCGCTGCGAGGGGAGGGGTGGGCTCGGGGCACAAACACACAGTGTGGGGTGGGGGCAGTGGGCGCTCAGCACCCAGGGATGGTGGGGGCTGTGGGGCGCAGCAAGGAATTGAGACAGGGGGCAGGGCTGCACTGGGGAGGGTAGAAGTAAGGTCTGTGCATGGGCGGGGCTGCACTGGGGTGGGGGCGTGGGGAGCTCTGTGGGGGGCGTGCACTCGGGCGGGGTTGCATCGGGGTGGGGAGCTCTAGGGGGAGTGCACTGGGGTGGAGGTGGGGATCTCTGTTGGGGGCGCACTGGGGCGGGGCTGCACTGGGTTGGGAAGCTCTGTGGGGGGAGCACACTGGGGGCGGGGCTGCACTGGGGTGCGGAGCTCTGGGGGGAGTGCACTGGGGCAGGGCTACACCAGGGTGGGGGTGTGGGGAGCTCTGGGGGGATGCAGGACGGTGCATGTGTGGGGGCAGGGGGCGCAGGGGGGGGTTATGCAGCTGGCTGCTGCAGCCAGGGCAGGGGGCGCTTGCTGGGGATGAGGCTCTAGGGTGGCGTGAGTCTGTTCTGGGCGAGGCCCCTTCCCCGCTGGGTGGGAGCGACTGGGCTGCAGCCCCGCCAGGTGTGTGTGTGTGGGGGGTTCACCCACACTGGAGGGAGGGTTCACCTCCACAGCCGAATGCAGCATTCACACTGGGTCCCTGCCCTCCCCCAGTCCCCACGCTGGGCCCGATCCTCGGGCCGGGTTGTTTTCCGGCCGGTGCCGCGTCTGTCCAGGCTGGCTGCTCCCAGGGCAGGGCTGCGCGGCTCTGCTCTGCGCCATGTGCTTTGTGCTGGGCCGACCCCGGCGCTGGCTGGGCATGGGGCTGCCAGGCTGGGCCGGTCTTGGGGCAGGGCGTGGCTGATGGGCTGCAGGGGTGGCTGGGGAGAGGAGGGGCCTGGTGCCCCCCATGCCAGGCGCTGGCGCCGCTCTCCATGCAGAGCCTGGCCTAGCAGGCGAAGTCCTCGAAGACGCCCTGGTGGGCATAGCGGTGGCGGTGGTTGGGCAGGATGCTGGTGCTGTAGGTGCCCTCGGCGCGTCGGCCCAGCATCCCGCAGGGGCTCTGCAGGGGAAGACAAAGTCACTGTGGCAGCCAGGCCCCCTCGCCCCCCAGGGAGCCAGGCCTGGTGCCCCCCCCCCCCGTCTCCCAGGGAGCCAGGCCTGGTGCCTCCCTGGCGAGACCCTTTCCCCACCTGCAAGGCCCATGGGCCAGCTCTGCTGGGCTGTACGCTTCCCCTGCCGCAGCCCCCCCCTCCCCACCTCCCAGGCGTTTCTGTGCCTCCTGCTGGCAAGGCCCTGCCCATCCCTGAGACCCCCCTGGACGGGGCGAGGAGCCTGGTGCCAGCAAGCCACAGTCCAGGCCCCAGGGGGCTGTGTCAGGCCCTGCCTTCACCACACCGACCACGTGTGTGTGGGGACGTGGTTACAGCCCAGAGCAGGGTCGGCCAGGCCCCATCACCTGCAGGGGACAAACACTCCTCGCCATTAGCCTGGGCCTGGCTCCCCCCCTCGCTCCATGGGCTGGAGATTAAATGACCCCCCCAGAGTCCCTGGCTGCAGCTGGGCACTGGAAACACCAGCCACGTACAGAGCGACTCAGCTGGAGCTGTTTGTATTGGCCAATAGCACCCAGGGCCTGGACCCCTCGCCCTGGCGCCCAGCCCCCTCCATCTCCCCTCGCACGGAGGAACCAGTGACGCTGTAACTCCTGTCCCAGAGCAATGGCAGCAGGATCATGATCCGGAAATGACAGAGGCACCTGCCAGACACCAGCCCTACCTGCCCAGTAGGGGGCAGCGCAGCCTGGCCACCGTGCTCCTGCTGTGACGGGGCGGCCACGAGCATCCCGCCGGGATAGCACCAGCCTGGACACGTGCCACTCACTAGGGCTGGGTTCTGGACTGCCCCACGCCATGGGACCCTGGCATCACTCTGCTGCCGTGCACAGAGCTCCCCCAACTGACCCCAGAGCAACAGCGCAGCCGGCCCCAGAGCCTCCCATCCGGGAGCTCAGGCTGGGGGGCGCCAGACGAGTCTGCTGCTGCCTACAGACCCCAGCCCCTGCAGCCAGGACAGCACCAGGCCCCTGGGCAGGCAGCCAGCCCCGGGCTGGTTCCCTGAGGCCTGGGAGGGGTCCCCGGGCCGTGCTGCTCGTCGCACAGACACTAGCTATGAGCATTTCCAAGGAGTTTTAACCAGTTCGATTTTTGCACTAGGAGGAAATTAAAGTAAATCCGGCGGGTGCTGAGTGAAATAAGAATTATTCTATTAAACTACCAGGGGGGCAAATTTGTCACATACACATGGGAGAAAGAAGGGAAAAATGCAGCGTCAGCTATGGATAGTCTTAACTCAGGAAGTTCCTTCGAGAGGAAATGTAGCCAAACTCCAAACCCGCAGACAATGGAACTTTCTGCGCCTGCATCCTATAGATAACTAACTGCTTGCTTTGCAAACTAACGCAAGGGGTGGGGGGCGAGTAGATGAACAATAAGGGGTTACAAGAGGGGCAGATACATGTAGCCTGCTAATTATGTATGGTAATGATAGCAAATTTTGGCCAATCATAGAGCGATAGATTATCATAGTCAACTGCATATAATACTTTGGTGTAAGTGTTTTCTTCGTTCTTCATGACTTGTGAGCTCGAACCCAACTGCAATTGAAATAAACGGATCGCCCCTCTCAGGGCTCCTTGCTTGACTAGCTGTGTCCGTCTCTCCTTATTCCTCAGCTGGAACGGACAGGAATTTCCACAACAGTTTTGGCGACCACGAAGGGAATTCTCCAGCTCGGAACCGCTCCGGGGCCCCTCCCTCGAGAAGGACCAGCGTGAGCCGAGGTGAGTTTACCTTGGGTTGTATTGTCTTGGGAGTTGGCCCCCAGCGGGGATGATAAGGAGGACTCTGAGAGATGGACCACAAGCAACGAGACAGATTGCGTTAGGAGAGTTTGAGGCCGCTTCAGGAGACGGGTAAATTGTCTCTGTTTTGTGTTATGTGTACACGTGGGTCTTAGACCCGGCAGTTTCCTTGGGACAGCCTCGGTGAAATTACTGGGACATCCGTTTGGCAGTTAAACACTCTTAGAGTGCCAGCCCAGTATAAAGACAAGTTTCGGATGACAGAAGATTAACCAGGCAGGAACAGAGGCTGACTGAATAGGCTGGGTGGTCTCCCCGGGACATAAAGGAAACCGTCACTGACTCCAGGACTTTGTTCTCGGTAACACTGAGGACAGTGGAGAACTGAAACAGGGAATTTAGAAGTCAGTCAGACCTGACACAGGAAACAGTCAGGGGAAATTCGATGCCGGCACACTCCTGGGATGCGTTTTCAAGATTTGGGGAAGACTCGGTGGCACAGCTGGCTTGTCCAAGCGGCCACTTAATATCCTTTGTATAACAGCCTGGACCTCTTACATTTTTAATCAGCCACCAGAGGAACAGTGGCCAGAAAATGGGTCATTTAATGAGGTCCGCCTCAAAACCTTGAGAACCATCCTGGAAGATTTAAGACCAGAACAAATGAATTATTTGTATTTGTTTTATAACGCTGCCCCAATTTGTAAAGACAAAGAGTGCACTCCCATGTTACAACAAACTAAACCTCCTCCCTACCAGCAGTGTAGATCAGAGGAAGATGATTATAGGCCACTTCCCCCACCAGCTGTATCCCCTCAACCCCTTCCCGTTCAGGTAAATCAGGTGGCTCCAGGGACCGCCTCTGCACCGGTGCAGGATCTGCCTCCAACCCCATCCCGACCCCGAGCCACATTGTATCCTGATCCAGTGGCCTATAATACCCGAAGCCACGTTCGCAGGCGAAGTCTCCCCGATTCCTCAACCAGCTCATGGGGTTGGTCTCCCGACTGTGTTCCTGGAGATGTCAATTTCAAGCTCATTAAACAGAAAGGACAGAACTTTCCAGTACTCCAAATGCCCTTAAGACAGTACCCTGTTCCTACTGGAGCGGGTCAGGTTGTTGACCGCTATGTCCATATTCCCTTCTCTATCAGTGACCTTTGAATTGGAAGATTACCACCCCAAAGGTCAGGGACGACCCAGAATCTATACATAGGACATTTGAAACTATTTTTGCCACTCATAATCCTACGTGGCAAGATATCCAAGTTCCTTTAAAACCCCTACTTTCTGAGGAAAAAAGGAAACAAGTGCTCAGTCGAGCTCAGGAGTCTATAGGTGATTTACCCCACAGCCACCAGGACAGAATGCCCTGACTGCGATCCTAACTGGGATGACAATAATGCTGGAGATCAATATTAGTTAAGGCTGGGCAGAGAACTCCTAATTGGAGTAAAGTAACTTCTGTCCAGCAAGGCCCAGATGGACACCCCTCAAACTATTATGAAAGACTAATAAAAGCTGCTAAGTTGTTTGGGGGCCTAGATCCTGAGGCAGAAACAAATGTGCCAGTGATAAGAGGATTGTTTAAAGACCAGGCTGTGGAGGATATAAGGAGGAGATTAAATGATGTAGACGGATTTGCAGGGATGCCCCTTTCTCAGATAGTGGCTATTGCCACCAGAGTGTTTAATGGGCAAGAAGCCCGACGAAAGGCTGGGGCGGCAAGGAAGATAAAGGGAATATAAGAATGTTGGCGGCTGTATTGAAGGGAGCAGAGCCTGGTGTCGGCAGAGGCCAAGGAAGAGGACAAGGGTTTGTTGGTAGAGTGGGACCCAGTAAAGGGGGGTCCAGAGGACCTTTAATTTGTTATTGCTGTCATCAAGAAGGGCACATGAAAAGAGACTGTAGGCTGAGAGCATCAAGACAGCCCTTGTAGAAGAATTACTAGAAGCTATTCATTTGCCAGCTGCCGTTTCAGTAATGCACTGTATGGGGCATACTGGACTACAAGATGAATTATCTAGAGGCAATGACTTTGCAGATAGGACTGCACAGACTGCTACAAGGCAACCTTTGAAAACCCAAGCATGTTTCTTGGATAAATACACTCCGGATGAGGCATAGAAATTAAAAGAGCAGCTCTCCGGATGGCCACCAGATTGGCCTAAGTGGACATATTGCAAAGTGGATTCAAGAGAAAGGGAAAGGTGGGAACAGGTGGGTGCACGGATGGACCCTGATGGTGTCCGGTACATGTCGGATGGCAGAAGGGTCCTCCCAGCTCACTACCTCACCTCGCTACCAAAATCTCCACAAGCACACACACATGGGAGCAACCGGAATGGCCTAAGTTGTAAAGAGACAGTGGTTTGCCTCTGGAGTATATCGGCAGGCTAAATTAGTTGCATCCCAATGTGCCCAGTTCAATCCAAGGGGGGAACCCAAAGGCCCTCCTGGAGCAAGACCATGGACATATATTCCTTTTGAAAGGTTACAAATAGACTTTGCTGATATGCCCCCTTGTCAGGGATTCAAACACTTACTAGTCACAGAGGATCAGTTGACAGGGTGGGTGGAGGCCTTTCCCACTTCGAAAGCCACTGCTGCAACAATGGCCAAGCTTCTCCTGCATGAAATAGTGCCCAGATATGGACCCCAAGGGTCATTGAAAGTGATCAGGGCACCCACTTTACTTCGACTGTTCTTCAGCATTTAATGACTGGACTTGGTATCACCTGGAAGCTGCACGTACCTTGGCACCTGGCATCTTCAGGCCACGTTGAGAGAATGTACTTTGTTTTGAAGCAGAATTTAAGAAAACTATGTAAAGAAAGTAACCTTAAGTGGGTACAGGTCCTTCCTCTTGTCCTGCACAAGCCAGAAGTACCCCCAGGGGAAAACTTAAGCTTTCCCCTTTCGAACTGTTGTTTGGTAGACCTCCCTCATCTCACGTGCCTGGAAGGATACTCTTAAGTGATTTAGTTTTGGGGGGACACTGAACTAACCTCCTATGCCTTACAATTCCAGAAGCAGCTTACCTCCATTCACAGGTACGCCTGCCATTTCCAAGGACAGCCCCTGGACGTGAATGCCCACTCGTTTCAGCCCAGTGATTTCGTGCTTGTGAAAACTTACAGGAAGCATACTCTCCAACCTGTCTGGGATGGGCCATTCCAGATCCTGTTGACTACTCCTACGGCCATCAAAGTAGCTGAAAGAGACTCCTGGATTCATTATACCCGAGCCAAGAAAGACTATTCTGTTTCTAACACCTTGCCTCCACAGGTATCCACAGGAAATAAATCTTGTGTTCTCTCTCCAGAGGACCAGTGGATGGTGCAGACCTTACCTGGACTGAAACTTAAATTCACTCAAAGGGGAACACATGGATAAGGTCCCCAGCAACGGAGCGATGCTTGTTGGCCGACCGGCAAGGCCAACCAGAAGTAGATGACTACTGGGCAGCTAAGGCCCTAAACGACTGATATCAGGGTTTTGATGGATATAGAAGATTGGACTGTATTATTTGGATTAACGTTTATTGCTCTTTTTTCTTTTATTTGTTGGTATTTTAACCTATTGTGAAAATGTTTCCTCTGTTAATTATGTTGTTTTCCCCTTCCCTTTCTTATGAGCATAATAATTTCATTAGATTTAGCCATGTGGTGAGGAATAGAATCCCAGATGAAGGAATGACTCATGCTGGGTGTGCACCTTGGTGCCTCCCAATGCAGAACGAGGACTTTCTTTCCTTCCTATCCCTTTGACGGCTGCAAATATTACTCGTTCAAAGGTGTATGTTACTCCCTATTGGGCTACAACTCATACTTGGCAACAAGAAGGTATAAGCCCTACCACCAGGTATTTGTTAACCTTCGAGGCGCAAGGTGAGTGGTGTCTCCTGGGGAATGGGCCAGGCTTGTTTTTAGGGGACAGTACTTGCAAATACTATGCGGGCCCAGGTGGTGACGGAGAGTGAGCCACTGCCCTTGTTTATTGTTTTGACACCACTGACGACATTAACCGCAAAAGTGTCTGCGCCAATAGTGTCTGCTCTGAAAGCTGCACCATGGTATGGGAAAACTCTGATGGATGAATGTCTGTATGCAGGCAAAAACGCAGAGATGTAGAGGTCTCCTCGGAGCATGGGCCTATTGGGTTTATGGGACGTTATACATTCTTGTTACAAAAAGCGTTGGGAGTGATGTGATGCAGTAGGGACTGTCTGTGTGGGGGATGGGAGAGCCGGGGGTGTCTTTAGGTGAGGGACAGGACCTAGGCCTGTAACCTGAGCCAGGTAGGGGGGGAGGGGGTCAGCACCTTTGCCTGGGAAGCTGGACAAAGGAAGGGGCCGGCTGGAGGGAGTTAGTTCAGTTTTGGTGTTGGGCTGGGTGGTTGGAATTCAGGGAATCCCAAACTGGGAACTAAGCTTCCTGAACCCCCAGAAGGACTCGATTGAGGGGTCCTGGTTGTGCCTCCAAGCTCTGCTGTAACCTGCATTCCTGTTGTCCAATAAACCTTATGTTTTACTGGCTGGCTGAGAGTCACTGTGAGTCCCAGGAAGAGGGGTGCAGGGCCGGACTCCCCCACACTCCGTGACAACTGGTGGCAGCGGCGGGATCTACTGCACCCCATGGATGGCGCTTCCTGCAGTAAGTGACTGGAGCAGTAAAATGAAGGGGGATTGAGGGGGACCAGGTGGGCTGAAGAGACAGAGAGCGACGGTTTCAGGAGGCGATTAACCCCTGGGAGTGTGTGACCAGAGCAAAGGACTTTGCAGTAACAGGATTCCCTGGGGGGATTGCAGGAGCAGTCCCAGGGGCAGAGGAGTCTGCAGCTCGACCCTGGCAGAGAGGGGGTGACCTGAAAAAGGGCTGGTGCATGAGGGGTCTCCCTGGAACCGGTGGGAAGCTGAGAGCACAGGCCGGCGAGTGGCCAGCAGGAAGATGTATGCTAAACACCTTAGGAAAGACCTGGTGGAGCTGTGCAGATAGAGGGGCCTACACATTGGGAGGTCCACCAAAGAACAGCTAATTGCCCAACTGGAGGAGAAGGATCGCTTGGATGAACCGAGCCCTGTCCCTGAGGGAAGTCACCCGGCAGATGCAGTGTGGGCCCCGGGGCCTGACATGGCTGGGAGGGGCCAGACTGCTGCTGAGGACACTCCAAGACCCTGCCCACCTATAGTTAGGGGATGGGTTGGGGGCAGCCCAGTGAATACCGAGGGCACCCTGACCCCGGCGGCCAGCAGGGGATCGTCCTGGCGGAGCTCCCCGTCCCTGGAACGGATGCGGATTGAAAATGACAGAGAGCTGAGACGGGAAGAGCTCGAGTTAAGGAGGCAAGAACTGAAGAAGCGGGAGAACCAGCATAAACACAAGGAGAACCAGTGCCAGCATGAACTGGAGCTGGCCCGGCTGAGAAGCAGCGGGGTCCTGGCTGCGGTGAGTGAGGGGGGACCCAAGCCTACAAAGAGCTTTGATAAGCACTTGCTGCCCCGGCGTAAGGAGGGGGAGGACATAGATACCTTCCTGACGGCCTTTGAGAATGCCTGCGAGCTGCACAGGGTTGACCCTGCAGACAGGATCGCAGTTCTCACCCCCTTACTGGACTCCACAGCCGTGGAGGTGTACAGCCGACTGAAAGGGGTGGAGGCAGGGGACTACGAACTGTTCAAACAGGCCCTGCTCCGCGAGTTTGGGCTGACTCCTGAGATGTACCGGAAAAGGTTCTGGAGTCAGCGTAAAACCCGTGAGGTCACATACCTACAACTGGTCAACCGGGCGCAGGGGTATGCCTGCAAGTGGACAGCTGGGGCCCAAACTAAAGAGGACCTGCTTGACCTATTCATACTGGAGCACCTGTACGAGCAGTGCCCGTCCGACCTGAGGCTGTGGTTGATGGACCAGAAGCCGGAGAACCCGCAGCATGCAGGCCAGCTGGTCGACCAATTTGTGGATAGTCGGGCAGGGGATGGCAGGGAGGAGTCTCGAAGGAGCAGGCCTGCCTCAACGCAGAGAGAGAGTCATCATGGGACCTCCCAAAGGGGGCCTATGGAGAACCCCCCGAAAAGGGGAACATCCAGTGTCAGGTCCAGCCGACCCACTCAAGGGGACCCACGAGATATGGGCTGCTATCGCTGTGGCCAACGAGGCCACATACGGGCCCAGTGCCCCAAGCTCAGGGACAGACCAAGTAGACCCAACCCACAGAGGTTTGACTGGGTAAAGACCCAGTCGGATGAGGGGCAACATTCCCAGGAAAGGGGGGCTGGCTGCATACCACCTGTGAAGGAGGGAGGAGGGCCCCAGGTCAGCTCCTCTGGGGGGCTGGATGCTCCAGGCTCTGGGTTTTTGGTTTACCAGGTGGGCGCGGGGCTGCCCCCCCCGGAAAGAGTGCCTTGTTCACCTGGAGGTAGACGTGAGGAAGGTCACTGGGTACTGGGACACGGGCGCAGAAGTGACGCTCGCTCGGCCCGAGGTGGTGGCCTCAGATCGGATGGTGCCCGACACCTACCTGACCCTGATGGGTGTGGGCGGGACCCCATTCAAGGTGCCCGTGGCGAGGGTACACCTGAAGAGGGGGGCCAAGAAGGGCCCCAAGGATGTGGGGGTACACCCACATTTGCCCAAGGAGGTGTTAATGGGGGGGGAACTGGAGGTCTGGCCAAGCAACGCCCGAGGTGCCCTGGTTGTGACTTGTAGTCAGAGTCGGCGAAGGGCACTGCGCCCCGACAATGGGGAAGGTACTCGACCCGAGGTGCAGGACCCTAATCCAAGGGGCAGGGAATGCCCAGAGACACGGCTCAGAGAGGCTGCGGCCTCAGACCCAGGCAGCGAGAGAGAGCAGGTCCCCATCCCTGTCCCAGCTGCTGAGTTCCAGGCCGAGTTGCAGAAAGATCCCTCCTCGCGGAAGCCCAGGGACCGGGCTGACCTCAGTGCGGTACAGACCATGAGGAGAGGTTGCAAGGAGAGGTTCCTGTGGAAGAAGGGGTTCCTGTACCGAGAATGGGCTCCCCCCGGGGAAGTGGAGTCATGGGGGATCAGGAGGCAGCTGCTGGTTCCCCAGAAGTTTAGCCACAAGCTACTGTACCTGGCCCATGACATCCCTCTCGCAGGGCACCAGGGAATCCGGCGCACCAGGCAGAGGCTGCTACAGAACTTTTACTGGCCTGGGGTCTTTACCCAGGTCCGACAGTACTGCCAATCCTGTGACCCCTGCCAGAGGGTGGGGAAGGCCCGGGACAAGGGGAAAGCGGCTTTGAGGCCTTTACCCATCATAGAAGAACCTTTCCAGAAGGTGGCCATGGACATAGTGGGACCCCTCAGCAAGACGACCCTGTTGGGAAAGAAATACATTCTGGCGATGGTAGATTTCGCCACTCATTACCCCGAGGCAGTGGCCTTGTCCTCTATCGAAGCAGACACTGTGGCAGATGCGCTGCTGATCATGGGCCCCAGTGACGGCTGGGTGGAGTTCCCCAACGAAGTCTTAACGGATCAGGGGTCCAACTTCATGTCGGCCCTGCTCCAGTCCTTATGGCAGAAATGTGGGGTCCAGCACAACGGGGCCTCAGCGTATCAACCCCAGTCCAACGGGCTGTTGGAAAGGTTCAATGGGACACTAAAGATGATGCTAAAAACATTTATGAACCAGCACCCATAGGACTGGGACAAGTACTTACCTCACCTGCTGTTCGCGTACAGGGAGGTACCCCAGGAATCTACCGGGTTTTCACATTTTGAGCTGTTGTATGGAAGGCAGGTAAGGGGGCCCCTGGACCTGATGAGGGACAAATGGGAGGGGAAGGCCGCTCCCGAGGGAGAGTCAGTGGTGGAGTATGTCCTGACCTTCCGGGAAAGACTGGCCGAGCTCATGGGGCTGGCCAGGGAGAATCTGGCCCGAGCCTAGAGGAAGCAGAAGGTCTGGTATGACCGCACGGCGTGGGCCCGAGCCTTCGCCACCGGGGATCAGGTGATGGTTCTCATCCCCGTGAGGAAAAACAAACTCCAGGCTGCCTGGGAAGGGCCCTTCAAGGTGATCAAGCAACTGAATGAGGTAAACTATGTGGTGGAGCTGTCAAACCAGGCACATCACCGTCGGGTGTACCATGTGAACATGATGAAACCATACTATGACAGGGGGAATGTGGTGTTGGCCGTGTGTGGACATTGGGAGGGGCAGGGAGATGACCCCTTAGTAGATCTATTCCCTGGGACAAAAGCGGGTTCCCCCCTGGAGGCAATTCCCCTCTCTGATCAGCTGACCCCGGGCCAGCACGCTGAGATCAGGGGGGGCTGCATCTATACCGACAGCTGTTTTCCAACCAGCCTGGACGCACTCATTTGACTGTCCACCGGGTGCAGACTGGGTCACATCCCCCTATAAGATGCTCCCCTTTTCGGGTCACCGGGAAAACTGCCCAGGATCTTGAAAGAGAGGTCAGGGACATGCTGGCTTTGGGGGTGATCCAGCCGTCTTCCAGGCCCTGGGCTTCGCCAGTGGTGCTGGTCCCCAAAAGGGATGGGTCGATCTGGTTCCGTGTGGACTATCAGAAGCTCAATGCCATCACTGTAGCCAATGCCTACCCCAGGCCCAGGCCTGACGAGCTCCTAGACAAGCTTGGAGGTGCTCGGTACCTCACCACCATGGATCTTATAAAGGGCTGCTGGCAAGTGCCGCTGGACACAGATGCCAGGCTGAAATCGGCCTTTATCACCCCTCTGGGGCTCTATGAGTTTCTGACCCTTCCTTTCGGCCTCAAGGGAGCTCCGGCCACCTTCCAGCGCCTGGTGGATCAGCTACTGAGGGGGATGGAGAGTTTTGCCGTGACGTATACTGAAGACATCTGCGTCTTCAGCCAGACCTGGGAGGACCACGTGTCCCAGGTTAAACAAGTGCTGAACCGACTCCGGGAGGCTGGGTTAACCGTAAAGGCTTGAGAAGTGCAAGGTGGGGATGGCTGAAGTATCTTACCTGGGCCATCGGATGGGGAGCGGCTGCCTAAGGCCGGAACCAGTCAAGGTGGAGGTGATCAGAGACTGGCCTGCTCCCCAAACCAAAAAGCAAGTCCAGGCCTTTATTGGGATGGCGGGGTACTATCGAAGGTTCGTGCCCCACTTTAGTGCCATAGCCGGCCCCATCACTAAACTGTGCAAAAAGGGGAAGCCAGACAAGGTGATCTGGACTGAGCAGTGCCAGGAGGCTTTCCGGGCGCTGAAGGAGGCTCTGGTTAGTGGCCCCGTTCTGGCAAACCCAGATTTTGACAAACCCTTTATGGTGTTCACTGATGCCTCAGACATGGGACTGGGGGCGGTGTTAATGCAGGAGGATGAAAATGGGGAGAGACACCCCATCGTGTACCTGAGTAAGAAGCTGCTACCCCGGGAACAAAGCTACGCGGCCATCGAGAAGGAATGCCTGGCCATGGTGTGGGCCCTAAAGAAGCTAAAGCCATATCTCTTTGGGCGACACTTCACCGTGTACACCGACCACTCTCCCCTGACCTGGCTGCACCAGATGAAAGGAGCCAGCGCCAAGCTCCTGAGGTAGAGCCTGCTCCTGCAGGACTATGACATGGACGTGGTCCATGTGAAGGGAAGTGCCAACCTGACAGCGGATCCGTTGTCCCGGAGAGGGGACCCTGAACTTCCCCAGGTCACTGGGCAGAGTGACCCCGCTCAGTTCAGTCTCGAAGGGGGGAGAGATGTGATGGAGTAGGGGCTGTCTGTGTGGGGAATGGGAGAGCAGGGGAGGACTTTAGGTGAGGGACAGGACCTAAGCCTGTAACCTGAGCCAGGTGGGGGGGAGGGATGTCAGCACATTTGCCCGGAATCCGGACAAAAGGAAGGAGCTGGCTGCATTCCTGTTGTCCAATAAACCTGTGTTACTGGCTGGCTGAGAGTCACTGTGAGTCCAGGAAGAGGGGTGCAGGGCCGGACTCCCCCACACTCCGTGACAGGGACGTTATACATTCTTGTTACAAAAAGCGTTGGGAGTGACACGGGATGCACCTCCCGGCCCTGTTCCAGCAGGGTTCGGTTCTTACTAGGTGTGTGGGAATAAAGCCGATCATACCCTTCCAGTACACTTCTCATGTGATGGTGTCACTGGTGTAAATATGTGGGCAGAGTTTGCATCAAGGTTTGTTGCATGGATTGGTTCCTGAGCTCGAGTTACTATGGTGCGGTGTGCAGTTACTGGTGAGAATATGTTTCAGGTTGGCAGGTTGTCTGTGGGCGAGGACTGGCCTGCCACCCAAGGCCTGTGAAAGTGTGGGAGCATTGTCCAGGATGGGTTGTAGATCCTTGATGATGCGTTGGAGGGGTTTTAGCTGGGGGCTGTATGTGATGGCCACTGGAGTCCTGCTGGTTTCTTTCTTGGGTTTGTCTTGCAGTAGGAGGCTTCTGGGTACACGTTTGGCCCTGTTGATCTGTTTCCTTATTTCCTCATGCGGGTATTGTAGTTTTGAGAATGCTTGGTGGAGATTTTGTAGGTGTTGGTCTCTATCTGAGGGGTTAGAGACATCGCCCGAGACAGGTCTGATAAAGGCAGCTGGACACATGATTGGTTTGATGATTTATTTTCCTGGTTCCCTTCCCTAACAGGCTGGCTTAAGGGACTCCTGAAGGGAGGTGTTATGATTTTACTGATGATTGTGTTTATTTTTGTGTGTGTTTAAACTGTCCATGTGCATAATGTCTAAATGAGCTAGGGCAACTAGCAAACCGAAGGGAATATTTCTCTCTTTACGAGACGACGGGTTTTGGCAAAGGTGGGAACCATGCCAGATGCTGATATTCTAATCCCTACATATTCACTGTAACACTCCTACTGCTGTGGAAAGTATGATCATGAGCCCATTATATGGATCATGATTAAAGGGGGGAAATTGAAGTAAGAATTATTCTACTTAACTACCAGGGGGGCAAATTTGTCACATACATGTAAGCAGAGTCAGGATAAGCTCTACCCTGACATCTGGTGGAAAGAATTTCAGAGAGTGTATTTGCATAGGCACGCCCACCCTATCCCAGACTGCCGAGCTGTGGGACTGCTTGGTGACAGAAATGACTCACCCTCAGTTGGGCGGTACTGGCTAGACATGGGACATGGGTTCCAAAACCCAGTGAACTGAGAGAGGCTGGTGATAGGTATCTGTGCCTGGTGATGCAGTTGCCTTGTGGAGCCAGAAGCACCAGTTCCACCCCCTCCTCTCTCCACTGTGGAATGTCAGAGTTGATTTTTTATTCCCTCAAGAATTTAAATACAGGTGACTGAGCTGAACTGACTTTGGGCTAATGGTGCACTCGCACTGGGGCTCCCCCACTAAGAGCTGAGATCACTAAGAGTTGAAATCACAAAAAAGCTGAAATTACTGAGCTGAGAGCACTGAGTACTGTGCTAACTAGTGGGGGAGCCTGAAGCTATACTGTGGAACAGAGCTGTTGGCGGAGTGGAGCAGTTTGTGGGGATGGCTGGAGCAGATCATGGGACAGCTGGTGGCAGCAGAGTGGCTGACAGAGCGGAGTAGCTGTGGGACGGGTGGAGCGGCCCACAGAGCGAGCAGAGCCGAGCAGTTTGCAGAGAGAACCGGAGCAGCTCATGGAGCAGAGCAGCTGGTGGAGCGGAGCAGTTTCTGAGGATGGCTGGAGGAGCAGCGTGCAGCGGCTGGTAAAGTGGAGCAGTTCGTGGAGAAGGCGGAAGCAGAACCCACGGAGAGACAGGGCAGTTGGCCCAGGACCACGTAAGGTGTCTCTTTCTATCCAGGCTGGGGGGGGGGACCTCTACAGATAAACTCTCGAACTCTGGGGTGGCATTGACCAGAGACTTTTGGGTTGTTGGACTTTGGGGTGATTGGACTTAAAACCCTAAGGGGAAAAAGGACAGTGCCAAAAGTACTTGGAGGTGGGTTTTTGTTTATGGTTTGTGTTATAACCCTGTTTGTGGTGTTTCTCCAATGGGATGCCGCATTAATTCCTTCCTTTATTAAAAAGATTTTGCTACACTCAGACTCCGTGCTTGCGAGAGGGGAAGTATTGCCTCCTAGAGGCGCCCAGGGGGATGTGGTATGTGAGTGTCCCAGGTCACTGGGTGGGGGCTCAAGCCGGTTATGCATTGTGTTACTGAAACGGAACCCCTGGATACTGAACCCGGCCCTTGTTGCTGCCAACTCAGAGGGGCAGAAGGGTTACATTTTTGGGGGCTCGTCCGGGATACCTGGGTCAGTACCCCTCGCAAGCACCTGTTGAGTGTTCCACTGTAATGGGAAATAATTGTGTTTATATTTTGAGGGAACTACTGTTTGTATAATGGCTAATATGTCGGGTTTGTTGGGCTCCAGTCCTGCAGCCTCTAGCTCAGGGGCGGCAGATTCAGCCTATGATTGGGCAAACGCACTGGGGCATATATTGGAAAAGATTGTGTTGGCCTATGCTACGTCGAACTCTTGTCGTAAGTTAAGGTTATTTGATGGGGAAGAGGAGTTTGAACTCTGGTCAGAGCATACTACTGAAATGCTGCGGGAGTGGGCCGTACCCGATGTAGAAAAGCGACGATGTCTAATAGAGAGCCTTAGTGGCCCAGCGTTAGATGTAATTCGCACCCTGAAGCTCACTGACCCTGAGGTCAGTGTGAAGGACTGCCTAGAGGCCCTTGATAATACCTTTGGGAGCGTAGAGGGCCCTGAGGACAGTTACTGTAAATTCATTAATTCCCAACAGCAAAGGGGTGAGAAAATTTCAGCCTATATACAGAGGCTGGAGAGACTGCTTCAGAGAGCTGTTATGAGGGGAGCAGTGACTGCTGAGCAGATGGATCAGACCAGACTGGCTCAAGTTGTAAGAGGGACTCAGTATCAGAACTCGATCCTACTTCACCTCCGACTAAGAGAACGGCAGGAACATCCCCCAAGTTACTCCCAGCTGATAAAGGAGGTCATGGAGGAAGAAGAAGAAAGGCAGGCGGCCAGCGAGTGTTGGGAAGCCCAAACATTGGAACCAGCCAGCACGACGCCACCGCCAATGGCTAGTGTAAAGATGGTGAGCACCAGAGGAACTTGCCCAACAAATGCAGGTCCTGACAGAACGGATAGCTGAGCTGCAAAGCATCATTGACCGAGCTAAGATTTCCAGGAATAAGGAACCTCAGACTGTGACGATAGAGAAGTCAGTATCTAGAGTCACCGTCCCACCTCGCCGAATGGAGAAAGGACAATTCTTTTGCTACCGGTGTGGTCAGGATGGGCACAGTGCTGCTAACTGCCATAAGGAAGAGAACCCCTCCTTAGTGTATGAAAAGCTGAGGAGTAGTTGGAAGAGATCCAGTAGCTGTCAGAAGGTCCGGGGACAGAGACCACCTAGGCCTAGAGGATTTGAAGATTCCCCCAGAAGAGACCATCCAGCTGGGATCCCTGCAGGACTGATAGGGCCTCGAGCAGAGGTCATGGTGAGGATTGAAGGGGCGGAGTGTAAAGCCGTGCTTGACACTGGATCTCAAGTGACTATTATATTTCAGTCATTCTACCAACAGATGCTTAGGCACCTGCCCATACAGCCACTGACTGGCATTGGTCTGTGTGGCCTCAGCATGGATGAATACCCCTATCAAGGGTATGTCATAGTGCACCTGGAATTCCCAGAGGAGGTTGCTGGGGTAAGGCAAGAGGTAGACACCGCTGCCTTAATATGCCCTGACCCGAAAGGGACCTCTGATGTGTCTGTGCTGATAGGGACCAACTCCAGCCTCTTTAGGATACTGGCCGATTACTGCAGACAGCAAGCAGGAGACCAATATTTGCACACCTTGGTGATACACACACACTGTGCCGAGGCTTACAGAAAAATTGAGGACACGAGAAAAGTGATGCCTGATTTGCCAGTCGGAGCACTGAGGTATGCGGGCCCGGTCCCTTTAGTGGTGCCTGCCATGTCAGAAAAGGAGGTGATTGTCAGGAGTACCTGCCTAAAAGGCAGTAAGGGAACATTAGCTGTGGTAGAGCAGCCAACCCAGGGAGGGCTCCCAGAAGGAGTGCTGGTTCTCAGCGGAGTCATAACCCTACCTGCTGAAGCCCAGGAGGAGGTGACGATACTGGTTGCTAATGAAACACGCCGTGATGTGTTTGTAAAACCAGGGCAGAAGATTGCAGACATCTTTTAGCCTGAAAGTGTTGTGAGACCCCAGTGTGAAGCTGAAGTTCCAATGATAGACCCTGCGAAGTTTGACTTCGGGGACTCACCGCTGTCTGAGGAGTGGAAGGATCGCCTGAGGAAGAAGCTTTGCGAGAGATCCAAGGTGTTCTCACTACATGAGTGGGACGTGGGATGTGCAAAGGGAGTGGAACACCATATCAGGCTACAAGATCCCCGACCCTTCAGGGAGAGGTCTAGAAGGATTGCCCACTCCGAGATGGAAGACGTGCGCCATCATCTTCAAGAGCTGATCGCGAATGGTATCATCACAGAGTCACGAAGCCCCTATGCCTTACCCATTGTGGTCATTCGTAAGAAGAGTGGAAAAATCCGGATGTGTATTGACTACCGCACCCTATACAGGCGCACTACAGTTGATCAGTACACCATGCCTCGAGTACAAGATGCCTTGGACTGTTGGCTGGGTAGTCAGTGGTTCTCTGTGTTGGATCTTCGGAGTGGATACTACCAGATCCCTCTGGGAGAAGAGGATAAGGAGAAGACAGCCTTCATCTGCCCATTAGGGTTTTATCAGTTCGAACGCATGCCACAAGGGATTTCTGGGGGCCCTGCCACATTTCAACGACTTATGGAAAAAGTCGTGGGAGACATGAATTTACTGCAGGTGTTAGTTTACTTGGATGACCTGATTGTGTTTGGAAGAACCCTGGAGGAACATGAAGAAAGACTTCTTAAAGTGCTTGACAGGTTGGAGGCATACGGTTTGAAGCTTTCAATTGATAAATGCCAGTTCTGCCAAACCTCAGTGAAGTATGTAGGTCACATCGTGTCCCAAGAGGGTGTGAGTACTGACCCCGATAAAATAGAAGCACTCACTACCTGGCCACGTCCCAGTAACTACAGAGAACTCAAGACGTTTCTTGGATTTAGTGGCTACTACCGCAGATTTGTGAAGAACTATGCTACGATTGTAAAACCTCTGAATGATCTTACCAGGGGATACCAGTCCAACAAGAACAAATCTAAGACCCAGAATAAGCGGAGGCCTCCAAAGCCTCCTTTGCAGAGACACTATGGCCCCTTCGAACCATTTGGGCCGCGGTGGGATGAAAGATGTGAGAGGGCTTTTCGGGAAATCATTACTTGCCTAACTCATGCTCCCATCCTAGTCTTTGCTGACCCAAGCAAACCGTTTATCCTGCATACTGATGCCAGTTTGGAGGGTCTGGGAGCAGTACTGTATCAGGAAGTGGAAGGCAAACGCAAACCGGTAGCCTTTGCCAGCCGAGGACTGTCTGACAGTGAAACTCGCTATCAGATCCACAAGCTGGAGTTCTTGGCCTTGAAATGGGCCATCACTGAGAAATTTCGAGACTACTTGTATGGTGCTCAGTTCCAGGTTTGGACAGATAACAACACACTGACCTATGTGTTAACAAGTGCTAAATTGGATGCTACAGGCCAGAGATGGGTGGCCGCCTTGGCTAGCTATGAGTTCAGCATTCAATACCAATCAGGGAGGAGCAATGTAGATGCAGATGCCTTGTCCAGACGTCTGCAGGCACCTGACGTTGCTGTGATACCCACGGATGGCGTGAGAGCTATCTGCAGTGTGAGTCGCCGAGAGCCGGAGGCCCCTGAGAGCCTTCATGGATGTGTTGCTGAAGCTTTGGGCCTGCCCCCTGAATGCGTGCCTTCTGCTTCAGTGAACTATATTGCTTTGGACCAATCTCCTTTGCCCATGCTCAATGCAGCTGACTGGCAGGAAGCCCAGCTGCAAGATGTTGACATTCGTGATACACTACTTGCCAAAAGAGAGGGGCGAGGCCCAGCTGAGGTTGTCCCACCTACCCCAGAGGGTAAACTACTATTGAGAGAATGGACCAAACTGAAACTGATTCAGGGAGTGCTACACCGCATGACCACAGACCCTCTACAAAAGCAACGGAATCAACTAGTGCTGCCAAAAGAGTACAGAGCCCTGGCCATGAGGGCCCTGCATGATGACTTTGGACATTTAGGGATGGAGAGGACCCTGGAACTTATCCACAGTAGGTTCTATTGGCCTCGGATGGCCGAAGATGTTCGCAGAAAATGTGACACCTGCGCTCGATGTGTTCAAAGGAAAACTCTGCCCACAAGGGCCGCATATCTGAAGAACATCACCAGCAACAAACCTCTGGAGCTGGTTTGCATTGATTTCTTGTCCTTAGAAGTAGACAAGAGGAATATTGGGAACATCCTAGTAGTGACCGACCATTATACGCGATATGCACAGGCATACCCCACACGTGATCAGAAGGCCACTACCGTTGCTCGAGTACTGTGGGAAAAATATTTCTCAGTTTATGGATTCCCAGCCCGGATACACTCAGATCAGGGACGAGATTTTGAGAGTCACCTTCTGAAGGAGGTGCTGAGGATAGCAGGTATTAAAAAGTCGAGGACAGCGCCTTACCACCCACAAGGTGACCCTCAGCCAGAGAGGTTCAACCGAACCCTATTGGATATGTTAGGGACTTTGCGGCCAGAGCAGAAGGCAACCTGGAGCCAACATGTTGCATTTCTGGTGCACGCCTACAATGCCACAAAGAACGATGCTACGGGGGTCACCCCATATCTCTTGATGTTTGGGCGAGAACCAAGACTACCCATAGATTTGTGCTTTGGTGTATCAGAGGATGGCGATAGCTATGAAACCCATCAGCAATATGTATCCCGACTACGAGAAAAGCTATGGGATGCTTATCACTTAGCTACGTCTGCAGCTCGGAAGAACGCAGACCGCAACAAACAGCGATATGATGCTAGGGTGCGTCTGCAAGAGCTCCAGCCAGGGGACAGAGTCCTGCTGCGAAATTTGGGTATTGCTGGCAAGCACAAGATAGCTGACAGATGGAAGGCAATACCTTACTTAGTGATGGAAAAGCTAGGAGACCTGCCGGTCTACAAGATCAAACCTGAAGAGGGTCCAGGGCAGACCAAAACCGTGCATAGAAACCTTTTGCTTCCTGTGGGAGAATTGGTAGGCAGCCCTTATGAGATGGGCCACAACAGGGCAACTGGGCAGAACGAAGGTGCTGTACCAAAGCCGCCTTCCAACGTGGACAGCCGTCCTCCTGCAGCTAACCTACCCCTACTCAGCACATCTGACAGTGAGTCTGAGGAGGAAGACACAACCATGGTGTATCCTGGGATCAAGACGAGATTTCAGTCTCGATCCGCTGAATCAGAAGAGAGCACATCCTCTTCCGCCCTAAACCCTATGGCAGAAGTATTTAGGCCCATTCCTGACATCCCTGAGCCACTGGTGGGACTCCCGTGTAATGACTTACACAGACTATTGGACAGTGGTGACATACAGATGGAGGATGTCCAGAGCACCTGCGACCCTCCACTGACAGAACTAGAAATGCAGGGGCCTATGCCAGTACCCGAGGGGAACTCACAGGAAACTTCCCCATCCGTCACTCAAGAGGATGTCCCCTCTACCATAGTAACAGAGATTCTCAATAGGCGAGACAGGGTAATAAGACCAGTGAAACGGTTAACTTACGATGCACCTGGGGTGATTAGTGAGGAGCCTATACATTTAGCACACAGGTTTGTGAAAGCTAAAGTGGGCTATCTAATGCCTTTTGGAGGGGACCAATAAGTTGGTATAGTAGGGAATGTGATTTGTCGGGACGACAAATTCTTGGCTGGGGGGAGGATGTAAGCAGAGTCAGGATAAGCTCTACCCTGACATCTGGTGGAAAGAATTTCAGAGAGTGTATTTGCATAGGCACGCCTACCCTATCCCAGACTGCCGAGCTGTGGGACTGCTTGGTGACAGAAATGACTCACCCTCAGTTGGGCGGTACTGGCTAGACATGGGACATGGGTTCCAAAACCCAGTGAACTGAGAGAGGCTGGGGACAGGTATCTGTGCCTGGTGATGCAGTCTCCTTGTGGAGCCAGAAGCACCAGTTCCACCCCCTCCTCTCTCCACTGTGGAATGTCAGAGTTGATTTGTTTATTCCCTTAAGAATCCAGATACAGGTTACTGAGCTGAGCTCACTTTGGGCTAATGGTGCACTAGCACTGGGGCTCCCCTACTGTGAGCTGGAATCACTAAGAGCTGAAAATCACTAAAAAGCTAAAATCACTGAGCTGAGAGCACTGAGTACGGTGCTAACTAGTGGGGAGCCCAAAGCTATACTGTGGAACAGAGCAGCTGGCGGAGTGGAGCAGTTTGTGGGGACGGCTGGAGCGGATCACGGGACAGCTGGTGGAGCAGAGCAGCTGGCAGAGTGGCGTGGCTGTGGGACTGGGGGAATGGACTGCAGAGTGAGCAGAACCGAGCAGTTTGCAGGGAGAACTGGAGCAGCTCATGGAGCAGAGCAGCTGGTGGAGCGGAGCAGTTTCTGAGGACGGCTGGAGGAGCAGCATACAGCAGCTGGTAAAGCGGAGCAGTTCGTGGAGAAGGCGGAAGCAGAACCCACGGAGAGACAGGGCAGTTGGCCCAGGACCACGTAAGGTGTCTCTTTCTATCCAGGCTGGGGGGGGGGACCTCTGCAGATAAACTCTCGAACTCTGGGGTGGCATTGACCAGAGACTTTTGGGTTGTTGGACTTTGGGGTGATTGGACTTAAAACCCTAAGGGGAAAAAGGACAGTGCCAAAAGTACTTGGAGGTGGGTTTTTGTTTATGGTTTGTGTTATAACCCTGTTTGTGGTGTTTCTCCAATGGGATGCCGCATTAATTCCTTCCTTTATTAAAAAGATTTTGCTACACTCAGACTCCGTGCTTGCGAGAGGGGAAGTATTGCCTCCTAGAGGCGCCCAGGGGGGTGTGGTATGTGCGTGTCCCAGGTCACTGGGTGGGGGCTCGAGCCGGTTATGCATTGTGTTACTGAAACGGAAACCCTGGATACTGAACCCGGCCCTTGTTGCTGCCAACTCAGAGGGGCAGAAGGGTTACATACACATGGGAGAAAGAAGGGAAAAATGCAGCATCAGCTATGGATAGTCTTAACTCAGGAAGTTCCTTCAAGAGGAAATGTAGCCAAACTCCAAACCCGCAGACAATGGAACTTTCTGCGCCTGCATCCTATAGATAACTAACTCCTTGCTTTGCAAACTAACACAAGAGGGGGTAGGGGCGAGTAGATACATGTAGCTTGCTAATTATGTATGGTAATGATAGCAAATTTTGGACAATCATAAAGCGATAGATTATCATAGTCAACTGCATATAATACTTTGGTGTAAGTGTTTTCTTCGTTCTTAATGACTTGTGAGTTCGAACCCAACTGCAGTTGAAATAAACAGATCGCCCCTCCCGGGGCTCCTTGCTTGACTAGCTGTGTCTGGAAAAGCAGCTA
Source organism: Gopherus evgoodei (assembly GCF_007399415.2). Classification (NCBI taxonomy): domain Eukaryota; kingdom Metazoa; phylum Chordata; order Testudines; family Testudinidae; genus Gopherus; species Gopherus evgoodei. Next base: position 80,498,680 of record NC_044332.1, on the reverse strand, counting down.
TTCTGATGGGTAGGAAAGATAGAAAATGTGGCAAAAGACCACCTTGGCTTAACCACGAGATCTTGCATGACCTACAAAATAAAAAGGAGTCATATACAAAATGGAAACTAGGTCAGATTACAAAGGATGAATATAGGCAAATAACATAGGAATGCAGGGGCAAGATTAGAAAGGCAAAGGGACAAAATGAGCTCAAACTAGCTATGGGAATAAAGGGAAACAAGAAGACTTTTTATCAATACATTAGAAGCAAGAGGAAGACCAAGGACAGGGTAGGCCCACTGCTCAGTGAGGAGGGAGAAACAGTAACGGGAGATTTGGAAATGGCAGAGATGCTTAATGACTTCTTTGTTTCGGTCTTCACTGAGAACTCTGAAGGAATGTCTAACATAGTGAATGCTTATGGGAAGGGGTAGATTTAGAAGATAAAATAAAAAAAGAGCAAGTTAAAAATCACTTAGAAAAGTTAGATGCCTGCAAGTCACCAGGGCCTGATGAAATGCATCCTAGAATACTCAAGGAGTTAATAGAGGAGGTATCTGAGCCTCTAGCTTTTATCTTTGGAAAGTCATGGGAGACGGGGGAGATTCCAGAAGACTGGAAAAGGGCAAATATAGTGCCCATCTATAAAAAGGGAAATAAAAACAACCCAGGAAACTACAGACCAGTTAGTTTAACTTCTGTGCCAGGGAAGATAATGGAGCAAGTAATAAAAGAAATCATCTGCAAAAACTTGAAAGGTGGTAAGGTGATAGGGAATAGCCAGCATGGATTTGTAAAGAACAAATTGTGTCAAACCAATCTGATAGCGTTCTTTGATAGGATAACGAGTCTTGTGGATAAGGGAGAAGCGGTGGATGTGATATACCTAGACTTTAGTAAGGCATTATGGTCTCGCATGATATCCTTATTGATAAACTAGGCAAATACAATTTAGATGGGGCTACTATAAGGTGGGTGCATAACTTGCTGGATAACCGTACTCAGAGAATAGTTATTAATGGCTCCCAATCCTGCTGGAAAGGTATAACAAGTGGGGTTACGTAGGGGTCTGTTTTGGGACCGGCTCTGTTCAATATCTGCATCAACGACTTAGATGTTGGCATAGAAAGTACGCTTATTAACTGCAGATGATACCAAACTGGGAGGGATTGCAACTGCTTTGGAGGACAGCGTCAAAATTCAAAATGATTTGGACAAATTGGAGAAATGGTCTGAGGTAAACTGGATGAAGTTCAATAAAGACAAATGCAAAGTGCTCCACTTAGGAAGGAACAATCAGTTTCACACATTCAGAATGGGAAGAGACTGTCTAGGAAGGAGCATGGCAGAAAGAGATCTAGGGGTCATAGTGGACCACAAGCTAAATATGAGTCAACAGTGTGATACTGTTGCAAAAAAAGCAAACATGATTCTGGGATGCATTAACAGGTGTGTTGTAAACAAGACACGAGAAGTCATTCTTCCGCTTTACTCTGCGCTGGTTAGGCCTCAACTGGAGTATTGTGTCCAGTTCTGGGCACCGCATTTCAAGAAAGATGTGGAGAAATTGGAGAGGGTCCAGAGAAGAGCAACGAGAATGATGAAAGGTCTTGAGAACATGACCTATGAAGGAAGGCTGAAGGAATTGGGTTTGTTTAGTTTGGAAAAGAGAAGACTGAGAGGGGACATGATAGCAGTTTTCAGGTATCTAAAAGGGTGTCATCAGGAGGAGGGAGAAAACTTGTTCACCTTAGCCTCCAATGATAGAACAAGAAGCAATGGGCTTAAACTGCAGCAAGGGAGATTTAGGTTGGACATTAGGAAAAAGTTCCTAACTGTCAGGGTAGTTAAACACTGGAATAAATTGCCTAGGGAGTTTTGTGGAATCGCCATCTCTGGAGATATTTAAAAGTAGGTTAGATAAATGTCTATCCGGGATGATCTAGACAGTATTTGGTCCTGCCATGAGGGCAGGGGACTGGACTCGATGACTTCTCGAGGTCCCTTCCAGTTCTAGAGTCTGTGAGTCTATGAGTCTCTCCTTATTCCTCAGCTGGAACAGACAGGAATTTCCACAACATGAGTCAGCGCCGCTCTGATGGCCACAGTGGGTGAGTTCATGACCTGGGCGAGCTCCGGCACCTTGGAGCAGCGTTTCCCAGTGTCATTTCACAGCGGTTCACTCCGCGCTCACGGCACGGCCCCGGGGCCTGGGCTCTGGCCTAGTGCCACTAACGCACACCAAACGCAGCTTTGGGGCCGACGCCGTGGGCCTGTCTCGGGGCCGCAGGGCCCTCTTGTCACGAGCAGAGACCTCGGCCAGCACTGCCGGGCACCTGCCCAGACAGCCGGGCGACAGGCAGTGATACAGTGCAGCTGTTGGAGCCCCCGACCCTGGAGGTTCTTAGGAAGGGTGGGCCAAGCCCCTGTCGGGGACAGGCTGGGGTTACTTAGTCCCGGCCCGGCGCCGGCGCCGGGGCAGGACTAGCTTGGCCTTTCCGGCCTGAAACCTCTATGGTCTGAGACAGGGTAAAACCCGGCGTGTCTGGGGAGCGGGACGTGCTGAACAACCTGCCAGGCCCAGCCCGACGGGTGGGTGCACCCAGCCTGGTGGGGGGCCAGGGGCCGTGCCCAGCCCGACAGGGCCCTAAGGGGAGGTGCACCCAGCCTGGTGGGGGGCCAGGGGCCGTGCCCAGCCCGACAGGGCCCTAAGGGGAGGTGCACCCAGCCTGGTGGGGAGCCTGTGTGCAGGGACCCAGCAGCGTTGATCTCAGCCCCGTGCCGCACTAACAGAATCCCCCCTTTGTGCTTAGATTGCTCCCCGCCCCAGACGTCTCACTGGCCAGCCCCCTTCTCTGTCCCCGCAGGACCCCCCCGCCTCACTCACCCTCCTCCCACCCAGGCGTCACCGGCCGGGCCCCATTCACCACGCCCAGGGGCCGAGTACCTGATCCTTGAGCTCCTCCAGCCCCAGCGTGGCGATGCTGCCCGACGGCTTCCTCCGGGGCGGCTTGGCACGGCCCAGAGCCCGGCTCACCTTGTCCCGGACCACCTGGGCAGGCAAGAGTGTGAGGGGGGGCTGCTCAGAGCACACGGGTGCACACACGCCCAGACACACATGTACACACAGGCCCAGACACGCACTTACACATTCACTCAGGGTGGCGGGTTGGCCCCTCCTCTGCCCATCTCGGAGCTCACGCACCCCCCACTCCACCCCCCTTGGTCGCCTGCTCCTTCGCGGGGTGTGCCGGGGCAGGGGGGAGGTGAGCCATGGGGAGATCAGTGCCCCCCCCGGCTGGCAGAACGCCAGGGGCCTGCAGGGGGCGGTGTAGAGCCGACATGCTGGGCCAAGCCATCTGGCTCCCCGGTGCCCAGGGCGGACACTCAGCCCTGAACTGCAACGGGGGGCGAGAGACGGGTGCCCAGGCTCTGTGTGCCCCCCGACCCCCACCCCCACAGGCCGGGGAGCTGCCCACGCTGGCGCTCACCTCATAGATGTAGTCCAGGATCTCCAGGATGGTCAGGATACTGGCGCCAATGAACAGCCCCATCTGCCCCCCGATGTCTCCTGACAGCAGAGAGGGAGCTGGTCATGGGGTATTGGGGGGCATGGGGGGAAGGGCTGCCGGAGTCAGCCTGGCTCAGTCCTCTGCGCCCATCGGCCCAGACAGGGAGTGCCCAGGAGTGCAAGGGGATGGGGTGGGGGCACCCCGGATGGGCGGGGTGGTTCAGGGGGTGCCCAGGGACAGGGAGTACCAGGGGCGGGCGCACCCTGGATGGGCGGGGTGGCGCAGGGGGTGCCCAGGGACAGGAGGTACAAGGGGCGGGGGAATGGGACGGGGCACTTCGGATGGGCAGGGTGGCGCAGGGGGTGCCCAGGGACAGGGGGTACAAGGGGTGGGGGAATGGGCCGGGGCACTTCGGATGGGCGGGGTGGCGCAGGGGGTGCCCAGGGACAGGGAGTACCAGGGGCGGAGGCACCCCGGATGGGCGGGGTGGCGCAGGGGGTGCCCAGGGACAGGGAGTACAAGGGGTGGGGGCACCCCGGATGGGCGGGGTGGTACACGGAGTGCCCAGGGACAGGAGGTACAAGGGGCGGGGGAATGGGACGGGGGCACTTCGGATGGGTGGGGTGGTGCAGGGGGTGCCCAGGGACAGGGAGTACCACAGGCGGAGGCACCCCGGATGGGTGGGGTGGCGCAGGGGGTGCCCAGGGACAGGGAGTACCAGGGGCGGAGGCACCCCGGATGGGCGGGGTGGTACAGGAAGTGCCCAGGGACGGGAGGTACAAGGGGCGGGGGAATGGGACGGGGGCACTTTGGATGGGTGGGGTGGTGCAGGGGGTGCCCAGGGACAGGGAGTACTACGGGCGGAGGCACCCCGGATGGGTGGGGTGGCGCAGGGGGTGCCCAGGGACAGGGAGTACCAGGGGCGGAGGCACCCCGGATGGGCGGGGTGGTGCAGGGGGTGCCCATGGACAGGGAGTACCAGGGGCGGGCGCACCCTGGATGGGCGGGGTGGCGCAGGGGGTGCCCAGGGACAGGTGGTACAAGGGGTGGGGAAATGGGCCGGGGCACTTCGGATGGGCAGGGTGGCACAGGGGGTGCCCAGGGACAGGGGGTACAAGGGGCGGTGGAATGGGCTGGGGGCACTTTGGATGGGCGGGGTGGTGCAGGGGGTGCCCAGGGACAGGGAGTACCAGGGGCGGAGGCACCCCAGATGGGCGGGGTGGTGCAGGGGGTGCCCAGGGACAGGAGGTACAAGGGGCGGGGGAATGGGACGGGGGCACTTCGGATGGGCGGGGTGGTGCAGGGGGTGCCCAGGGACAGGGAGTACCACGGGCGGAGGCACCCCAGATGGGCGGGGTGGCGCAGGGGGTGCCCAGGGACAGGGAGTACCATGGGCGGAGGCACCCGAGATGGGCGGGGTGGCGCAGGGGGTGCCCAGGGACAGGGAGTACAAGGGGCGGAGGCACCCCGGATGGGCGGGATGGTGCAGGGGGTGCCCAGGGGTGGTGGCGCGAGGGCTCCAGCGACTCACCCAGCAGCCCGGCCAGCTCGTAGGCTTTCTTCTGCTCGATGGCCTCGTAGTTCAGCGCCTCGAAGAAAATGTCCAACACCAGGAAGTTCTCTCTGTGGGCGGGACACATGGGAACAGGGGCTCAGCGCAGGCACAAGGGGCTCAGCGCAAGCACAGCATTGGGGGGGCTCGGCGCGGGCACAGCATTGGGGGGGGCTCAGCGCAGGCACAGCATTGGGGGGCTCAGCGCGGGCACAGCATTGGGGGGGGCTCGGTGTGGGCACAGCGAGGCAGGGGTCGGTGCAGGTTACAGCATTCAGGGACAGCGGGGGGGCTCAGCTTGGGCACTGTGGGATGTTGCCAGGCTGTGGGGTAGGCCCAGGAGCACTGGGAACTATGGGTCTGGGGGTCTGGCACTGGCTGGGGCTGGGGACACTGGGAAGGAGGTGACGTTGGGCTGGAGCTGGGCTGCAGAGCACTGGGGGGCCTGTGCCAGGGGACTGGGCACCCTGAGGCACCAGGGGAGGTGGGTGCTGTGGGACTGGAGACAATAGGGGGTGCTGTGGGGCTGCCACTGTGGCAGGGGGAATTAGGGGGCTGAGGCAGGGGGATGCTGGGGCAGCGGGGGACACTCACCGGATGTAGGTCTCGTTGTGGTGGAACTTGCGGGCGAGGTAGCGGGGGGCAGTGGCAGGGGGCACTGGGGGGCAGGGGGTCAGCGGGGGACACTCACTGGATGTAGGTCTCATTGCAGTGGTATTTGCGGGCGAGGTAGCGGGGGGCAGTGGCAGGGGGCACTGGGGGGCAGGGGGTCAGCGGGGGACACTCACTGGATGTAGGTCTCATTGCAGTGGTATTTGCGGGCGAGGTAGCGGGGGGCAGTGGCAGGGGGCGCTGGGGGGCAGGGGGGCAGCGGGGGACACTCACCGGATGTAGGTCTCGTTGCAGTGGTATTTGCGGGCGAGGTAGCGGGGCGCAGTGGCAGGGGTCGCTGTGGGGCAGGGGGGCAGCGGGGGACACTCACTGGATGTAGGTCTCATTGCAGTGGTATTTGCGGGCGAGGTAGCGGGGGGCAGTGGCAGGGGGCGCTGGGGGGTAGGGGAGCAGGGGGGCAGTGGGGGACACTCACCGGATGTAGGTCTCATTGCAGTGGTATTTGCGGGCGAGGTAGCGGGGGGCAGTGGCAGGGGTCGCTGTGGGGCAGGGGGGCAGCAGGGGACACTCACTGGATGTAGGTCTCGTTGCAGTGGTATTTGCGGGCGAGGTAGCGGGGCGCAGTGGCAGGGGGCGCTGGGGGGCAGGGGGGCAGCGGGGAACACTCACCGGATGTAGGTCTCGTTGCAATGGTATTTGCGGGCGAGGTAGCGGGGCGCAGTGGCAGGGGGCGCTGGGGGGCAGGGGGCAGCGGGGGACACTCACCGGATGTAGGTCTCGTTGCAGTGGTATTTGCGGGCGAGGTAGCGGGGGGCAGTGGCAGGGGTCGCTGTGGGGCAGGGGGCAGCGGGGGACACTCACCGGATGTAGGTCTCGTTGCAGTGGTATTTGCGGGCGAGGTAGCGGGGGGCAGTGGCAGGGGGCGCTGTGGGGCAGGGGGGCAGCGGGGGACACTCACCGGATGTAGGTCTCATTGCAGTGGTATTTGCGGGCGAGGTAGCGGGGGGCAGTGGCAGGGGGCGCTGGAGGGCAGGGGGTCAGCGGGGGACACTCACTGGATGTAGGTCTCATTGCAGTGGTATTTGCGGGCGAGGTAGCGGGGGGCAGTGGCAGGGGGCGCTGTGGGGCAGGGGGGCAGCGGGGGACACTCACCGGATGTAGGTCTCATTGCAGTGGTATTTGCGGGCGAGGTAGCGGGGGGCAGTGGCAGGGGTCGCTGGGGCGCAGGGGGCAGCAGGGGACACTCACCGGATGTAGGTCTCATTGCAGTGGTATTTGCGGGCGAGGTAGCGGGGGGCAGTGGCAGGGGGCGCTGTGGGGCAGGGGGGCAGCAGGGGACACTCACCGGATGTAGGTCTCGTTGCAATGGTATTTGCGGGCGAGGTAGCGGGGGGCAGTGGCAGGGGGCGCTGGGGGGCAGGGGGCAGCGGGGGACACTCACCGGATGTAGGTCTCGTTGCAGTGGTATTTGCGGGCGAGATAGCGGGGGGCAGTGGCAGGGGGCGCTGTGGGGCAGGGGGGCAGGGGGGGACACTCACCGGATGTAGGTCTCGTTGCAGTGGTACTTGCGGGCGAGATAGCGGGGGGCAGTGGCAGGGGGCGCTGGGGGGCAGGGGGGCAGCGGGGGACACTCACCGGATGTAGGTCTCGTTGCAATGGTATTTGCGGGCGAGGTAGCGGGGGGCAGTGGCAGGGGGCGCTGTGGGGCAGGGGGCAGCGAGGGACACTCACTGGATGTAGGTCTCATTGCAGTGGTATTTGCGGGCGAGGTAGCGGGGGGGCAGTGGCAGGGGGCGCTGGGGGGCAGGGGGGCAGCAGGGGACACTCACCGGATGTAGGTCTCATTGCAGTGGTATTTGCGGGCGAGGTAGCGGGGGGCAGTGGCAGGGGTCGCTGTGGGGCAGGGGGGCAGCGGGGGACACTCACTGGATGTAGGTCTCATTGCAGTGGTATTTGCGGGCGAGGTAGCGGGGGGCAGTGGCAGGGGGCGCTGTGGAGCAGGGGGGCAGCGGGGGACACTCACCGGATGTAGGTCTCATTGCACTGGTATTTGCGGGCGAGGTAGCGGGGGGCAGTGGCAGGGGGCGCTGTGGGGCAGGGGGGCAGGGGGGCAGCGGGGGACACTCACCGGATGTAGGTCTCATTGCAGTGGTATTTGCGGGCGAGGTAGCGGGGGGCAGTGACAGGGGGCGCTGTGGGGCAGGGGGGCAGGGGGGCAGCGGGGGACACTCACCGGATGTAGGTCTCGTTGCAGTGGAACTTGCGGGCGAGGTAGCGGGGGGCAGTGGCAGGGGGCGCTGGGGGGCAGGGGAGCAGCGGGGGACACTCACCGGATGTAGGTCTCGTTGCAGTGGAACTTGCGGGCGAGGTAGCGGGGGGCAGTGGCAGGGGGCGCTGGGGGGCAGGGGGGCAGCGGGGGACACTCACCGGATGTAGGTCTCGTTGCAGTGGTATTTGCGGGCGAGGTAGCGGGGGGCAGTGGCAGGGGGCGCTGGGGGGCAGGGGGGCAGCGGGGGACACTCACCGGATGTAGGTCTCGTTGCAGTGGTATTTGCGGGCGAGGTAGCGGGGGGCAGTGGCAGGGGGCGCTGTGGGGCAGGGGGCAGCGGGGGACACTCACCGGATGTAGGTCTCGTTGCAGTGGTATTTGCGGGCGAGGTAGCGGGGGGCAGTGGCAGGGGGCGCTGTGGGGCAGGGGGGCAGCGGGGAACACTCACCGGATGTAGGTCTCATTGCAGTGGTACTTGCGGGCGAGGTAGCGGGGCGCAGTGGCAGGGGTCGCTGTGGGGCAGGGGGGCAGCGGGGGACACTCACCGGATGTAGGTCTCGTTGCGGTGGAACTTGCGGGCGAGGTAGCGGGCCGAGCCCTTGTTGGGGATGCGCACCATGGAGATCTCCTTGCTGTATCGCGTCAGGTTGCAGGGCGTGGGGCAGCTGCAGCGCTCCTGGGAGTCCTGCACCGCTGCATCTGCCCGGCACATGGCAGGACATGGGCCTCAGGCCCCACTCCCTGCCCTGGCCCCACTGCAGGGCACACGGGGGGCCCCAGCTTCCCCCTCCTGCACCCCAAAGTTCCCAGCACACCCAGCAGGGCAGGCCCCCCAGCCTCACAGGTAGTGTTCTCCCCACCAGCCCCTCCCCCTTCCCCTCCCTGCACTGCCAGATGCCCCTCCCCCTTCCTGCAGTGCCAGCTGCCCCTCCCCCTCCCCATGGTGCCAGCCACCCCTCCCTCCCGGCAGCGTGTCCCCCCAGCCCCGTGGAGCCTGCCATCCCCTGCTGACCCTGGTGGTCCCTCGGAGAGGCATGATGCCCAGCGGCACCTACCGAGCGTCCAGTCGGCGCATTCAATGTAGACGTTGGGCGAGCAGATGGACTCGTTCCCTGGGAGGAGGAACCCGGTTAGAGATGCTCGTGGATCCCTGCCAGCCCTGGTCTGTCCCAGAGCCGCTGCCAACCTTGGGTGCCTGGCTGCCCCCCCCCGCATGGCATCCTCCTCGGCCCCACAGGGCACCTATTGGACCCACAGCATCTCCTTCCCCCCCAGGCTGCCTCCCTTGGCCCCACGGTGCCCCTCCCGCTGGGGTGCCCTGCTCAGCCTTGGGGTGCCCCCTCCCTCAGCCCCGCAGCTCCTCCTCCTGCAAGGGCAAAAACCCCTCTTCCCGCCAGCACCCTCCACCATCTCCCTTCCGTGAGGCGTGGCTGTCACAGACCCCCAGGATTGGGGCCACGGCCCCTGCATGGGGCCAGGCTCTGGGAGGCCCTGTCAGTGGGCCAGGCCCCCGATGGGTCTCACTCTCCCTCCAGGGGAAACCACGCGGCTTCATCACCTCCTGGGGCTGGACCCCTGGGCCTGCAGCCCCCTTGCCCCGGGCAGCGAGTCCCCCGAGACAGACCCTGAGACTTGTACCATCTGGGGGGCAGCGCCCCCTCCACCAGCGTCTGCAGGGACACGCAGCCAGCGTGGGCAGGCAGCAGCGGGATGCTGAATGCAGCAGCAGGATTTCGCGGTAAGAGACGTGCAGCAGGACAAGGGGAGTGACAGGAAACAGCAAGAAAATGGTGCGAAGCCACTGCCCAGAGCAGGACTTGCAGCCCTGGGCCCGGAGGAGGGTTACGCGTGGGGAAGCTCTACAAGGTGCATCTCATTGTGAAAAGGGGGGGGGCGTGTTTCTTAGTGTTTTCCAGGAATCCTGTGTGTGCCCCAATTTCCCTGTGCACTGCGTGTGTAACAAGGGCTGAGAGGATCAGGTGTGACCTCGCTCAGCAGCCTGGCCCCGGATAACGGCCTGGAGCTGGGGTACCCAGTGACTGCTGACCAGGGGGCCCAGCCCATCTTGGCAGCCAGCTGGTTCTGGCCTGTGTGAGGACAATGGGCTGAGGAGAGACGACCCTGGTGACCTGACCAGCCTGTTCCAGCCAGGGTGGGAACAAAGGAGGGAAGAGAGGAGTCCAGGTGACTTGTTTACCTGGGGCTGCAGACAATGGATAGGGGAGGAGCCGTAGGTGGAGATGATTTTGGATGATCAGCTACAAGGAGGGGGCGGCTGGACTGGGTAGGGCCAGAGGCCCCCTGGATGCAGGAGAGACCCGTGTGAGCAAAGTCAGGATGAGCTCTACCTTGACATCTGGCAGTGAACTGTGGCGAGTGTGGAAAAGAACTTCAGGGGCTGATCTTGTTTGCATAGGCACACCCACCCCGCCTAGCATGAGCCCACATGGTCACTTCTTGCTGCTGTGGGACCCCCAGTTTCTCTGTTATTGGGGCAGGAAGAATAGTGTTGTTACCCTGATTATGTGAATCAAGGACAGTGAAACTGTGTTATGACAGAGGGACTCGCCATCAACTAAGTAGCACTTGCTAGAGAAGGGACATGGGTTCCAAAACCCAGTGAATTGAGAGAGGTTGGGGATGGGTATTTGTATCTCATAGTGGGGTAGAGGGTGTCCCTATTGAGGGACTGAAACATCAGCCACACCTCTTCCTTCCTTCCGGAATATCAGAGCTCATTTCAATTCTGTTAGGAGTCTAAGTACAGGCTGCTGACCTGACTTTGCTTTAGGCCAATGGTGCACAAGCAGTGAGGCTTCCCTCTTGCAAGTTGACCTCCCTGAGTGCTGTGTGAACTATGAGAGAGCCTGAAGATCTAGTGCTAAGTGGCTGGCAGAGTGGAGCAGTTTGTGGGATGGTTGGAGTGCCCCATGGACAGGGAGCGGAGCAGAGCGGAGTGGAGCTGAGCCGTTTGTGGGACGGTGAGTGGAGTGGAGCAGTGCAGAGCGGAGCAGTTTGTGGGACGGTTGGAGTGGCCCATGGACAGGGAGCGGAGCGGAGCAGAGCGGAGTGGAGCTGAGCCGTTTGTGGGACGGTGGGTGGAGTGGAGCAGTGCAGAGCGGAGCAGTTTGTGGGATGGTTGGAGTGGCACATGGGACAGGGAGGGGAGCGGAGCGGAGTGGAGCTGAGCCGTTTGCAGGACGATGAGTGAAGTGGAGCAGTGCAGAGCGGAGCAGTTTGTGGGATGGTTGGAGTGGCCCATGGGACGGGGAGGGGAGCAGAGCGGAGTGGAGCTGAGCCGTTTGCAGGACGGTGAGTGGAGTGGAGCAGTGCAGAGCGGAGCAGTTTGTGGGATGGTTGGAGTGGCCCATGGACACGGAGCGGAGCGGAGCGGAGTGGAGCTGAGCCGTTTGCAGGACGGTGAGTGGAGTGGAGCAGTGCAGAGCGGAGCAGTTTGTGGGATGGTTGCAGTGGCCCGTGGGACGGGGAGGGGAGCAGAGTGGAGTGGAGCTGAGCCGTTTGCAGGACGGTGAGTGGAGTGGAGCAGTGCAGAGCGGAGCAGTTCGTGGGATGGTTGGAGTGGCCCGTGGGACGGGGAGCGGAGCAGAGCAGAGTGGAGCTGAGCCATTTGCAGGACGGTGAGTGGAGTGGAGCAGTGCAGAGCGGAGCAGTTTGTGGGATGGTTGGAGTGGCCCATGGGACGGGGAGGGGAGCAGAGCGGAGTGGAGCTGAGCCGTTTGCAGGACGGTGAGTGGAGTGGAGCAGTGCAGAGCGGAGCAGTTTGTGGGATGGTTGGAGTGGCCCGTGGGACGGGGAGGGGAGCAGAGCGGAGTGGAGCTGAGCCGTTTGTAGGACGGTGAGTGGAGTGGAGCAGTGCAGAGTGGAGCAGTTTGTGGGATGGTTGGAGTGGCCCATGGACAGGGAGCAGAGCAGAGCGGAGTGGAGCTGAGCTGTTTGCAGGACGGTGAGTGGAGTGGAGCAGTGCAGAGCGGAGCAGTTTGTGGGATGGTTGGAGTGGCCCATGGACAGGGAGCGGAGCGGAGCAGAGCGGAGTGGAGCTGAGCCGTTTGCAGGACGGTGAGTGGAGTGGAGCAGTGCAGAGCGGAGCAGTTTGTGGGATGGTTGGAGTGGCCCATGGACAGGGAGCGGAGCGGAGCAGAGCGGAGTGGAGCTGAGCCGTTTGCAGGACGGTGAGTGGAGTGGAGCAGTGCAGAGCGGAGCAGTTTGTGGGATGGTTGCAGTGGCCCGTGGGACGGGGAGGGGAGCAGAGTGGAGTGGAGCTGAGCCGTTTGCAGGACGGTGAGTGGAGTGGAGCAGTGCAGAGCGGAGCAGTTCGTGGGATGGTTGGAGTGGCCCGTGGGACGGGGAGCGGAGCAGAGCAGAGTGGAGCTGAGCCATTTGCAGGACGGTGAGTGGAGTGGAGCAGTGCAGAGCGGAGCAGTTTGTGGGATGGTTGGAGTGGCCCGTGGGACGGGGAGCAGAGCGGAGTGGAGCTGAGCCGTTTGCAGGACGGTGAGTGGAGTGGAGCAGTGCAGAGCGGAGCAGTTTGTGGGATGGTTGGAGTGGCCCATGGACAGGGAGCGGAGCGGAGCAGAGCGTAGTGGAGCTGAGCTGTCTGCAGGACGGTGAGTGGAGTGGAGCAGTGCAGAGCGGAGCAGTTTGTGGGATGGTTGGAGTGGCCCATGGACAGGGAGCAGAGCAGAGCGGAGCAGTTTGTGGGATGGTTGGAGTGGCCCATGGATGGGGAGCGGAGCAGAGCGGAGTGGAGCTGAGCCGTTTGCGGGATGGTGAGTGGAGTGGAGCAGTGCAGAGCGGAGCAGTTTGTGGGATGGTTGGAGTGGCCCGTGGGACGGGGAGCGGAGCAGAGCGGAGTGGAGCTGAGCTGTTTGCAGGACGGTGAGTGGAGTGGAGCAGTGCAGAGCGGAGCAGTTTGTGGGATGGTTGGAGTGGCCCATGGACAGGGAGCAGAGCAGAGCGGAGTGGAGCTGAGCTGTTTGCAGGACGGTGAGTGGAGTGGAGCAGTGCAGAGCGGAGCAGTTTGTGGGATGGTTGGAGTGGCCCGTGGGACGGGGAGTGGAGCAGAGCGGAGTGGAGCTGAGCCGTTTGCAGGATGGTGAGTGGAGTGGAGCAGTGCAGAGCGGAGCAGTTTGTGGGATGGTTGGAGTGGCCCATGGACAGGGAGCGGAGCGGAGCAGAGCGGAGCTGAGCTGTCTGCAGGATGGTGAGTGGAGTGGAGCAGTGCAGAGCGGAGCAGTTTGTGGGATGGTTGGAGTGGCCCGTGGGACGGGGAGCGGAGCAGAGCGGAGTGGAGCTGAGCTGTTTGCAGGACGGTGAGTGGAGTGGAGCAGTGCAGAGCAGAGCAGTTTGTGGGATGGTTGGAGTGGCCCATGGACAGGGAGCAGAGCGGAGTGGAGCTGAGCCGTTTGCAGGACGGTGAGTGGAGTGGAGCAGTGCAGAGCGGAGCAGTTTGTGGGATGGTTGGAGTGGCCCATGGGACGGGGAGTGGAGCGGAGTGGAGCTGAGCCGTTTGCAGGACGGTGAGTGGAGTGGAGCAGTGCAGAGCGGAGCAGTTTGTGGGATGTTTGGAGTGGCCCATGGACAGGGAGTGGAGCGTAGTGGAGCTGAGCTGTTTGCAGGACGGTGAGTGGAGTGGAGCAGTGCAGAGCGGAGCAGTTTGTGGGATGGTTGGAGTGGCCCGTGGGACGGGGAGTGGAGCAGAGCGGAGTGGAGCTGAGCTGTTTGTAGGACGGTGAGTGGAGTGGAGCAGTGCAGAGTGGTGCAGTTTGTGGGATGGTTGGAGTGGCCCATGGACAGGGAGCAGAGCAGAGCGGAGTGGAGCTGAGCTGTTTGCAGGACGGTGAGTGGAGTGGAGCAGTGCAGAGCGGAGCAGTTTGTGGGATGGTTGGAGTGGCCCGTGGGACGGGGAGTGGAGCAGAGCGGAGTGGAGCTGAGCCGTTTGCAGGATGGTGAGTGGAGTGGAGCAGTGCAGAGCGGAGCAGTTTGTGGGATGGTTGGAGTGGCCCGTGGGACGGGGAGTGGAGCAGAGCGGAGTGGAGCTGAGCCGTTTGCAGGACGGTGAGTGGAGTGAAGCAGTGCAGAGCGGAGCGATTTGTGTGACGGCTGGAGAGGCTGGTGGAGTGGAGCGTCTCGTGGTGAAGGCTGCAGCAGAACCCCACGGAGAGGTGGGAAGTTGGCCTCAGACCACGTAAGGTGCCCCTTAACACGCTGCGTGCTCCTTTCCCCCCACATTTCCACGCAGGCTGGGGAGGGTGGGGTAAAACTCTGCAGATAAACTTTTGAACTCTGGGGCTGCACTGACCGGGGACAGAGACCTTTGGGTTGTTGGACTGTTGGGGGACTTGGGGGTTGCGGGACTCAAGAGACTTTTGGGGTGTTGGACTTTTGGGGCTTTGGAGTAATCTTTTGGGTGGTTGGACTCAAGACCCTGAGAGGGAAAGGACACTGCCAGACTTACTTGGGGGTGGGTCTTTTGCTCACGGTTTGTGTTATGAATCCTGTTTGTAGTGTTTCCCCAACATAATGCTGCAGATTTTGCTACACAGTGCTTGCGAGTGGGGAAGTATTGCCTCCTAGATGCGCCTGGGGGGTGGTGTGTAATTGTCCCAGGTCACTGGGTGGGGGCTCGAGCTGGTTTTTGTATTGCGCTATTGAAACGGAACCCCTGGATACTGAACCCGGCCCTTCTTGCTGCCAACTCAGAGGGGCAGAAGGGTTACACCTGGATGTGCTGGGCTGAGACTGGCCAGGCCTGAGCCCCGGAGAGTTTCCTGTGCTGGGTTCAACGCTCAATAAACCTCCTGTTTTATGCTGGCTGAGAGTCGTTCCAGGCTAGAGAACAGGGTTTGGGGGGGCATTATTCCCTCTGGGAGTGGAGGCCCCGGGAGCCCAGAGCGAGGGGACTCCCTGAGGGGGCCCACGGCACAGACAGACGTGCTGAGGCTCAGAGAGGTGCGGCGCCAGGAGGTGGAGGGGCCTGACCCTGAGAGAGAGTGGACCCCCAAGAAGGGTTGTCACACTGAAGGGGGCTCCTCCCAGGGACCGTATGGAGCCAAGGGAGAGCACGAGTCCTGTGAGTCCCTGACACCAGGACCCTTCTGTCCTGCTCCCCTGTCTCTCTTCTCACTTGAGCCTCCGAGCCCAGACAGCAGCAGCACCAGCCGGGGTGAAGGCAGGACAGCCAGAGAGACCGGCCCTGATCCTGGCTGGCCAGAGCAGTCCTAGGTCATCGTGGCATCCCAGCCTATGTCCTAGGACTGGGGCGAGAGCCTCTCCTTCCTGTGCCCTTTCACACTGGAACTGGAGACACACCCCCAACCCACCGAACAGCCTTCTGCGTCCCCAAGCCCACCCTTCCGCTTTGCAACGTCCTAACCAGAAATGCCACTGCAATGAAGCAAGAATTGGCTGTAATATATTCATGAAGCCTATGTGTGCCTCAGTTTCCCCTATGTGCAGCAGTTACCTGGAGGATAGACAGGCCTGTTGCTCTCTAGGCAGGCTAACACAAGGGTGGCGGGCTCCCAGCTCTCTGGGCCTTAGGTCCCGTATCAGTGGAGCTCCGAGAAGACAGTGGCAAATCCGACTGCCTAGACATGGATGCCCAGCAACCAGCGCCCCAGAGAGATCTGCACCCCCCACCCCTGGGCAGGGGTGAGTTAGTAGAAGAGTTAGCAGGGGAAGCAAAAGTGGATGGGAACCTGGGAGGCAGTGACCATGAGATGGTTGAGTTCAGGATCCTGACACAAGGAAAGAAGGAGAGCAGCAGAATATGGACTCTGGACTTCAGAAAAGCAGACTTGGACTCCCTCAGGGAGCTGATGGGCTGGATCCCCTGGGAAAATAACATAAGGGGGAAAGGAGTCCAGGAGAGCTGGCTGTATTTTTAAAGAATCCTTATTGAAGGCACAGGAACAAGCCATCTCGATGTGTAGGAAGAATAGTAAATGTGGCAGGCAACCAGCTTGGCTTAACAGTGAAATCCTTGCTGATCTAATGCAAAAAAGAGGCTTACAAGAAGTGGAAGATTGGACAAATGACCAGGGAGGAGTATAAATATATTGCTCAGGCTGCAGGAGTGAAATCAGGAAGGCCAAATCACAGTTGGAGTTGCAGCTAGCAAGAGATGTTAAGAGTAACAAGAAGGGTTTCTTCAGGTCTGTTAGCAACCAGAAGAAAGTCAAGGTAAGTGTGGGCCCCTTACTGATATCCAGGCTGGGGGTGGCATCCAATGTGAAAGGTGCCTACTGGTGGAATCTCTCAGGCAGCAGGTGGGAGAGCTACAGGAGGAGGTGGCCAGGCTGAGGAACATCCATGTCCATGAGCAATTCCTGGACAGTATCCATGTGGAGACAGCTGACGGTGCTGTCCCAGTTGACAGGACTACTGACACTCCAGTGGAGGAGGAGATGCCTCAGGGTGTATCTGACACACCAGTGGAGGAGGAGGCTCAGGGTGGACACAGCCAGCTGGTTACTTCTAGCAGCAGGCAGTGCTCCACCGCTGCTGCGAACCCTCCTGCTGTGGTAATAGATAACCGTTATGCTCTTCTTGATACAGGAGAGAAGAAATCACCCCCAACAGTTAAGGGGTGAAGCCTCGTACCCCTAAGGCTGGGAGGTCTGCTGCCACCACTGATAAGAAACGTAGGGTAGTGGTGGTTGGAGACTCTCTGCTGAGGGGGACGGAGACACCCATCTGTCGCCCTGACCGTTCATCCCAGGAGGTATGCTGCCTGCCAGGGGCCCGTATCCGAGATGTTACAGAGGTTTTGTCGAGGATTATCCGGCCTTCTGACTACTACCCCATGCTACTCATCCATGTGGGCACGAATGATACTGCGAGGTGTGACGCTGAGCAGATCAAGAGTGACTACAGGGCTCTGGGAGTACGGGTTAAGGAGTTTGGAGCGCAGGTGGTATTCTCTTCGATTCTTCCTGTCGAAGGTAGAGGCCTGGGCAGAGACAGATGCATCGTGGAGGTGAATGCCTGCCTGCGAAGATGGTGTCGCCAGGAGGGCTTTGGCTTCCTTGACCACGGGATGCTATTCGAGGAAGGACTGCTAGGAACAGATGGCGTTCACCTTTCGAAGAGGGGAAAGGCCTTATTTGCGCACAGACTGGCTAACCTAGTAAGGAGGGCTTTAAACTAGGTTCGATGGGGACAGGTGAGCAAAGCCCACAGGTAAGTGGGGAACAAGACCTGGGAGATGGGTTGGAAACAGGAGGGAGCATGGGCTATAATGGCAGAGAGGAAGGAGGGTCAGGGCAAAGCTGGGAGGCAAGATCAAACCAGTATCTTAGATGCCTTTATACAAATGCAAGAAGTATGGGTAATAAGCAGGAAGAACTGGAAGTGCTAATAAATAAATACAACTATGACATTGTTGGCATTACTGAAACTTGGTGGGATAATACACACGACTGGAATGTTGGTGTGGATGGGTATAGTTTGCTCAGGAAGGATAGACAGGGGAAAAAGGGAGGAGGTGTTGCCTTATATATTAAAAATGTACACACTTGGACTGAGGTAGAGATGGACATAGGAGACGGAAGTGTTGAGAGTCTCTGGGTTAGGCTAAAAGGGGTAAAAAACACGGGTGATGTCGTGCTGGGAGTCTATTACAGGCCACCTAATCAGGTGGAAGAGGTGGATGAGGCTTTTTTCAAACAACTAACAAAATCATCCAAAGCCCAAGATTTGGTGGTGATGGGGGACTTCAATTATCCAGATATACGTTGGGAAAATAACACCACGGGGCACAGACTATCCAATAAGTTCCTGGACTGCATAGCAGACAACTTTTTATTTCAGAAAGTTGAAAAAGCTACTAGGGGGGAAGCTGTTCTAGACTTGATTTTAACAAATAGGGAGGAACTCGTTGAGAATTTGAAAGTAGAAGGAAGCTTGGGTGAAAGTGATCATGAAATCATAGAATTTGCAATCCTAAGGAAGGTTAGAAGGGAGTACAGCAGAATAGAGACAATGGATTTCAGGAAGGCGGATTTTGGTAAGCTCAGAGAGCTGATAGGTAAGGTCCCATGGGAATTAAGACAGAGGGGAAAAACAACTGAGGAAAGTTGGCAGTTTTTCAAAGGGACGCTATTAAGGGCCCAAAAGCAAGTTATTCCGATGGTTAGGAAAGATAGAAAATGTGGCAAAAGACCACCTTGGCTTACCCTTGAGATCTTGCGTGACCTACAAAATAAAAAGGCGTCATATAAAAAATGGAAACTAGGTCAGATCACGAAGGATGAATATAGGCAAATAACACAGGAATGCAGAGGCAAGATTAGAAAAGCAAAGGCACAAAATGAACTCAAACTAGCTATGGGAATAAAGGGAAACAAGAAGACTTTTTATCAATACATTAGAAGCAAGAGGAAGACTAAGGACAGGGTAGGCCCACTGCTCAATGAGGAGGGGGAAACAGTAACGGGAGACTTGGAAATGGCAGAGATGCTTAATGACTTCTTTGTTTCGGTCTTCACTGAGAAGTCTGAAGGAATGTCTAGTATAGTGAATGCTTACGGGAAGAGGGTAGGTTTAGAAGATAAAATAAGAAAAGAGCAAGTAAAAAATCACTTAGAAAAGTTAGATGCCTGCAAGTCACCAGGGCCTGTTGAAATGCTTCCTAGAATACTCAAGGAGTTAATAGAAGAGGTATCTGAGCCTCTAGCTATTATCTTTGGGAAATCATGGGAGACGGGGGAGATTCCAGAAGACTGGAAGGGGGCAAATATAGTGCCCATCTATAAAAAGGGAAATAAAAACAACCCAGGAAACTACAGACCAGTTAGTTTAACTTCTGTGCCAGGGAAGATAATGGAGCAGGTAATCAAAGAAATCATCTGCAAACACTTGGAAGGTGGTAAGGTGATAGGGAATAGCCAGCATGGATTTGTAAAGAACAAATCGTGTCAAACTAATCTGATAGCGTTCTTTGATAGGATAACGAGCCTTGTGGATAAGGGAGAAGCGGTGGATGTGATATACCTAGACTTTAGTAAGGCATTTGATACGGTCTCGCATGATATTCTTATAGATAAACTAATAAAGTACAATTTAGATGGGGCTACTATAAGGTGGGTGCATAACTGGCTGGATAACCGTACTCAGAGAGTAGTTGTTAATGGCTCCCAATCCTGCTGGAAAGGTATAACAAGTGGGGTTCCGCAGGGGTCTGTCTTGGGACCGGTTCTGTTCAATATCTTCATCAACGATTTAGATGTTGGCATAGAAAGTATGCTTATTAAGTTTGCGGACGATACCAAACTAGGAGGGATTGCAACTGCTTTGGAGGACAGGATTAAAATTCAAAATGATCTGAACAAATTGGAGAAATGGTCTGAGGTAAACAGGATGAAGATCAATAAAGATAAATGCAAAGTGCTCCACCTAGAAAGGAACAATCAGTTTCACACATACAGAATGGGAAGAGACTGTCTAGGAAGGAGTATGGCAGAAAGAGATCTAGGGGTCATAGTGGACCACAAGCTTAATATGAGTCAACAGTGTGATACTGTTGCAAAAAAAGCAAACATGATTCTGGGATGCATTAACAGGTGTGTTGTAAACAAGACACGAGAAGTCATTCTTCCGCTTTACTCTGCGCTGGTTAGGCCTCAACTGGAGTACTGTGTCCAGTTCTGGGCACCGCATTTCAAGAAAGATGTGGAGAAATTGGAGAGGGTCCAGAGAAGAGCAACAAGAATGATTAAAGGTCTTGAGAACATGACCTATGAAGGAAGGCTGAAGGAATTGGATTTGTTTAGTTTGGAAAAGAGAAGACTGAGAGGGGACATGATAGCAGTTTTCAGGTATCTAAAAGGATGTCATCAGGAGGAGGGAGAAAACTTGTTCACCTTAGCCTCCAATGACAGAACAAGAAGCAATGGGCTTAAACTGCAGCAAGGGAGATTTAGGTTGGACATTAGGAAAAAGTTCCTAACTGTCAGGGTAGTTAAACACTGGAATAGATTGCCTAGGGAAGTTGTGGAATCTCCATCGCTGGAGATATTTAAGAGTAGGTTAGATAAATGTCTATCAGGGATGGTCTAGACAGTATTTGGTCCTGCCATGAGGGCAGGGGACTGGACTCGATGACCTCTCGAGGTCCCTTCCAGTCCTAGAGTCTATGAGTCTATGAGTAAATGAGGGAGGCAACCTAGTGACAGAGGATGTGGAAAAAGCTAATGTACTCAGTGATTTTTTTGCCGTGTTCTTCACAGACAAGGTCAGCTCCCAGACTGCTGCACTGGGCAGCACAGTGTGGGGAGGAGGTGACCAGCCCTCTGTGGAGAAAGAAGTGGGTCAGTACTATTTAGAAAACCTGGACGAGCACAAGTCCATGGGGCCGGATGTGCTGCATCCGAGGGTGCTGAAGGAGTTGGCAGATGTGATTGCAGAGCCATTGGCCATTATCTTTGAAAACTCATGGCAATCGGGGGAGGTCCAGGATGACTGGAAAAGGCTAATGTAGTGCCCATCTTTAAAAAGAGAAGGAGGAGGATCCGGGGAACTACAGGCCAGTCAGCCTCACCTCAGTCCCTGGAAAAATCATGGCGCAGCTCCTCATGAAATCAATTCTGAAGCACTTAGAGGAGAGGAAAGTGATCAGGAACAGTCAGCATGGATTCACCAAGGGAAAGTCATGCCTGACTAACCTGACTACCCTCTATGAGGAGATAACTGGGCCTGTGGATGAGGGGAAAGAAGGGGACGTGATATATATTGACCTTAGCAAAGCTTTTGATACCGTCTTCCACAGTATTCTTGCCAGCAAGTTACAGAACTATGGGCTGGATGAATGGACTATAAGATGGATAGAAAGCTGGCTAGATTGTCAGGCTCACCGGGTAGTGATCAACGGCTCCATGTCTAGTTGGCAGCCGGTTTCAAGCGGAGTGCCCCAAGGGTCGGTCCTGGGGCCGGTTCTGTTCAATATCTTCATTAATGATCTGGAGGATGGTGTAGACTGCACCCTCAGCAAGTTTGCAGATGACACTAAACTGGGAGGAGTGGTAGATACGCTGGAGGGTAGGGATAGGATACAGAGGGACCTAGACAAATTAGAGGACTGGGCCAAAAGAAACCTGATGAGGTTCAACAAGGACAAGTGCAGAGTCCTGCACTTAGGATGGAAGAATCCCATGCACTGTTACAGATTAGGGACCGAGTGGCTAGGAAGCTGTTCGGCAGAAAAGGACCTAGGGGTTACAGTGGACGAGAAGCTGGATATGAATCAACAGTGTGACCTTGTTGCTAAGAAGGCTAATAGTATTGTCGGCTGTATGAGTAGGGGCACTGCCAGCAGATCAAGGGATGTGATCATTCCCCTCTATTTGATATTGGTGAGGCCTCATCTGGAGTCCTGCGTCCAGTTTTGGGCCCCACACTACAAGAAGGATGTGGAAAAATTGGAACGACTCCAGTGGAGGGCAACAAAAATTATTAGGGGTCTGGGGCACATGACTTATGAGGAGAGGCTGAGGGAACTGGGATTGTTCAGTCTGCAGAAGAGAAGAATGAGGGGGGATTTGATAGCTGCTTTCAACTACCTGAAAGGGGGTTCCAAAGAGGATGGATCTAGACAGTTCTCAGTGGTAGCAGATGACAGAACAAGGAGCAATGGTCTCAAGTTGCAGTGGGGGAGGCTTAGGTTGGATATAAGGAAACACTATTTGTCATGGAGTGTGGGGGAGTCCGGCCCTACACCCCTCTTCCTGGGACCCACAGTGACTCTCAGCCAGCCAGTAAAACAGAAGGTTTATTGGACAACAGGATTGCAGGTTACAGCAGAGCCTGGAGGCCCAACCAGGACCCCCCAATTGAGTCCTTCTCGGGGTTCAGACTGCTTGGATCCCAGCATAGGATCCCCTGAATTCCCCGCACCCAGCCCAAAACCGAAACTGAACTGCCCCTCCTCCAGCCGGCCGATTCCTTTGTCGAGCTACCCAGGCCAAAGTGCTAATCCCCTCCCCCCTACCTGGCTCAGGTTACAGGCTTAAAGATCCTGTCCCTCACCTAAAGACACCCCCGGCTCTCCCACTCCCCACACAGACAGTCCCTACTCCATCACATCTCTCCCCCCTTCGAGACTGAACTGAGCGGGGTCACTCTGCCCAGTGACCTGGGGAAGTTCAGGGTCCCCTCTCCGGGACAACGCGTCCGCTGTCAGGTTGGCACTTCCCTTCACATGGACCACGTCCATGTCATAGTCCTGCAGGAGCAGGCTCCACCTCAGGAGCTTGGCGTTGGCTCCTTTCATCTGGTGCAGCCAGGTCAGGGGAGAGTGGTCGGTGTACACGGTGAAGTGTCGCCCAAAGAGATATGGCTCTAGCTTCTTAAGGGCCCATACCATGGCCAGGCATTCCTCTCGATGGCCGCGTAGCTTTGTTCCCGGGGTAGCAGCTTCTTACTCAGGTACACGATGGGGTGTCTCTCCCCCTTTTCATCCTCCTGCATTAACACTGCTCCCAGTCTCGTGTCTGAGGCGTCAGTGAACACCATAAAGGGTTTGTCAAAATCTGGGTTTGCCAGAACTGGGCCACTAACCAGAGCCTCCTTCAGCGCCCGGAAAGCCTCCTGGCACTGCTCAGTCCAGATCACCTTGTCTGGCTTCCCCTTTTTGCACAGTTCGGTGATGGGGGCCGGCTATGGCACTGAAGTGGGGCACGAACCTTCGATAGTACCCCGCCATCCCAATAAAGGCCTGGACCTGCTTTTTGGTTTGGGGAGCAGGCCAGTCTCTGATCACCTCCACCTTGGCTGGTTTCGGCTTCAGGCAGCCGCTCCCCACCTGATGGCCCAGGTAAGATACTTCAGCCATCCCCACCTTGCACTTCTCAGCCTTTACTGTTAACCCAGCCTTTCGGAGTCGGTCCAGGACTTGTTTAACCTGGGACATGTGGTCCTCCCAGGTCTGGCTGAAGACGCAGATGTCGTCAATATACGCCATGGCAAAACTCTCCATCCCCCTCAGTAGCTGATCCACCAGGCACTGGAAGGTGGCCAGTGCTCCCTTGGGGCCGAAGGGCAGGGTCAGAAACTCATAGAGCCCCGGAGGGGTGATAAAGGCCGATTCCAGCCTGGCATCTGCGTCCAGCGGCACTTGCCAGCAGCCCTTTATAAGATCCATAGTGGTGAGGTACTGAGCCCCTCCCAGCTTGTCTAGGAGCTCGTCAGGCCTGGGCATGGAGTAGGCATCAGATACGGTGATGGCATTGAGCTTTCGATAGTCCACACAGAACCGGATTGACCCATCCTTCTTGGGGACCAGCACCACTGGCGAGGCCCAAGGGCTGGAAGATGGCTGGATCACCCCCAAAGCCAGCATGTCCCTGACCTCTCTTTCAAGATCCTGGGCAGTTTTACCAGTGACCCGAAAAGGGGAGCATCTTATAGGGGATTGTGACCCGGTCTCCACCAGGTGGACAGTCAAATTAGTGGGTCCAGGCTGGTTGGAAAACAGCTGTCGGTATAGATGCAGCACCCCCCTGATCTCAGCGTGCTGGCCCGGGGTCAGCTGATCAGAGAGGGGAATCGCCTCCAGGAGGGAACCCGCTTTGGTCCCAGGGAATAGATCCACTAAACGGTCATTTCCCTGCCCCTCCCAATGTCAACACACGGCCAACACCACATTCCCCCCGTCACAGTATGGCTTCATCACGTTCACATGGTACACCCGGCAGTGATGAGCCCAGTTCGACAGCTCCACCACATAGTTTACCTCATTTAGTTGCTTGATAACCTTGAAGGGCCCTTCCCAGGCGGCCTGGAGTTTGTTTCTCCTCACGGGGATGAGAACCATCACCTGATCCCCGGTGGCGAAGGCACGGGCTCGTGCTGTGCGGTCATACCAGACCTTCTGCTTCCTCTGAGCTCGGGCTAGATTCTTCCTGGCCAGGCCCATGAGCTCGGCAAGTCTTTCACAGAAGGTCAGGACATACTCCACCACTGATTCTCCATTGGCAGTGGCCTTCTCCTCCCATTCATCTCTCATCAGGTCCAGGGCCCCCCTTACCCGCCTTCCATATAACAATTAGAAAGGCGAAACCCGGTAGATTCCTGGGGTACCTCCCTGTACGCGAACAGCAGGTGAGGTAAGTACTTGTCCCAGTCCTATGGGTGCTGGTTCATAAATGTTTTTAGCATCATCTTTAGTGTCCTGTTGAATCTTTCCACCAGCCTGTTGGACTGGGGGTGATACGCTGAGGCCCAGTTGTGCTGGACCCCACATTTCTGCCATAAGCACCGGAGCAGGGTCGATATGAAGTTGGACCCCTGGTCCATTAAGACTTCCTTGGGGAACCCCACCCAGCTGAAAATGGTCAGCAGTGCATCTGCCACTGTGTCGGCTTCGATAGAGGACAAGGCCACCGCCTCGGGGAAGCGAGTGGCAAAATCTACCACCGTCAGGATGTATTTCTTCCCTGACCGGGTCGTCTTGCTGAGGGGTCCCACTATGTCCATGGCCACCTTCTGGAAAGGTTCTTCTATGATGGGTAAAGGCCTCAAAGCCGCTTTCCCCTTGTCCCGGGCCTTCCCCACCCTCTGGCAGGGGTCACAGGATTGGCAGTACTGTCGGACATGGGTAAAGACCCCAGGCCAGTAAAAGTTCTGTAGCAGCCTCTGCCTGGTGCACCAGATTCCCTGGTGCCCTGCGAGAGGGATGTCATGGGCCAGGTACAGCAGCTTGTGACGAAACTTCTGGGGAACCACCAGCTGCCTCCTGATTCCCCATGACTCTACTTCCCCTGGGGGAGCCCATTCTCGGTACAGGAACCCCTTCTCCCACAGGAACCTCTCCTTGCAACCTCTCCTCATGGTCTGTACCGCACTAAGGTCAGCCCGGTCCCGGTGCTTCCGCAAGGAGGGATTTTTCTGCAACTCGGCCTGGAACTCAGCAGCTGGGACAGGGATGGGGACCGGCTCTCTCTTGCTGGCTGGGTCTGAGGCCGCAGCCTCTCTGAACCGTGCCCCTGGGCGTTCCCCGCTCCCTGGGTTAGGGTCCTGCACCTCGGGTCGAGTACCTTCCCCGTTGTCGGGGTGCAGTGCCCTTTGCTGACTCTGACTCACAACCAGGCCACTCTGGGTGTTACTAGACCAGTCCTCAAGGTCCCCTCCCATTAACACATCCATGGGCAAATATGGGTGTACTCCCACATCCTTGGGGCCCTCCTTGGCCCCCCCACTTCAGGTGTACCCTTGCCACGGGCACCTTCAATGGGGTCCCACCCATGCCCATCTGGGTCAAGTAGGTGTCGGGCACCATCCAATCTGAGGCCACCACCTCAGGCCGGGCCAGTGTCACCTCTGCGCCCATGTCCCAGTACCCAGTGACCTTCCTCCCATCTACCTCCAGGGAAACCAGGCACTCTCTCTGGAAGGGCAGCCCTGCGCCCACCCTGTAAACCAAAAACTCGGAGCCTGGAGCATCAGAGGAGGAGCATCAGAGGAGCTGACCTGGGGCCCTCCTCCCTCCTTCGCAGGTGGTACGTGGTCAGCCCCCCTTTTCTGCGAACGCTGCCCCTCATCCAGCTGGGTCTCTACCAAGTTAACCCGGTTTGGGGTTGGTCTGCTCAGTCTGTCCTTGAGTCTGGGGCACTGAGACCGTATGTTGCCCCTCTGGCCATACTGATAGCAGCTCATGTCCAGTTGGTGCCCTCGAACCGATCGGTTGTCCTTGTGTTGGGCGTTCCTCTTGGGAGGGGGTTCTCCCTATTCCCCCTTTGGGAGGTCCCAGGATGACTCTCTCTCTGCATCGCGGCAGGCCTGTTCCTTTGAGACTCCTCCCTGCCACCCCCGTCTGGCACTTCACAAACTCATCAGCCAGCCACCCTGCATGTCGTGGGTTCTCTGGCTTTTGGTCCCTCAACCACAGCCTCAGGTCGGATGGGCACCGCTCATACAGTTGCTCCAGTACCAGCAGTTTAATCAGGTCCCCCTTCGTCTGGGCCCCATCTGCCCACTTGCTGGCGTATCCCTCCACGCGGATGGCTAGCTGCAGATATGAGACCTCAGGGGTTTTATACTGACTCCGGAACCTCTCCCGGTACATCTCGGGGGTCAGCCCAAACTCGCGCAGCAGGGCCTGCTTGAATAGTTCGTAGTTCCCTTTCTCCTCCTCTCCCAGCTGGTGGTACAATGCCACGGCCTTGGGGTCCACTAAGGGGGTGAGAACCCGGAGCCTGTCCGCAGGATCTACCTGGTGCAGCTCGCAGGCCGTCTCAAAGGCTTCTTGGGGTTCAGGGCGCTTGGATCCCAGCATAGGATCCCCTGAATTCCCCTCACCCAGTCCAAAACCGAAACTGAACTGCCCCTCCTCCAGCCGGCCAATCCCTTTGTCCAGCTTCCCTGGCCAAGGTGCTAACCCCCTCCCCCCTACCTGGCCCAGGTTACAAGCGTAAAAATCCTGTCCCTCCCCTAAAGACATCCCCAGCTCTCCCATCCCCACACAGATAGATTCTACTCCATCACAACTTGTCTCTTCCCCTGCTGTTCCCCCCCCCCACACCCATTGCACACTGGCTCTGCTCTCCCCCTGTGCTTGTGTCACGTAGTGTGGGGGAGTCCGGCCCTGCACCCCTCTTCCTGGGACCCACAGTGACTCTCAGCCAGCCAGTAAAACAGAACGTTTATTGGACAACAGGAATGCAGGTTACAGCAGAGCCTGGAGGCTCAACCAGGACCCCTCATTCGAGTCCTTCTCAGGGTTCAGGGCGCTTGGATCCCAGCATAGGCTTCCCTGAATTCCCCCACCCAGCCCCAAACCGAAACTGAACTGCCCCTCCTCCAGCCGGCCAATCCCTTTGTCCAGCTTCCTGGGCCAAGGTGCTAACCCCCTTCCCCTACCTGGCCCAGGTTACAGGCTTAAAGATCCTGTCCCTCCCCTAAAGACATCCCCGGCTCTCCCATCCCCCATACAGACAGCCCCTACTTCATCACACTATTTCACCAGGAGCGTGGTGACGCACTGGAATGGGTTCCCTAGGGAGGTGGTGGAATCTCCTTCCTACGGGCTTGTCTACATCAGAAAGTTGCAGCGCTGGTGAGGGAGTTACAGCGCTGCAACTTTGAAGGTGTACACATCTGCAGGGCACCACCAGCGCTGCCACTCCCTGTTTGCAGCGCTGGCCGTCCTCCCGTTTTGTCTCGGGTGTAGAGGATCCAGCGCTGGTGATCCAGCGCTGGTAATCCAATGTAGACACTTACCAGCGCTTTTCTTGACCTCCGGGGAAGGAGGAAGCCTCTGGTAATCAAGCTGGTCTCCTTTCCCGGTTTGCTCTCTCGTTCCCGGAACCCCGAGCAAGCAGGTCTCCTTCCCTGCGGTTTGCAGGATGGCTCCGGGAACGCGAGAGCAAACCGCGGTGAAGCTGGTCTCCTTTCCCGGTTTGCTCTCTCGTTCCCGGAACCCCGAGCAAGCAGGTCTCCTTCCCTGCGGTTTGCAGGGTGGTTCGGGGAACGCGAGAGCAAACCGCGGCGAAGCTGGTCTCCTTTCCCGGTTTGCTCTCTCGTTCCCGGAACCCCGAGCAAGCAGGTCTCCTACCCTGCGGTTTGCTGGGTGGCTCCGGGAACGCGAGAGCAAACCGCGGCGAAGCTGGTCTCCTTTCCCGGTTTGCTCTCTCGTTCCCGGAACCCCGAGCAAGCAGGTCTCCTTCCCTGCGGTTTGCAGGGTGGTTCGGGGAAGGCGAGAGCAAACCGCGGCGAAGCTGGTCTCCTTTCCCGGTTTGCTCTCTCGTTCCCGGAACCCCGAGCAAGCAGGTCTCCTTCCCTGCGGTTTGCAGGGTGGTTCGGGGAACGCGAGAGCAAACCGCGGCGAAGCTGGTCTCCTTTCCCGGTTTGCTCTCTCGTTCCCGGAACCCCGAGCAAGCAGGTCTCCTTCCCTGCGGTTTGCTGGGTGGCTCCGGGAACGTGAGAGCAAACCGCGGCGAAGCTGGTCTCCTTTCCCGGTTTGCTCTCTCGTTCCCGGAACCCCGAGCAAGCAGGTCTCCTTCCCTGCGGTTTGCTGGGTGGCTCCGGGAACGCGAGAGCAAACCGCGGCGAAGCTGGTCTCCTTTCCCGGTTTGCTCTCTCGTTCCCCGAACCCCGAGCAAGCAGGTCTCCTTCCCTGCGGTTTGCAGGGTGGTTCGGGGAACGCGAGAGCAAACCGCGGCGAAGCTGGTCTCCTTTCCCGGTTTGCTCTCTCGTTCCCGGAACCCCGAGCAAGCAGGTCTCCTTCCCTGCGGTTTGCTGGGTGGCTCCGGGAACGCGAGAGCAAACCGCGGCGAAGCTGGTCTCCTTTCCCGGTTTGCTCTCTCGTTCCCGGAACCCCGAGCAAGCAGGTCTCCTTCCCTGCGGTTTGCTGGGTGGCTCCGGGAACGCGAGAGCAAACCGCGGCGAAGCTGGTCTCCTTTCCCGGTTTGCTCTCGCGTTCCCGGAACCCCCCTTGAAGCCGCCCAACAGCGCTGCAGTGTGGCCACATCTAATACCACTTGCAGCGCTGGTTGCTGTAAGTGTGGCCACTCTGCAGCGCTGGCCCTATACAGCTGTACTAATACAGCTGTAACAACCAGCGCTGCAAAATTTTAGATGTAGACATGGCCTTAGAGGTGTTTAAGGTCAGGCTTGACAGAGCCCTGGCTGGGATGGTTTAGTTGGGGTTGGTCCTGCTTTGAGCAGGGGGTTGGACTCATGAGGTCCCTTCCAACCCTGATATTCTGTGATTCTAGAGAGCTGAGCCGCATCCCCCGCTGGGCTCGGGAACAAAGGGCTGGGAGCGGGGAGGGAGGAGGAGGAAGTTAAGTGCTGGCTGCTGAGGGCTCTGGGTGCATCTGCCTTGGGACAAAGGGAGGTCAGAGGGACGGGGCTCTGGGCTGACCAGGATGGTCTCAGCTGTAACTTTCTGTTCTTCTTCGAGTGATTGCTCATATCCATTCCAGTTAGGTGTATGCGCCGCGCGTGCACATTCGTCGGAAAACTTTTACCCTAGCAACTCAGTGGGCCGGCAGGTCGCCCCCTAGAGTGGCGCCATCATGGCGCTCCATATACTCCTGCCGGCCCACCCGCTCCTCAGTTCCTTCTTACCGCCCATGTCGGTCGTTGGAACAGTGGAGCGCGGCTTAGCTGACCTCCACTTCCCTAGCTACTCGTTTTCTCGTATATAGTTATGCAGTTATAACCCTTTTATATGTATATTTGTATAGTTATACGTGTTTTCTTTGCTAACATGGTTAGTTTAGTTAGCGGGGTTCAGGAAGTAGCCCCTTCCATGAGCCCAGTGCCGGAGCCCATGCATGGCTCACCGGGTTTTAAAATGGGCCCGGCCTGCCAGAAGCCGCGGCCGAAGGGAGATCTACATGACTCCTGTTTGAAGTGCCGCAGGGAATCACACTTGACAGATAAGTCCCCCATTTGCAAGGCTTTTAAGCTGAGAACAAAAAGGAGCGGGACTTTCACTTACCCCTCCACCTTGGGCGCCGAGCGATGTTCAAGCGGCGGGCAGAAGCGCCTCCTCGGCACCGGACCCCGCCGGTACTACCAAGGCCTTTCGGCACCGGCCGTCGCCGGCACCGATGTCAACTCGGCACCGCTCCCTTCTTCCGAGGTCGAGAAAGCCTACAATTCCTGCTGGTGCCTGGCGGCTCCCCGGCACGTGCCGTGGTAGAGCCCCCTGCTCCCGCTGCTTCTGTGCCACCTGCATCGCAGCCAGAGAGCTCGCCTAAGTTGCATTACCCGGCACCGACACCTGCAGAGGCACCGATGACATCGGCACCGTCGATTCCAGTCCCCCAGGGCCACTGAATCCGGTGCCTGGCAGCTCCCCGGCTCGCGCCGTGGTAGAGCTTACTGCTCCTGCTGCTTCTGTGCCAACTGCACCACAGCTAGAGAGCTCGTCTAAGATGGTTCGCCCGGCACCGACGACGTCGGCACCGTCGATCCCGGTCCCACGAGGGCCGTAGAATCCGGTGCCTGACGGCTCCCCGGCACGCGCCGTGGTTGAGCTACTGCTCCTGCTGCTTCCGTGCCAGCGGCACCGCAGCCAGAGGGCTCGTCTAAGTCGGATCGCCCGGCACCGACACCTGCTGCGGCACCGATGACGTCGGCACCGTCGATCCCGGTCCCACAAGGGCCGTAGAATCCGGTGCCCGACGGCTCCCCGGCACGCGCCGTGGTTGAGCGTATTGCTCCCGCTGCTTCCGTGCTGACGGCACCGCAGCCAGACAGCTTATCTAACTCGGATCGCCCGGCACCGACACCTACCGAAGCTCTGATGACCTCGGTACCGTTGATCCGGGTCCCATGAGGGCCGTCGAATCCGGTGCCTGACAGCTCCCCAGTATGCACTGTGGTTGAGCCTGCTGTTCCCTTCACGCCGGAGACGTTACCAACGGCGAGGGCTCTCAGTGCCATGACAGAGTCAATGCTGCCTGACCCCGGCACCGCCGTTGCGGGTAATACAGTCTCTTCAGGGGACTGTCCCCTGTCAGCACAGCAGAGCGGCACCGTTCATGATCACGGTCCCGCAGACACTCCAAGTCCTGTCGGCACGACGGACACCACTGGCAGTCCCGGTGCTGTTTTCCTCGGTACTGGTCGCACTTGCTGCACCGGTCGGTATCCCGTTCACTGACCCGCTATCGGCACCGTTCCGACTCCTGGCACCGTGGCAGGTACCTTGACTCCTGTAGCCTTTCCCCGAGCCTCGAGATCTCGGTCGACCTCCCGACACCGTTCTGGTTCCGGGTCTGGATCTCGTTCCAGGTACCGATACGCCTCCCGGTGCCGGTCCCCGGTGCCGAGTTGGGCAAGGTCCGAATGAGTCAGAGACTCTGCCTGTGCCTTCTTTTAGTACCTCCATGGCCGTCCGGACACGCATCCGTGTCATCCCATATGCGCAGATTTTATGCTCAGGACCACGATCCTGATATGATGGCCAGCGGGCGCCAGCCCCGAACCAGAAAGAGGCTTGGCAAATGAACCTGCTTGGCAGCCAGGTGTACTCTGCAGGGGCTCTGCAGCTCTGGGTAGCAAAGCAACAAGCCTTGCTTAGCTGCGATAATTATAGCACCTGAGTGAAGGAGTTTCTCCCTCAGAACTCCCACCAGGAGTTCGCTGCCGTCTTGGAGGACAGGGGAAAGAAGGTTCCCAGAGCGTCCCTCCAGGCCTCGTTGGACGCAGCAGACTCTGCGGCCAGCACTCTGGCCTTGGGTGTCACCATGAGGTGCATTTCATGGCTTCAGGTTTTAAACCTCCGGCCGGAGCTGCAGTATGCCATTCAGGATTTACCCTTTGTTGGTAAAGGCATCTTCGTGGCACAGACAGCCCCAGACTGCGAAGTCTGATGGACAATAGGGTCCTAATGCGTCTCAGCATGTATACGCCAGCGACCAAACGCAGGCCTTTCTGGCCCCAGCCGCCATACTCTGTGCCTAGCCAGAGGCAGAACTCTGGCGAACGGCAGGGCCAAGGTGGTCGCAGACGAACGTCAGGACCCCTAAAGAGCCAAAGTCAAGGTCCCTCGCAATTACCACTGGGACCAAAGACGGACCTTCCAAGGTTCGCCTGAGGGCGGTGTACCAGTCGCAGGACGGGATCCCGATCCCGCTTTCTCCTGGCATGGCCCCAGTTACTTTCAGATCGCTGGTTCCTGCGCACGATGGAGCATAGGTACCACCTTTAATTTGCTCCAGCCCTGTCCCCCTTCAGCGGACGAAAGGGGCATGGGGTTTTACTCCCGTTATGCCCTAGTCCCCCACTCGAACACAGGTCTCAGACCTTCCTAGTCCTGCACGGACTCAACCGGTTTAGGATAAGGTTGGAGTTCTGCATGGTATCCCTGGGAACCATTATTCCATCCTTGCCTCTTGGGGGCTACTGTGCCGCCCTGGATATGAAGGACGCGTACTTTCGCAATGCCATCTTCCCTCCGCACGGGAGATGCCTCCGCTTTATAGCCGACTGTCAATACTCCCGGTTTACGGCCATGGTCGCCGCCTACCGTCGCTGATGTCGGATATGCGTTTTTCCGTATCTGGACGATTCGCTTATCCACGGAGACTCTGAGACACAAACCACTCAGCGCGTGGGCATCGCCACGGTCTTATTCACAGGTCAAGGCCTGCTGTTTACTATAGAGCAATCCACTCTGGTCCCCATGCAGAGGTTGGGCTTCCTAGGGGCTATCCTGGTCTCCTACCTAGCCGGAGCCTGCTTATCACAACTGCGGTTTTAGGCGATGGCAACAATCATCTGAGGTCTGCAGGCTTTCCCAACGACCTCAGCTCGTTCTTGTCTCAGTCTCCTGGGTCCATGGTTGCCCGCAAGTTTGTAACCAAACACGCCAAGCTCCGCCTCCGTCCTCTCCAAGTCCGGCTCGCCTCGGCGTACCACCCGGACAGGGAGCCAATGGTCATGGTAGTCACCGTTCCCTCGAAAGCCTTAGGCTCCCTAGAGTGGTGGCTAACTCCCTCCTTGGTGTGGACAGGGATGCGGTTTCATCCGCCCCAGCCCTCACTGCCCCTGACGGCGGACGCATCATCTCTCTGCTCGAGTGCTCATGGTCACCTCCGAGCTTAAGGCCTTTGGTCTTCTAGGGAGCTGGCATTCCTCATCAATGCCCCAAAAATGAGAGTAGTCCGCCTGGCATGCCAGGGGTTCCAGCGGCAGCTGCGAGGCCGTTGTATCTCGGTGTTTACAGCCAACACAACGGCCAGGTGCTTCATAAGTATTCAGGGGGGACATAATCCTCCCCCCTTTTTTGTCAGGAGGCCATCCATTTCCGGGTCTTTTGCATGGCCCACTCGATGGAGCTGGCGACGTCCTTTCTCCCAGGCGTTCGGAACGTCTTAACTCTTTGACTCAGCAGGTCTTTCCTGTCTTACGAGTGATCACTCTGCCCCATGTGAGGCGTCCCGCTTTCCGGAAGTGGAGATGTTTCCTCACACAGACCTGTTCGCTCACCGCGAGAGCAGGAAATGCCAGGTGTTCTGCTCCTTCCAAGGTCTCTCCTCGGAATCGATCTTGGACGCATTCCTGATGCCGTGGAAAGGCCGACTGCATTATGCCTTCCCACTGTTCCCACTGGTTCATTAGGTCCTGCTCAAACTCCGCAGGGGCAGAGCGTGCATCATCATGATCACTCCAGAGTGGTCCAGGCAGCACTGACATACCACGTTGCTCGGCCTGTCAGCCCAGACCTCATCACTCAGGGCAACGACAGGCTTCGTCACTCGGACCTGCAGCCTCTTCGCCTCACGGTGGCTGCTGCGTACCTGAGTCGGGGTGACAGGCAGCCTTCCACCTGGTCAACGTACCGGGCCAGGTGGAAGCGTTTCTTTTACAGCTGCAATACGCTCGATCTTGCTCCTGCTGAGGTCTCGATCCCCTCTATTTGGCCTGCCTCTGGTCTTCAGCGGCAGGACCTGGCGGTATCATCGCTGAGGATACACTCAGCAGCCATCTCTACCTTCCAGCAGGCTAAGATGGACGTTCAGTGTTCTCACGCTCTATGGGTTCGAGGTCCCTCAAGGGCTTGGAGCGCTTGCACCCTCGGGCGCGCCGCCCAGCCCCGACCTGGGACCTCAGCCTAGTCTTGGCCAGACGGGTCTCTGAGATCAGAGCTCTTACGGGGGTTCCGCCGTACACTAGGTTTCACAAAGACAAGGTGCAGTTATGACCGCACCCGGCTTTCCTCCCTAAGGTGGTTTTGGCCTTTCATGTTACCCACAGTTCAACGCAATGGGCATAACCGTTGCACTCCTTGGACATCTGTGGAG
Organism: Gopherus evgoodei; assembly: GCF_007399415.2. Lineage (NCBI taxonomy): Eukaryota > Metazoa > Chordata > Testudines > Testudinidae > Gopherus > Gopherus evgoodei. The sequence continues at coordinate 80,464,978 of NC_044332.1, read as the reverse complement.
TGCTCGCATTATATTGTGCTGACAGAATCATTTCCTAAGGTGCCCCAGCTCTGCCCCGGTAGCGGGCCAAAGGGAGGGCTTGCTTGTTTTCCTCTCAGAGGTTCTCATCTGGGGTGATGGCGGACATCCCCACTTGTTATGATTTGGCTCATATTTCCACAAGCCACATCACCGTGCATTCTACCAGGGCTCAGGCTTCATCTGCCGCCTTGCTGGCTCGTGTTTCTACCCACGAGATCTGTCGTGAAGCTCCATTGGTCCTCGGTCCTTACCTTTGCTTCGCAGTATGCCCTGGTTCAGCAGTCAAGAGAGGCTGTAGCCTCTGGCTCGGCAGTTTTATTCTGCCACATTTCACTCCGACCCCACCGCCTTTGTAAGGCTTGGGAGTCACCTAACTGGAATGGATATGAGCAATCACTCGAAGAAGAAAAGACGGTTACTCACCTTTGTAACTGTTGTTCTTCGAGATGTGTTGCTCACATCCATTCCACACCCGCCCTCCTTCCCCACTGTCGGAGTAGCCGGCAAGAAGGAACTGAGGAGCGGGTGGGCCGGCAGGGGTATATATCAGGTGCCATGGTGGCGCCACTCTAGGGGGCGACCTGCCGGCCCACTGGAGTTGCTAGGGTAAAAAGTTTCCGACGAACGTGCACGCGCAGCGCGCACACCTACCTGGAATGGATGTGAGCAACACATCTCGAAGAACAACAGTTACAAAGGTGAGTAACCGTCTTTTCTCTGGGGTCCCCGGGCTGGTCCAGGTGACTAATCACCCGCCTGTCGGCCGCGCTGGCTGCGTGTCCCTGCAGACGCTGGTGGAGGGGGCGCTGCCCCCCAAGATGGTACAAGTCTCCATCGGGGTCTGTCTCAGGGGGACTCGCTGCCCGGGGCTCACGGGGGGGGGAGGCAGGGGGGCTGCAGGCCCAGGAGGCGATGAAGCCGCGTGACTTCCCCTGGAGGGAGAGCGAGACCCTTTGGGGCCTGGCCCACTGAAGGGGCCTCCCAGAGCCTGTCCCCAAGCTGGGGCCATGGCCCCAATCCTGGGGGTCTGCGACCCCGAGCTCACCCAGACTGCCAGGAAACAGGGCACTGCACACAGAGGTGAGTGCGGCAGGCAAATGCCCAGGGGTAGAGAGACTCAGCTGGCACAGGACGGTGGGTTGGGGGCACAGGGGTCTCACCTGGAACAGGACAGGGATGGGGGGTGTCTCACCTGGCACAGGACTGGGGGCGGGGCGTGGGGGGGTCTCACCTGGCACAGGACTGGGGGTGGGTTGGGGGTGTCTCACCTGGCACAGGACTGGGGGCGGGGCGTGGGGGGGTCTCACCTGGCACAGGATGGGGGTGGGTTGGGGGGGTCTCACCTGGCACAGGACGGGGGCAGGGGGCACTTGGCACAGGACGGGGACGGGCAGTGGGGTCTCACCTGGCATGTGCACCATGCGGCACTGGCAGCTGCTCACCACGGCCTCCTTCTCGCACTGCAGGCGGCAGGCGGCGATGCTGTACCCCTCGTAGCCCGGCAGGATCTGCTCCCCGGGCACGCTGGCCCGGCAGTTTCCCCAGGGCTGGGGCAGGTAGCTGAGCTGCAGGCAGGAGGGGGCGGTGAGGGCAGGGGCAGTGAGCAGGCAGCCCCCTCGCCCCCGGGAGAGCACCCACACGGAGCCGGGCACACGGACACTCCTGGTGCCGCCTTCGCCCCGCGCTAGGCTGGAGGGACCGGGGCCCATTGCCCAACGCAGCCGGGCTCGTGCCAGGAGCGCCAGACTACAGGGGGGTGGTACAGCCCCCCCCACGCCGGGGAGGGGAACCGGCCGCCGGCTTGGCCCCCCACAGCCTTGGAGCTACCTGGGCCCCACCTCACCCTCCAGCCTGCTCCGCCCCCTCAGCCATCTCAGCACCCCATCCTGCCCCCCTCAGACATCTCTGCCCCCTCAGCCAGCTCTGCCCCCCAGCCTGCCACGCCCTCAGCCAGCTCCACCCCCACTACACCTCACCTACCCCCCCAGCCAGCTGTGCCCCCTCATCCAGCTCTGCCCCAACCTGCTCCGCCCCAGCCAGCTTCACCCCCCTACACCTTACCCACCCCCCCTCAGCCAGCTCCGCCCCTCAGCCTGCCCAGCCCCCCAGCCAGCTCTGCCTCCTCCACTCCCCCCAGCCAGCTCCACCCCTCTGCCCCCCCTGGCCATCTCCACCCCCTCCGCCCCCCCAGCCAGCTCTGCCCCCCAGCCTGCCCCACCCCTCAGCCAGCTCCACCCCCACTACACCTCACCTACTCCCCCTCAGCCAGCCCAGCCCCCCAACCTGCCCCACCCCAGCCAGCTCTGCCCCCTCCACCCCCCCAGCCAGCTCAACCCCCACACCTCACCTACTCCCCCCCAGCCAGCTCCGCCCCCCAGCCTGCCCCACCCCAGCCAGCTCCACCCCTCTGCCCCCCCTGGCCATTTCCACCCCCTCCGCCCCCCCAGCCAGCTCCCCCCCCCAGCCTGCCCCGCCCCAGCCAGCTCCACCCCTCTGCCCCCCCTGGCCATTTCCACCCTCTCCGCCCCCCCAGCCAGCTCTGCCCCCCAGCCTGCCCCACCCCTCATCCAGCTCCACCCCCTCCACCTGCCCAGCCCCCCAGCCAGCTCTGCCCCGCCCCTCATCCAGCTCCGCCCCCAGCCTGCCCCGCCCCCTCATCCAGCTCCGCCCCCCCCAGCCTGCCCTGCCCCAGCCAGCTCTTCTCTGCCCCCCAGTCAGCTCCACCCCCACTACACCTCATCTACCCCCACATGGCCAGCTCTGCCCCCTGGCGAGCTCTGCCCTCCCACCAGCCCATCTGACCAACTCTGTCCCCACTTGGCCCCACCTGGCCAGCTCCACTCCACGTAGCCCTGCCCTCCTCCGACCCCCCAGCACCCCGGCCCAGCCTCACCCTCTGCTCCTGGCAGGACACGAAGGTCTGGAAGCCGGGGGAGACCCCGAAGCCCAGCTGGTGGATGTACGGCGGCTCGTCCTGGCTGTGGATCTGCACCCGGATCCCGGCCTCGAACGACGTCTCATCTGCGGGAGGCAGGGAAAGGCCGGAGGTTCAGCGCTGCAGACGGACCCCGGCTCCTCGCCCCCTGTCTGGGACAGGCCCCATCATCTCCTGCCCCCTGCCTGGGACAAGCCCCCCCCCCCAGGTCCTCACCCCCTGCGTGGGACGAGCCACCCCCGGCTCCTCGCCCCCTGCCTGGGACAGGCCCCCCCCAGTCTCCTGCCCCCCAGCCCGGGACAGCCCCTCCTGCTCCTTTCCCCCCTCCCTGGGACAGGCCCCCCCTCCCTGGCTCCTGCCCCCCTCCCTGGGACCAGCCCCCCCAGCTCCTCACCCCCTGCCTGGGACAGGCCCCATCATCTCCTGCCCCCTGCCTGGGACAAGCCCCCCTCCAGGTCCTCACCCCCTGCGTGGGACGAGCCACCCCCGGCTCCTCGCCCCCTGCCTGGGACAGGCCCCCCCCAGTCTCCTGCCCCCCAGCCCAGGACAGCCCCCCCCTGCTCCTTTCCCCCCTCCCTGGGACAGGCCCCCCCTCCCTGGCTCCTGCCCCCCTCCCTGGGACCAGCCCCCCCAGCTCCTCACACCCTGCCTGGGACAAGCCCCCCCCAGCTCCTCGCTCCCTGCCTGGGACAGGCCCCCCCATCTCCTGCCCCCCAACCCGGGACAGCCCCCCCCTGCTCCTTGCCCCCCTCCCTGGGACAGGCCCCCCCTCCCTGGCTCCTGCCCCCCTCCCTGGGACCAGCCCCCCCAGCTCCTCACCCCCTGCCTGGGATGACCCCCCCCCGGCTCCTGCCTCTCAACCCGGGACAGGCCCCCTCCCCAGCTCCCCCCCAGGTGCTGCGGGAGCCCCCCCACTCACTGGTCTCTCTCCAGATGGGCAGATATTCCTCCTGCTGGACGTCCAGCATCAGCTCCAGCCCGTTGCCCATCCCGCCCTGGCGGGTGACGCGCGGGCGCCTCCGGTCGGCGTTGAATGTGTAGCATTTGCCGTAGCGGGTGTAGACCTGGGCAGGAGGTGGGGGAGGGGTTAGTGCCGCTGCGGGAGCTCAGCCTGCGGCCCTGGGGCTGGGCTGTTACACCGCCCCACGCTCGGGACCGGGGAGACGTGGGGCTTTACAGCCACTTTGCGCTCCCCTGTCTGAGGCTGCGCCCGGCCCAGCCCAACCCTCTGTCTGCTAGAGCAGCCTTGGGACTGCACTGACCTACGCTCTGCCCCATGGGCCCGGATCTGGCCCCCTATGGGCCCTGGGCGACAGAGAATATGCACAGCGCAGAGCACCTGACCATGCCCCTGAACTGCACCCATGGGCCCTGGGGAGCAGAGAATAGCTACTTCAGAACCTCTCACTCCCTCCCCAGCCCAGCCCTGGGCTCCCCCCGACACACAGCTCTGCCGGTGCCCCTCACTCCTGACCCACAGCCCCTCCTAGCCCAGCCCTGAGCTCCCCGCCAGCTCTGCCAGTGCCCCTCACTCCCGACCCGCAGCCCCTCTTAGCCCAGCCCTGAGCTCCACCCCAGCTCTGCCGGTGCCCCTCACTCCTGACCCGCAGCCCCTCTTAGCCCAGCCCTGAGCTCCCCGCCAGCTCTGCCGGTGCCCCTCACTCCCGACCCGCAGCCCCTCTTAGCCCAGCCCTGAGCTCCCTGCCAGCTCTGCCAGTGCCCCTCACTCCCGACCCGCAGCCCCTCTTAGCCCAGCCCTGAGCTCCACCCCAGCTCTGCCGGTGCCCCTCACTCCTGACCCACAGCCCCTCCTAGCCCAGCCCTCGGCTCCCTGCCAGCTCTGCCGGTGCCCCTCACTCCTGACCCGCAGCCCCTCCTAGCCCAGCCCTGAGCTCCACCCCAGCTCTGCCGGTGCCCCTCACTCCCAACCTGCAGCCCCTCTTAGCCCAGCCCTGAGCTCCACCCCAGCTCTGCCAGTGCCCCTCACTCCCGACCCGCAGCCCCTCCTAGCCCAGCCCTGAGCTCCCCCCCAACACACAGCTCTGCCGGGGGCCCTTCGATCCTGACCTGGATGCACCCCAAGGCACCAGGCTTCAGCTAGGATCCTGCCTTCAGTGGCTGATGCCAATGTGCCTAGGGACGTGTCCCCAGTGACCTGCTGGATCTGGTAGGGGGTGCAGGAGGATCACCCCAGGACCCACTGTGGGGCGATGCCACCCTGAGGCTGTCGCTTCTGTCTGCCCTGCACCAGGCAGGTTTGTTAAGGTATGGTCCACCCACCCGCCTCCCTGCATCACAACACAGCCCCCCCACACACACACGTGACCCTGCACCCCAGCCACATGGCCCCTCCCCAACTCCCCAGACTTCAGCACATGTCCCCCCTCCAGCCACACAGCCCCTCCTCAACCCCCCAGGCTTCAGCACACACACCCCCCCCACCAGCAAAGGAACACACGGCCCCTCCCTGGCATTTGGATGTGGCATCTCTGAGACAGGGGGGGTGGAGAGGATTGGAGGGGTTGGGGAGCGACCCCCAAGGCAGCAATGTCCCAGGGGTCCCACCTGACTGGGGCAGAGCAGGGCAGGGATCTGGAAGGGGGCTCCTATCCCTCCCATTCTCTACAGTCCCCATCAGCACCACGTGTGAGCTGCCCAAATGCCCACAGAGTCACCCCCCCAGAGCCCCCCAGTACCGTGTGCGCTCTTCCCCCCGTCCCCACACGCAGAGCTAGCGACCTGCCTCAGACCCCTGCCAGCCACCCCCCCCAGCTCCTCAATATCATGTGCGCCTGCCCTTTCCCCACACACAGAGCCAGCGACCCGCCTTGGGCCACAGCCAGGCCCCCCCCAGCCCCCCAGTACCGTGTGCACCCGCCCTTCCCCCACACACAGAGCCAGCGACCCGCCACGGCCAGCTGCCCCCACAGCCCCGTAGTCCTGCGTGCGTCCACCCAGACCCCACACACAGAGCTAGTGACCTCCACGGACCCCGGCCAGCTGCCCCCCCAGCCCCCCAGTACTGTGTGCGCCTGCCCTGCCCCCACACAGAGAGCCAGAGACCTGCCTTGGACCCCGGCCAGCTGCCCCCCCAGTCCCCCAGTACTGTGTGCACCCGCCCTGCCTCCACACAGAGAGCCAGTGACCTGCCACGGACCCCGGCCAGCCGCCCCCCCAGCCCCCCAGTACTGTGTGCACCCGCCCTATCCCCACACACAGAGCCAGCGACCCGCCACGGACCCCGGCCAGCCGCCCCCCCAGCCCCCCAGTACCGTGTGCACCCGCCCTATCCCCACACACAGAGCCAGTGACCTGCCTCGGACCCCGGCCAGCCCCCACCCAGCCCCCCAGTACCGTGTGCACCCACCCTATCCCCACACACAGAGCCAGTGACCTGCCACGGACCCCGGCCAGCCGCCCCCCCCAGCCCCCCAGTACCATGTGCACCCGCCCTGTCCCCACACACAGAGCCAGTGACCTGCCACGGACCCCGGCCAGCCCCCACCCAGCCCCCCAGTACCGTGTGCACCTGCCCTTCCCCCACACACAGAGCCAATGACCTGCCTCGGACCCCGGCCAGCTGCCCCCCCAGCCCCCCAGTACCGTGTGCACCCGCCCTATCCCCACACACAGAGCTAGTGACCTGCCACGGACCCCGGCCAGCCGCCCCCCCAGCCTCCCAGTACCGTGTGCACCCGCCCTTCCCCCACACACAGAGCCAGCGACCCGCCACGGCCAGCCGCCCCCGCAGCCCCGTAGTCCTGCGTGCGTCCACCCAGACCCCACACACAGAGCTAGTGACCTCCACGGACCCCGGCCAGCTGCCCCCCCAGCCCCCCAGTACCGTGTGCACCTGCCCTATCCCCACACACAGAGCCAGTGACCTGCCACGGACCCCGGCCAGCCGCCCCCCCCAGCCCCCCAGTACTGTGTGCACCCGCCCTATCCCCACACACAGAGCCAGAGACCTGCCTTGGACCCCGGCCAGCTGCCCCCCCAGTCCCCCAGTACTGTGTGCGCCTGCCCTGCCCCCACACAGAGCCAGTGACCTGCCACGGCCAGCCGCCCCCGCAGCCCCCTAGTCCTGCGTGCGTCCACCCAGACCCCACACACAGAACTAGTGACCTGCCTCGGACCCCAGCCAGCTGCCCCCCCAGCCCCCCAGTACTGTGTGCACCCGCCCTATCCCCACACACAGAGAGCCAGTGACCTGCCACGGACCCCGGCCAGCCCCCACCCAGCCCCCCAGTACCGTGTGCACCCGCCCTATCCCCACACACAGAGCCAGTGACCTGCCACGGACCCCGGCCAGCCGCCCCCCTCCCCCTGCCAGCCCCGCAGTCTCGCGTGTGCCAACCCCACGGCAGGGGACTCACGGGCGTGAAGTGCTGGGGGCCGCAGGGCTCCCCCCGGAAGCGGCAGGCCAGCAACATGTCCTGGATCTGGTGGCCCAGGCGGTGGAAGAGGCTGTGCATGGTGCGCTCAGAGCGGCGCGGCGGCAGGAAGCGCGAGTAGTTGGCGAGGCGGCTGAGCCAGTGGCGCTGGGCGTTGGGCAGCCCATCCAGCAGCCCGGGCAGCAGGGAGCGGTTCTCCCCGGCCAGCCCCAGCCACTGCCCTGCCGAGTACAGGTCGGGCTTGGTGAGCTGCGGGAAGCGCACGGGGTTGTTGTTGCAGAGGGTGACGGCCGGGAAGCGCAGCCGCGTGGCCCACTCCATGCGCACTCGGCTGTGCACGGGGCAGGACAGCAGGTAGCGGACGCGGTTGCTGGACCAGGTGCCCAGGAGGCCGAGTGAGAGCAGGAAGGCCAGGCCCCAGAGCAGGCACCGCGGGCGCGACCGCTGGTGGGAGCCGATGTGGCGCAGGCCGTGGATCTTGGTGACGCGCAGGAACCGGGCGGTGATCTGGGCAAAGGAGCTGCCCAGGGCTGAGGCCAGGGGCGCCCCCCTGGGGCAGCAGGAATGGGGCTGGGGCATCGCCACCGGCTGGGCCTGTTGTCCTCAGGCTTCAGCCAGTGGTCGGTTTGCCCTGGGAGGTGCCCGTCCCCGCAGCCTGCCCTGGATCTGTCCTGGCTCTGCCCCAGAGGCACCCGGCCCCACGGCCTGTCCTGGATCTGTCCTGGCTCTGTCCAAAGGTGCCTGGACCCACAGCCTGCCCTGGATCTGCCCTGGGAGGCGCCTGGCCCCACAGCCTGCCCTAGTTTCCCTCCACAGAGGTTCCTCTCTCCGGAGCCTGTTGTGCAGCTCCCGGTATCCAGCGCCTTGCGCGAGCTGAGCATGGCAGGTGCCTCCTGAGCTGCTCCAGTGACGGGCGAGGCGAGGGGCGGGGGCTAGTGCAGACAGACGCCCTCCCCACAAGCTCCAGGCAGGAACGGAAAATTCCTAGAGCTCCTCTGGCACCGGGCTGGGCGGGTGGCGTTGTGCTGGCCCTGGCATCAGGCCGAGGGAGGCTGGCAGGATCTGGGTGCCCAGCAGGGACAGCGAGCCCAGGGGGATCCACGTCCCAGCCCTCATGAGCCCGCCACAGCTGGTGGCTCAGGTGCCGTGTCCCGGCAGGGCTGTGTGGTCACCCCTGCCCCAGGAACCCCGGCTTCTGCCCGTCCTCGGCCCCATCACCCCACTCCCCAGATGCAGGGTCCTTCCCCAGATTGTCTGTGCCCCTCAGACAGTGCCTGGCCCTGCCCCCAGTTGGGGGCTCCCTCGGGGAGTTCCCAGCACAGCCGCACAAATTGGGGAGCGACAGGAGGGGCAGAGCTGGGACAGGGGCTGCGAGGCTGGGGGAGGCTCCCCCACCCAGAATGAGCCGTTCACAGGCAGCAGCAACACATCCCTCTGCCTGCCAGCATTGCTCTGAATGACCCATCCTGGCATTGCCCCCCCAGCTCCTGCCTCCAACCCCAGGCCGGCAGGTGGGGTCCCCCACACCGGGGCTGGGCTGGGGCGCCCGATCCTGGCGTCTGATGCGGGCGCCGGTCGGCTCTTTGATGCGGCAGGCGAGACGGTGATCAGAGCGCGGGGCCTAACACGGTGGGGGGGGGCTGCGGTCCCCCTGTCGGCTCCTCAAAGGGAGACGCTGTCGGCGCGGCTCCGACACCCAGACAGCTCATCAGGGCGGCTTCAAAGCCGCGTCTCCGTGATCGCAGTGCCGCCTGGCAGCCTCTGATCAGCTCGGCAGCCCATCCCCTGGCCCTGGTGAGACAGCTGGCAGCACAGGAGCAGCTGTGGGGGGGGAGGGGGAGAGTGCCTAGGCCCGTGATGCCCCCCCATGGCACTCGGCAGCTCCCGCAGGGCAGCATCGGGACCTGGGGCCTGGCATCTCCACGGGCTTCCCCTTCCTAAGAGCCAAGGGGCTGCCCCGGACCCCCGTTGGAACAGTCGGTGCCCCTCCGGCCACGGCCAAGTGCCCGCTGCCACCTGGGGGCAGGGCGTGTGCAGCCCTGGGCATGGCTCAGCCCACAGAAGAAGCCAGCAGCAGCCACATCCCAGGAGCCTGAGATCCCAAGATGGGGTGATGAGGGGTGTTCCCTGGTGTTGGGACCCCAGCTGGTACCCAGCACCCACCCCTGTACCTGCCTCCGATGGGGCAGCGCAAAGCCTGACTGTCTCGTCTCCTTCGACACCAGAGCATCCTCCCGCCCCGGGCACCGCAGCCCCTGCCTGCCCTGCACCCTCTGCCCCCATGCACCACCCCTATCCCCTGTGCTCTCCCCATCCCTGTGCTCTGTTCTGCCCCACCTCCCCTAGGGACAGCACCGTGCTCCCCCCAGCTCCCCCCTCCCGTTGTGCCCCCTACAGAGACTGGGCAGCAGGGAGGGTGCCAGCTCCTTAGCTGTCCCTGAGCCAGTGGGGCAGACCAGGCTGCTTGGGGGCAGGCCGGCCGGCTCCGAGCGCTTAGCACGGGGTGGGGAGAGGTTCCTGGCACAGCCGTGGACCCCTAGAGCCAGTGCAGCCCTTCCCCTTCCCCACGCCAGCACTGGGAGCCAGCCTGGCGGGGCAGCAGGGGTAGGGACACAGGGTGCCAGGCTCCAGCTTTCACCACCTCATCTGGGCGTGGCTTCTGCCTGCTGCCCCTCAGCATCCTGCCAGGGCGGGACTGCCCCAGTGTGCACACGTCTCCATCGGTGTCTGCGTGCCTCACTGTCACGGAGTGTGGGGGAGTCCGGCCCTGCACCCCTCTTCCTGGGACCCACAGTGACTCTCAGCCAGCCAGTAAAACAGAAGGTTTATTGGACAACAGGAACACAGGTTACAGCAGAGCTTGCAGGCACAGTCAGGACCCCTCCACCGAGTCCTTCTGAGCTTTCAGGGTGCTTGGATCCTAGCTAGGATACCCTGAATTCCGCCCACACAGCCCCAAGCCCAAACTCAAACTGCTTCCCTCCTGCCGCTCCCTTCCTTTGTCCCCTTCCCGGGCAAAGGTGTTGACCTTTCCCCTCCCTTACCTAGCTCAGGTTACAGGCCCTGGCATCGTCCATCCCCTAAAGTCCTCCCCTGCTCTCCCATTCCCCACACAGACAACCCCTACTCCATCACACTCACGCACGGCTAGGCCATGTGCCCGTGCTGGTCTGCATGCTGAGCAGGCATGCTGCATATGTGTGTGTGCGCACGCATGCTGTGTGTGTGTGCATGCTGTGTGTGCATGTGCGTGCACTCTGCGTGTGTGCATGCTGTGCGTGCGTGTGCATGCACTCTGTGTGCGTGCTGTGTGCGCATGTGCGTGCTGCGTGTGTGCATGCACTATGTGTGTGCGCATGCTGTGTGCGCATGCTGTGTGTGCGTGTGCATGTTGCTTGTGTGCACACGTCTGCATGCTGCGTCTGCGTGTGCATGCTGCGTGTGCGTGTGCATGCGCTATGTGTGTGCATGTGTACATGCTGTGTGTGTACATTCTGTGTGCGCATGTACATGCACTGTATGTGTGTGCATGCTGTGTGCGCGTGCGCATATTGCTTGTGTGCGCATGCTGTGTGTGCATGTGCATGCTGTGTGCGCACTATGTGTGTGCATACATGCATGTCGTGTGCGCATGCGTGCATGCCGTGTGCGCATGCGTGCATGCTGTGTGCGCATGCTGTGTGTGTGCATGCTGTGTGCGTGAGTGTGCATGCTGTGCGCGTGTGCGCATGTGTGCATGCTGTATGTGCGTGTACATGCACTCTCTCTGTGTGCATGCTATGTGTGCATGTTGGCTGTGTGTGCATGCTATGTGTGCATGCTCTGTACGCGCGTGTGCATGCTGCGTGTGTGCATGCTGCGTGTGCGATGTGCATGCTGCTTGTGTGTGCACATGCTCTGTGTGTACGTGTGTGTGCGTGCTGTGTGCGCGTGAGTGCATGCTCTGTGCGCGCGAGTGCATGCTGCGCGTGTGCACACATGCTGTGTGTACGTGTGTGTATGCTGCGGCTGCATGTGCATGCACTCTGTGTGTGCATGCCGTGTGCGCGTGCATGCCGTGTGCGTGTGTGTGTGTGTGCGTGTGTGTGTGTGTGCGCGCGCGCGCCCCTGTGGCAGTGTTTGCATGACATGCATACACACTGTGTGTGTGTCTGAGCACTGTGTATTGTGTGGCTGTGGCTGTGTGTACATGGTGTATGTACGGGTGTACGGGTGTGTGCAGGGCCATCCTTAGGCATAGGTAGGGCACCTGAAAATTTGGGGCAACCCTGGGTCTTAGTGTCCATCCCTTCGGCTCTTCCTGTCCCTGTTCTGCCCCTTTCTGCAGGCTCCCAGACACACACACACACACGGCACATACACACACACCACACACACTGCGCATACACAGTGCACACAGACACACACACTGCACATAGACACATTGCACACACGCTGCACATATATTGCACACACACAGCACACACACACACACACACACACACACACACACACACACACACACACACACAGGCGCACTTCCACAGGGCCCTCCTTGGGGTTTATGGGGCCCTGTGCAGTATTGTGGGAGGGGCTGGCTCTGAGCTCCCTGGCAGAGGCTGGTGTGTTTGGAGCTGGGGCTGCCCCGGAGGTGCTGGCTGGGGGCAGAGCACGGGGGGAGCAGGGTCACCAGGCGGGGAGCTCTGTGATCGCACGGGGAGCAATGTTGACATCAATTTGTGTTTTGCTCTCTGGTTGGGGGGGATCCCTGCTCACTCTCTCTGCTCCGTTGTTCCCCAGGTTGCTGCATTCGGGGCTCCCCACTCATCTCGGGTCGTTCCCTTCCTGCCCTGCCCCTGGGCTGGGCCCTGCCCCATGCCCCTGGCCTGCTCTGTGCCTTGTGTCAGCCCAGGAGTGGCGCCAACCTTTCTGCCGCCCCGGGCGGCGTCAAGGATGGAAGACGGAGAAGCTGCCGCTCAAAGTAGAAAAGCTGGACATGCACAAGTCCATGGGGCCAGATGCACTGCAACCTAGGATGCTGAGGGAGTTGGCGAATGTGATTGCAGAGCCACTGGCCATTATCTCTGAAAACTCCTGGCAATCCGGGGAGGTCCTGGATGACTGGAAAAAGGCTAATGTGGTGCCCATCTTTAAAAAAGGGAAGGAGGAGGATCCGGGGACCTGCCTGCCATGCATCCACTTCTCCTCGCACCTGCCCGCGATGTGCCTGCCTCAGCGAACAGGCCAGTGTCCCCTGGGAACAGAACCACACTCAGAGCTACGCCGCCGACAGCCACTTAGCACCAGCCAGTCGGTGCCCCCAGGCCCAGCTCTGCGCCTGCCCCTGGAGATCGGAGACCGGCAGTGGCGCTGGGCCACGTTACAGGGGTGCTGAAAGCTGGCTAATGACACTAACCCTGCTGCTCAAACGCATGGTGACAAGGGGCGATTCCCGCTCACGCCACAGGGCTCAGCACAGCTCCGGGGCTCCCCAGAATCATGAAATACGCACTTCGTTCTGGCAGTGCTGGCCAATGTCGCACAGTGACACCTGGGGGTGCTGCGCCCCTCGTTCCCGCGCCGATGGAAACGGGGCCATGCGTATCGGAACAGCGTCTGGGCCATTACCGAGCTCCCCTGTGCATGACGCCAAGACACCACCTCAGAGCCCCGAACTCGCGTGCTGCGGCTCACAGGCCTGAGGCCATGCAAGAGAAGTGCTGCGCACGGCTCTTTGTGTTCAGCCACCAGCTCCTAGAGCGTCTTAAGCTAAAGCCCCTGGCAGTGGTGGGACGACCCGCTCTAAGCTGCCCTGAGTGTCCCGCATTAATGCAGATGTAAAGACTTTCCTTGGGACCGACAGCAGAGTCGCGCTCCGGGGTTGCTACATTCAACCGCACCGCTCTTTCCAAACAGCGGCCAAGTAACCCCTTCGTCTGGTCAGCACAGGGGACAGAAGTGCACCAGATGGTCTGGATGAGCCCATGCAGCCTGGGTACATGTGACGGAGTGGAAATTTGTCATAATATGATGGATGAATAGTGTGTGTGCCTCAGTTTCCCCTAGGTGGTGCATGGATAACTAGGGTGTTTGCTCTATGCAGAGACCCAGAGATACAAGATACTTTCCTACCCAGAAGACAATGGCCACTCCAATAGCTCAGACATTTGGCACCTAGCAACAAATACCCATGGATGCCCCCACCCATAGGAAGCCAGCGGGTGCAATCAGCGGGGGGGCAAAGAGCTTGGCGGGTCGGTCCCAGGAGGCGGGGAAGCCCAGTGACAGTGTGAGCCCGAGGGGGGCTGACCCACTGAACTGTGCGAGGGCACCAGGCTGGTGGATCCGTGACAGCACAATAGGGATACCGCCCCGGTGGGTCCCAGACGTTGGTGCAGGGACTGGGATCCTGTCTCTGCTTGGCTGGAGGAAGGGGGCTTCCCCAGAACGTCCTGCCCCTCTCCAGGCTTGAAACGATCCCAGCAACTGGGGACACAGAGACTGGGCCTGACCCAGCCTGTCCTGGCTGGCAGCAGCGAGCAGCTCTGCGGCCCTGGACAAGGCCCGAAGCGACGCCGGTCCCGTCTCCGGTGCGTCGCGGGTGGTTCGGCACTGCCAGCCCTCGTACAGCTGGGCCGGCGAGGAGCTTCTGGCTGAATCAGGCTGATTGGGCCCATTGCCGGACTGGCTGTGAACTCAGCCAACGCTGACGGTCAGTGCCAAGCTCAGCCCCCTGCAAACCCTGCCCCCTTCACTGCCGCCCGCCCCGGCCGGGAGCCAGGACACACCCAGTAGCAGCCTTGGTGTAGCCATCTGGGCCATGACAAAGCCGGCGGGTGGGCGGGGATCTTAATATTTTCTGTGAACCGTAATGTTTTCCATGACCACTGGGCGGGCACAGGCTGGGCTGTCACGTCTGTGCAAACACTGTCGCCACGCTGGGCGTGTGCAGGCTGGGCTGACATGTCCGTGCAAACACTCTCACCATGCTGGGCGTGTGCAGGCCGGGCTGACACATCTGTGCAAACGCCTTCACCATGCTGGCCGTGTGCAGGCCAGGCTGACACGTCTGTGCAAACGCTCTCACCATGCTGGGCGTGTGCAGGCCGGGCTGACAGTCCGTGCACACGCTCTCACCATGCTGGGCGTGTGCAGGCCGGGCTGACACATCTGTGCAAACGCTCTCACCATGCTGGGCATGTGCAGGCCGGGCTGACACATCCGTGCAAACGCTCTCACCACGCTGGGTGGGTACAGACTGGGCCGACACATCTGTGCAAATGTTCTCACCACGCTGGGCGTGTGCAGGCCGGGCTGACAGTCTGTGCAAATGCTCTCACCATGCTGGGCGTGTGCAGGCCGGGCTGACAGTCCGTGCAAACGCTCTCACCATGCTGGGCGTGTGCAGGCCAGGCTGACAGTCCGTGCAAACGCTCTCACCATGCTGGGCGTGTGCAGGCCGGGCTGACACATCTGTGCAAACGCTCTCACCATGCTGGCCGTGTGCAGGCCGGGCTGACACGTCTGTGCAAACGCTCTCACCATGCTGGGCGTGTGCAGGCCGGGCTGACAGTCCGTGCAAATGCTCTCACCATGCTGGGCGTGTGCAGGCCGGGCTGACAGTCCGTGCAAACGCTCTCACCATGCTGGGCATGTGCAGGCCGGGCTGACACATCCGTGCAAACGCTCTCACCATGCTGGGCGTGTGCAGGCCGGGCTGACACGTCTGTGCAAATGCTCTCACCATGCTGGGCGTGTGCAGGCCGGGCTGACAGTCCGTGCAAACGCTCTCACCATGCTGGGCGTGTGCAGGCTGGGCTGACACATCTGTGCAAACGCTCTCACCATGCTGGGCGTGTGCAGGCCGGGCTGACACGTCTGTGCAAACGCTCTCACCATGCTGGGCGTGTGCAGGCCGGGCTGACAGTCCGTGCAAACGCTCTCACCATGCTGGGCGTGTGCAGGCCGGACTGACACATCTGTGCAAACGCTCTCACCATGCTGGGCGTGTGCAGGCCGGGCTGACACATCTGTAAAAACGCTCTCACCACCCTGAGTGGGTACAGACTGGGCTGACACATCTGTGCAAATGTTCTCACCACGCTGGGCATGTGCTGGCTGGGCTGTCACGTCTGTGCAAATGCTGTCACCATGCTGGGTGTGTGCAGGCCGGGCTGACATGTCCGTGCAAACACTGTCACCATGCTTGGTGGGTACAGACTGGGCTGACACATCTGTGCAAACACTCTCACCACACTGGGCATGTGCAGACTGGGCTGTCATGTCTGTGCAAACGCTGTCACCACACTGGGCGTGTGCAGGCTGGGCTGTCATGTCTGTGCAAATGCTCTCACCACGCTGGGCGTGTGCAGGCCAGGCTGACACGTCCGTGCAAACACTCTCATCATGCTGGGCTGGCACAGACTGGGCTGTCACATCTGTGCAAATGCTCTCACTGTGTTTGGCATGTGCAGGCCGGGCTGACACATCTGTGCAAACGCTCTCACCATGCTGGGCATGTGCAGGCCGGGCTGATACATCTGTGCAAACGCTCTCACCACGCTGGGTGGGTACAGACTGGGCCGACACATCTGTGCAAATGTTCTCACCACGCTGGGCGTGTGCAGGCTGGGCTTACAGTCCATGCAAACGTTCTCACCGTGCTGGGCGTGTCCAGGTCGGGCTGACACGTCCGTGCAAACACTCTCACCGCGCTGGCCATGCAGCAGTGAGGCTGGGGTGGCTGAAGTGCGACCCCACATAGCGCCGCCGTCTCAGGCTGAGTGGCACCTGCAGCGCCCCCCGGGCAAGAGCCGCCCCAGTGAGCTGGTCTCACCCAGCAATGCCAGGTCTGCCCAGCAGGTGGCAGCAGACACACGGACAGGCTCCAGCTTCTGTCACCCAGGGCAGGCGCTGAGCCGGGACCCCCCCCACCCCACCCCCGCGTCCAGCTCGGCGCAGCCTGGGGCTACCCCCATGCACACCCGTCCTAGGGTCACTGGACACGCCCTGGGGTTAGCGGAGATGCGGCTATTTGACCAGCCTGGCCAGGGTTTGTGGATTTGCCAGTTACCAGAAAGATAATGAAATCTGCTGGGCTGCTTGACGGGGCTTGAGCGATTTGCACCATCACAGGACGCAGCGATGGAGTGAAAAGTTTCTGTGCCCAGCTCCACATGCGGCCACAGGGTGTCGCGGAGTCCTCGGGCGATGCTCTGGAGCTGCTCCCCACCAAGCCAGGCAGGACTTTGGGGAGCCTCCTCTCCCTTGGAGCAGACTGTCTGCAGGGCAAGAAGCTCACACGGCTTCACCTCCTGGGTCTCTCCATGCAGCATTCAGCATCCTCTGCCCCTCCGTGCGCTTCCCACAGCGAGCCCACCCCAGCGGGGTCCTGGGGAAGCCACAGGGTCCTGCACCCCCACTTTGCAGTCAGACGTGACTCTCAGCCAGCCAGTAACACAGGTTTATTCGATGACAGGAACAGGGTCTAAAACAGAGCTTGTAGATACAGCGAACCGGACCCCTCGGCTGGGTCCATTCTGGGGGGCAGTGAGACAGACCCCCACGTCTGCACTTCACTGCTCATCCCCAGCCAGCTCCAGACTAACCACCCTTCCCAGCCCCTCCTCTCTGCTCAGCTCCTTTCCCAGGCCACGAGGTCACCTGACCTCTTTGTCTCCAACACCTTCAGCTGGCACCTTTCTAGAGGGGGTCCCAGGCCATCAGTTGCTAGGAGACAGAGGGTCAGGCATTTAGGTGCACTGGCCCCTTCCTCTGCAGCAATCACACACCCTTATTCCACCACCTAGATATTAAGAACTGCCATGGGGACACTGAGGCACCATCACAGTATTCAGAGAAAACATTAAGAACATTCCCAGTTCATCACATCGGGTCAGACAGACATTGATGTTCTGCCCTCTGTCTGACACGGTGCGTGGGTGATGCAGGGAAGAGGTTGTGGAGTTGGGGGGGGAGGTGTTAGGTTTTTTTGCATTTCAAAGGCAGTGACCCGAGTGCAGCCAGACCCAGAGCCACACACACTGGCTGCAGCAGCCCCCTGCAAGGCCCAGCCACTGAACCCCAGAGCCCCCTGTGCAGCCCCATTGCATGGCCTGGTCACAGCATCCCCCTGGGGCAGTAACTGGCGGTGGGGCAGGGCCCATCCAGCAGACAGGGCCCCGGGGCAGCTTTCAGGGCTGTACGTTCAGGGCCCAGCAGTCCCTGGGTGCTCAGGGGCCTGGTTTCCACAGGTGCAGGTGCCCCCCTGGATGTGGGTGTGGGAGATGTGCAGGGTGCCCCCCAGGCGTGGTGGGTGGGGGAGGGGTGCAGTGTCTCCCTGCGGTGGTGGGTGGAGGAGGTGTGCAGGGTGCCCCCCAGGGGAGGTACATGGGGGAGGGGTGCAGTGTCCCCCTGGGGAGGTGGGTGGAGGAGGTGTGCAGGGTGCCCCCCAGGGGAGGTACATGGGGGAGGGGTGCAGTGTCCCCCTGGGGAGGTGGGTGGAGGAGGTGTGCAGGGTGCCCCCCAGGGGAGGTACATGGGGGAGGGGTGCAGTGTCCCCCTGGGGAGGTGGGTGGAGGAGGTGTGCAGGGTGCCCCCCAGGGGAGGTACATGGGGGTGTGGTGCAGTGTCTCCCTGCGGTGGTGGGTGGAGGAGGTGTTCAGGGTGCTCCCCCGGGGAGGTGTATGGGGGAGGGGTGTACAGTGTCTCCCAGGCAAAGTGGATGGGGGAGGGATGCAGTGTTCCCCTGGGAGGTGGGTGTGGGAGGTGTGCAGGATGCCCCCCAGGCGTGGTGGGTGGGGGAGGGGTGCAGTGTCCCCCTGGGGAGGTGGGTGGAGGAGGTGTGCAGGGTGCCCCCCAGGGGAGGTACATGGGGGAGGGATGCAGTGTTCCCCTGGGAGGTGGGTGTGGGAGGTGTGCAGGATGCCCCCCAGGCGTGGTGGGTGGGGGAGGGGTGCAGTGTCCCCCTGGGGAGGTGGGTGGAGGAGGTGTGCAGGGTGCCCCCCAGGGGAGGTACATGGGGGAGGGATGCAGTGTTCCCCTGGGAGGTGGGTGTGGGAGGTGTGCAGGGTGCCCCCCAGGGGAGGGACATGGGGGAGGGGTGCAGTGTCCCCCTGGGGAGGTGGGTGGAGGAGGTGTGCAGGGTGCCCCCCAGGGGAGGTGGATGGGAGAGGGCTGCATGGTGCATGGTGAACCTGGCATAGGTAGGATAGCAGGGGTCGGGCCGGGCCAGGCGAGACGGGGGTGACTCTCCTAGGTTTGGCCCAGCGGCAGCCAGAAGCCCCCACTGAATGGCACAGCCCCCGTCCTGCCCTGGAGCCCCCTTGGCCACGTGTGCCCTGTAGCACCAATGGCTGGGAGCCCGGCGGTGCCGCCCCTAGCACCGGGCTGTCCCGTGAGGCCGGGTCACCCTTGGCAGTCGTGGGCCCCGCAGCCCCTCACTGGCGCTGGGGGGGCTCTGAGCCGCAGGCCGGTGGCAGCTGGTGAGGCTGTTGCGGTGCTGAGCGCCAGCAGCCTGATACTATCAGCCCCTTTCACACAAGGACTTTCAATTCGTTTCCTTTCAGGAGCGGCTGCCGGGCGAAGGCAAACAGCATTTCAGAAAGCTCAGGGCAGCGCTGATTGCAATCAGCTGGAGAGGGGAGTGTGACAAACTAGGAATGTTCTTAATGTTCCCTCTGAATACTGGGGGGGGGCTCAGTTCCTGGGCGACCCTCTGTCTCCTGGCAACTAATGGCCAGGCCCTTCCCCCCCTGCAAGGGGATGCTAAAGGTGTTGGAGACAAAGGGGTCAGGTGACCTCCTGGCCTGGGAAAGGGGCTGACGAGAGAGGAGGGGCTGGGAGGGGTTGTTAGTCTGGAGCTGGCTGGGGTCGAGGAATGAAGTGCAGACGTGGGGGTCTGGCTCACTGCCCCCCAGAATGGACCCAGCCGAGGGGTCCGGTTCGCTGTATCTACAAGCTCTGTTTTAGACCCTGTTCCTGTCATCGAATAAACCTCTGTGTTACTGGCTGGCTGAGAGTCACGTCTGACTGCAAAGTGGGGGTGCAGGACCCGGTGGCTTCCCCAGGACCCCGCTGGGGTGGATTCGCTGTGGGAAGCACACGGAGGGGCAGAGGATGCTGAATGCTCCAAGGAGAGACCCAGGAGGTGAAGCCGTGGGAGCTTCTTGTCCTGAACAAGTCTGCTCCCAGGGAGAGGAGGCTCCCCAAAGTCCTGCCTGGCTTGGTGGGGAGCAGTTCCAGAGCATCGCCCGGTGACTCCGTGACAACTGGTGGCAGCGGTGGGATGTACTGCACCCCGTGAATGGCGCTGCTTGCAGTAAGTGACTGGGGAGCAGTAAAACAAAGGAGGGATAATGAGGACCAGGCGTGCTGAAGGCTCAGAGAGGGACGGTTTCAGGGGGCAGTTAACCTCTGGGAGTGTGTGACCAGCGAGAAGGACTGTTGGAGTAATGGGGTCCCCCTGAGGACGGCAGCGAGCAGTCTCAGGGGCGGAGGAGCTTGCCGCTCAACCCTGGGAGAGAAGGATTTTTGCAGTAGCAGGGTTCCCCTGGGGATTGCAGGAGCGGTCCCAGGGGCGGAGGAGTCTGCAGCTCGACCCTGGCAAAGAGGTGGTGATCACGAGAAGGGCTGGCACACCAGGGGTTCTTCCTGGAAACCATGGGGGAGCCAAGAGCACACAGGCCTGTGAGTCCAGAGCCACTTGGGAACGATGAAGTGATGGCCTATCACCATCTCCTGGAGAAGGACATTGTGATCCTGTGCACAAAGAGAGGGTTACGCATGGGGACGTTCACCAAGGCACAGTTAATCGTGCAGTTGGAGGAGAAGGACCACTCTGAGGAGCAGATTCCTGACCCCAATGGGGCTACAGGAGGATCTGGGAGCAGCTGGAGCAGCAGCCAGGCATCCCCGAGAGTCTGGTCCCCAATCAGAGGAGGGTCTTCACGATTGGGTTCCCCATCAGGGGATCGGAGACGGATGGGATGGGAGCAGAGCCCGAGAGAGCGAGAGGACCGTGAGAGAAAGCAAGAGCCTGAGGAAAAGCTGCAGGAGAAGCAGCAGCAGCGTGGACTGGTGATTGTGGAGCAGAGAGACATAGGGGGCTGCCCAGGGGTCAGTGGGGAAACACACCTGGGGTGGCGAGACCCTGGGACAGAGAGAACTGTGGTGGTGCAGCCCCAGATGCTGAGGGGCTGTGGGACCTGGCTGAAGGTCCCTGGGGTGAAGCCCCTCGCCCTGCCTATGGCCCAGATCCCTGTGCAGACCCAGAAGGGGTCGGGCTGGCTGGTCGTTGGGGTTCTCCAGGATATCGGCTGGGAGGCCCTGTTGGGGGGTGACTGTCTCCCCATGGGACAGGATCCAGGCCCTGCTCCTGTAACGGCCGAGGGTTTGAATTCAAATCCAGGGAACCAATTGGCTAGGATGGAAATGGTCAGTGAAAATGCAAATGACCTGGCTGGCAGGGGAGAGGGGCTGCTGGGCTCAGGATACCTGCCTACCTGTAACCAGCCCCCTGGGGCTGAGTGGGAGGGAGAGATGCTCCCCGCCCCCCTGCACACCGGAGAGGGGGCTCACGCTGGCTCTGATGCTGTGACCAGAGCAGAGAGCTCGCTGCCTGCCCCCACTGGGACAGCAAGGGCAGCGCTGAGCACGGGGGGAGCTGAGACCCCAGCTGAGTGGGGGGACACCCGGGCAGGACAGGTCAGCTGCCAACCCGGTTTGCCTGGTCCAGACGTGCTGCTGGGAAGTGATTACACAGCAGGGAGGGAGCTGCCAGGGACAGGGCTCAGGGGGGCTGTGACCCCAGGCCCAGCCAGCGAGAGGGAGCAAGTCCCACTCCCTGCCCCAGCAGCTGAATTCCAGACCGAGCTGCAGAAGGATCCCTCCTTGGAGAAGCTGAGGGAACTTGCTGGCCACAGCGCTGCAAACCTCCTTGGGGAAGGCTGCAGGGACAGAGTCCTGCAGGAGAAGGGATTCCTGTACCGGGAATGGGCTCCCCAAGGGGAAGTAGAACTGGGGGGAATCGGGAGGCAGCTGGTGGTACCCCAGGAATCCACAGGGTTCTTCCCTTTTGAGCTGCTGTATGGGAGGAGAGTGAGGGGACCCCTGGACCTGAAGGGGGAGGATTGGATGGAGAGGGGGGAAGACCCTCCTGGGGGATCTCTTCCCTGAGGTGGGAGCCAATCTCCCCATCAGGTGTTCCCCGTTCAGAGTCACTGGGAAAGCAGCCCAGAACCTGGAGAGAGAGGTCAAGGACCTGCTGGCTTTAGATGGGATCCAGCCGTTTTACAGTCCATGGGCCTCACCCGTGGGGCTGGTCCCCAAGGGAGACAGGAAGATCTGGTTTTATGGGGGCTATCAGAAGCTTAAAGCCATCACAGTGTCCGATGCCGACCCCATGCCTAGGCCTGGGGAGATTCTAGACAAGCTGAGAGGGATGGAGAACTTGGCCCTGGCAGACACTGATAACATGTGCATCTTTAGCCAGACCTGGGAGGAACAGGTGTCCCAGGTGAAGAGGGGGCTGGGCTGCCTCAAGGAGGTGGGACTGACAGTAAAAGCTGGAAAGTTCAAGGGGGGACGGCAGAGGTGTTGTGTCTGGGCCACAAGGTGGGGAGCGGCTGCCCAAGCCCAGAGCTGGCCCAGGCCAAGATGGGGGCTCTTAACCAAGGGAGCCCGAATCACAGACCAGAGTGCTGGGAGAAGACCCCGTCCCAGTTTGAACCCCAGGGGTATTGGGGTAGCAAAAGGGTTCAAGCCACATAAACCTTCCCACATGCGGACTGCAAGTGCCATCAAGCACACCCGACCTAAGGGAGGGCGTGAGACTGGACTGTCCTGGTGTAACTCACACCAAGGGATGGGAGAGATGCTGGGGCATCCATGGGAACCTTGGTGGGTTCGAACTTCCCCAGGTCACTGGCTGGAGTGACCTCGCTCAGTTCGGTCTCGAAGGGGGGAGAGATGTGACCAAATGGGGCTGTTCTTAATGTTCCCTCTGAATACTGTGGGGGGGCCTCAGTTTCTGGCAGACCCTCCGTCACCTGGCAACTAATGGCCAGGCCCTTCCCCCGTGCAAGGAGATGCTAAAGGTGTTGGAGACAAAGGGATCAGGTGACCTCCTGACCCGGGAAAGGAGCTGAGCAGAGAGGAGGGGCTGGAGGGGGTTTCAGTCTGGAGCTGGCTGGGGACGAGGAGTGAAGTGCAGACGTGGGGGTCTGGCTCACTGCCCCCCAGAATGGACCCAGCCGAGGGGTCCGGTTCGCTGAGGGCAGAGGGGAGGCGGCCAGGGGCGGCGCAGAGGGGACCCGTTGAGGGGGACCAGGCGGGCGGTGCAGAGGGGAGCCGGCCGGACCGGCACAGCACTGATGGCCTGGGAAGCCCGGCTGGGGGAGCGGAGCACAGACCAGGCCTGAAGGGCTCTGCCTTTCCAGCCTGCCAAACCCAATTAGCAACAAGCAGCTCCAGGGGGGCTGCCTGTGCCGGGAACGCGATTTTCTCCCAGCAGCTGACCCAGAAATGTGCCTGGCAGGGCCGGGCTCCAGCCGGGCTCTGTGCAGCCTCTTGCCAGCTCCTGGCAGCTCCCATCTGTCCTGTCAGACGGGATTGTGCAGAGGGGAGAGACGGCAGGGCCGGGGGGCGGGGGGAGGCTCCCATGTGAGCGCAGCCAGGCCCCCGTTCTGCCCCCCTTCCCTGCCAGCCCTCCCCGGTGCTCGGGGGAAGTGGGACTCCCAGTGCAGACCTGGCGCTCTGTGCCCGGCGCTCTGGCTTGGCCCTGCCCGCGGCTGGGATCCCAGCACTGCACTCACGCAGGGGGACACCCCCATTAGGCAGGTGATCTCCTGCCATGAGTCCTCATTTCCCTGGCGCGGAGACGCTCTGACCTTGACGGAGTCGCTGTTCGCACGTCTCGCTGCTCGGCTTCCACATGAATTTGCCTCTGCAGCACCAGGGCCTTGCTCCAGCCACGCCGGGGGGTGGGGGGGGCATCAGACCCATCTCTGCTGCCCCAGGGCTTGGATGACAGACTGGGGATGCTGGGAACCCCACCCTGGGCCCAGTGGGGCTTGGAGCTTGGCCAGCCCCATGTGAGCGGTGTGATGAAGTGGGTGGTTTCCTTGGGGTTTTCTGTGTTTTCCAGGGTTGCATGCAGGGGGGTGGGACTCAGTGTCCCCGGGTGTGACTGGTTTAACGAGGGGAGGGGAGAGGGAGTCTGTTGGGACACAGGACCGGAGAGGGACTCGGGACCCCGGCCGGTGGCCTGGAGGATGGAGACCCCAGCAACTGGTGACCTGGGGACCCGGAGACCCAGCTCAGGAGTCACAGCCGGGTCTGGCCGGTGGGGGACAATGGGCTGTGGGGAGAGGACCCCAGTGCCCTGACCAGCCGGTTCCAGCCAGAGGGGCCAGAGGGGGGTGAGAGGAGAGGAGACCCAGGCCCCCCGTTTACGACCCTGTTTCCCTGGAGAGAAGCCAATGGACAGAGGGGACTTGGGGCCGGGGGTATCGGAGGCCCAGCTGGGAAGCAGGGGGCTCTGGGCTGGAGGGGGAGCAGGCAGAGCCCCCCTGGCTGCAGGGGGACTGGGATGTGCTGGGCTGAGGGAGGCCAGGCCTGAGGCCAGAGAGTTTCCTGTGCTGGGTTCAACCCCTAATAAACCCTCCTGTGTTACGCTGGCTGAGAGTCGCTCCGGGCTAGAGAACAGGGTGGGGGGGGCATTATTCCCATGGGGGGTGGAGGCCTGGGGGGTGCAGAGTGAGGGGACTCCCTGAGGGGCCCACGGCAGAGACAGACGTGCTAAGGCTCAGAGAGGTGCGGCTCCAGGAGGTGGAGGGGCCTGACCCCGAGAGAGAGTGGACTCCCGAGAAGGGCTGTCACACTGAAAGGGGCACCGCCCACGGACCGCACGGGGCCACGAGTGGGCACGATCTGTAAGTCCGTGACAAGTGGCCTGGGGGATGCTCAGGGAGGCGGCAGGAGGCCCTTTGGCCCTACACTCGGATCTCTCACCTCCTGGGGCGGGGGGCACCTGGCCCAACCCCCAGTCTCCCAGAAAGGCCCTAGGGAGCCGACAGAGCCCAGCCTATGAGGCCTCTGCGCCCCTCCTGACTCATAGACTCATAGACTGTAGGACTGGAAGGGACCTCGAGAGGTCATCGAGTCCAGTCCCCTGCCCTCATGGCAGGACCAAATACTGTCTAGACCATCCCTGATAGACATTTATCTAACCTACTCTTAAATATCTCCAGCGATGGAGATTCCACAACTTCCCTAGGCAATCTATTCCAATGTTTAACCACCCTGACAGTTAGGAACTTTTTCCTAATGTCCAACCTAAATCTCCCTTGCTGCAGTTTAAGCCCATTGCTTCTTGTTCTATCATTGGAGGCTAAGGTGAACAAGTTTTCTCCCTCCTCCTGATGACACCCTTTTAGATACCTGAAAATTGCTGTCATGTCCCCTCTCAGTCTTCTCTTTTCCAAACTAAACAAACCCAATTCCTTCAGCCTTCCTTCATAGGTCATGTTCTCAAGACCTTTAATCATTCTTGTTGCTCTTCTCTGGACCCTCTCCAATTTCTCCACATCTTTCTTGAAATGCGGTGCCCAGAACTGGACACAATACTCCAGTTGAGGCCTAACCAGCGCAGAGTAAAGCGGAAGAATGACTTCTCATGTCTTGTTTACAACACACCTGTTAATGCATCCCAGAATCACATTTGCTTTTTTTGCAACAGTATCACACTGTTGACTCATATTAAGCTTGTGGTCCACTATGACCCCTAGATCTCTTTCTGCCATACTCCTTCCTAGACAGTCTCTTCCCATTCTGTATGTGTGAAACTGATTGTTCCTGGTGCCACGGACACCCTCCCAGCCCCATGCCAGCTCCATCCCCTCCCCACTGGTGCCAGGGACACCAAGTCCCCCCAGCCCCACGTCAGCTCCAGCCCCTCCCCTCTGGTGCCTGTTAAGTTCCTGTCTGCATCCTAAAGACTTGCCCATACCGGTATTGCCCTGGCCTCTTCCTTTGTCAGTCAGTGTTAAAGGCATTCTGAACTATATGCATTTCCTCACCTTTTGGGGGCGAAGCCAGGCTTTCAGGCACCTGCTCCCCTACTTGGTGTAAACGTTGCTTGTACCAATCAGAAACGAACACACACAGTTTTTGGGCCCCGTTCCCTATGACACTTCTATGATGTCATAGTGGGTACTTTAGGCTGGTCTGCCATGTGCAGGCAGAAGAGGAGAAAGAAAAACGAATCCTGTGTACCTTGTGCACACCCGTAACCGAGCCTGATCACCTCGAAGCCTCTCTCAGCTCACGTGTTTTAAGCAGAGTTTCTACGTTTGCCGGTCGTTATGAGTTGATTTGTATTCGTAAGTATTGGTTATTACTAAATGCTGCATCCATGTTTATAAATATTGTTTACTGCATCTTTGTTTATAAATATTGTTTAATAGTAAATACTTTAGCCATTGTATGTTTTAAGTTCCATTAACCCTATTAGCTAATCATATGCTGCTCCCGTACCCCTTGTAACTATCCCCAATAAAACTTTTAATTAATTAATTTTAGTTGTGTGCGTGCCTGCAGTTTGCATCCCTTACCTATACAGTCTATTGCCACGTGCAGCCTGGTAAATAACAGCTCTGCATTTTTCTTTCGCCCCTATAAGTACGTGGCAATCTACAGTGCCAGGGACACCAGCCCCCACGCCAGCTCCAGCCCCTCCCCTCCAGTGCCAGAGACACCCCCTCCAGCCCCACACCAGCTCCAACCCCTCCCCACCAGTGCCAGGGACACCATGTCCCCTCAGCCCCATGCCAGCTCCAGCCCCTCCCCACCAGTGCCAGGGACACCAGGTCCCGCCCCCCTGCCCCACACCAGCTCCCAGCCCCTCCCCACCGGTGCCAGGAACACCATGTCCCCCCAGCCCCATGCCAGCTCCAGTCCCTCCCCACTGGTGCCAAGGACACCAAGTCTGCCCAGCCCCACACCAGCTCCAGCCCCTCCCCACCAGTGCCAGCCCTGGGGGGAGGGGAAGAGTCTTAGACCCTAGTAGCTTCTGGCCCTTCCCCAGTTCTCGATCTTGGGGTCACCCCTTTCTGACTCTGCCTGAACTCCCCCCACCAGCCCTGAGCTGGGGGGGGGGATTTCTCTGACACCCCCCCCATACACGCATGGAGAGAGGCGGGATCCCACGGGATCAGCCCAGGCTCTGCAGCTGAATTGTCACCTTCCCCCGGGGTGCACAGGGCTCAGAGCTTTGCCAAGTTTCACAGCAGGCTCCATAACGAGCACTAGCGAAGTCGGCACAAACAACATTTCATACGATGGTTGTTCCCAGGGCTCGGGTGACAGGCCCCGGGCCCATGAGTGCAGAGTTTACCCCCGTCCATGGCTTGTCGACGGGACAGAGGAGACGTCAGCAATGCCAGTCCCAGAGGCTGCGACACTCGGGGTCGTTATGTCGGACGTTGGTAGCACGTCGTTTTTTTAAGTGGGGTGTAACTTGGAGTATGCGAGACAAATCCACCTCCTGGCGGGGGTGGCAGGCGTCTGGAAAGGTCGCAAGTCCCTGCCCGGACAGCCATGTTCACCGCCCCGAGCAGCAAATCCCACGTGCTCTCAGGAGCCGAACGGCAAAGGAGCCGAGCTGCAGCGTGAGGCAGAGAACCAGCCCCTGGCACCTGCTGCCTCAGAGACCCGGCTCCAGGGAGCGACCCCACATCCTGCCGCATGCTCCTGGCTCTGACGGCCTCCGGAGCCGGGGTGAGCCGGCAGCCCCCAGCCAGGGCCCCAGTATGTCCCCCTGTTAGCGGCTTGAGGCCATGCCAGGGGGAGGAGAGAAGACAGCTGGGGAAAGATATGCCAGGCTCCGGAGCCCCGTGTGCCCTTCTGGGCCTCAGTTTCCCTTTTTGAAGGATGGAGACTGTGGCTGTGATCACTTGTGGGCTGGTGCTGGCCGTTGGCTGGGTGGTGGAATTACGGCCGGGCAGTGGGAGCCCCTGGGCTGGGCAGTTCGGCTCCCCCCAGAGTGGTCGGGGTGAGGCCGTGGCTGAGCGGAGGCAGAGCTGGGGGCAAAGTGACCGGCTCAGATCTCATGTGGCAGGAGCCTAGCCCAGGACGGCTCCACACTTCTGCTACGTGCCAACAGCCCTCCCATGGCCTGTCGCTGCCCACGGACACCGGGAAACCCAGGGCAAGTGACGCTGCTGGATGGGGAGAGGCGAGACCACCCCTGGCCCCTCTCCAGCCTCTTCCCCAGGGACTCCCGCCCTCGCCAGGGTCAGCACCCTCTGCCCAGTGTCCTCTGCCGGGAGGGCTTGTGCTTGGCCTGCTGCCAGGGGCAGAGCAGCAACCATAGTGCCAGGGCACCAGGCCTGGGGGTGGGTGAGCTGTGCTAGGCGGGGGTCTGGGGGTTGTGCCAGGCGGGGCTGCGGGTGAGGATGCACCAGGCAGAGGGCCAGGGGCTGCGCCAGGGGGGGCTAGCGGCTGTGCTGGGCGGGCCGGGGGCTGCGTGGGGGGGCTCGGGGCTGCATGGGGGGGCCGGGGGCTGCGCCAGGGGTGCTAGCGGCTGTGCCGGGCGGGCCGGGGGCTGCGTGGGGGGGCCAGGGGCTGTGTGGGGAGGCCGGGGGCTGTGCCGGGGAGGCCGGGGGCTGCGTGGGTGGGCCAGGGGCTGCGTGGGGGGGCCGGGGGCTGTGCCGGGGAGGCTGGGGGCTGCGTGGGGGGGCCAGGGGCTGTGCTGGGGAGGCCAGTGGCTGTGGGGGGGGGGCCGGGGGCTGTGGGGGGGGCTAGCGGCTGTGCCGGGCGGGCCGGGGGCTGCGTGGGGGGGCCGGGGGCTGTGCCAGGGGAGGCCGGGGGCTGCGTGGGTGGGCCAGGGGCTGCGTGGGGGGGCCAGGGGCTGTGTGGGGAGGCCGGGGGCTGTGCCGGGGAGGCCGGGGGCTGCGTGGGGGGGCCAGGGGCTGTGCCGGGGGGCCGGGGGCTGTGGGGGGGACCGGGGGCTGTGGGGGGGGCCGGGGGCCGTGCCGGAGCAGGAAGTGGCTCAGCAGTTGCAAGCTGCTTCCTAAGTGAGAGCCTGGCCGGGGAGTCACACGCGCCCGTTGCTGGGGAGACGCCCGCAGCCCAGCTAAGTGGCGCGGGCAGAGCCAGGGCACGGCCAGGCCGGCGAGGGACCCACCACCCCTGCCCAGCCCCCCAGCGCCCACCCCCCATCACTGTCCATCCCCCATTGCTCTTCACTCCCTGCCCAGCCCCAGATCAGCCTCCTGACCCCCCCATCATTGCCTATCCCCCAGGGCTCACCATCCCCTGCCCAGCCCCCCCAGCACCCATCCCCCATCACCGTCCATCCCCCATTGCTCATCACCCATTGCCCAGCCCTCCCATCGCCCATCCCCCATCACCATCCATCCCCCATTGCTCATCACCCCCTGCCCAGCCCCAGATCAGCCTCCTGACCCCCCCATCATTGCCTATCCCCCAGGGCTCACCATCCCCTGCCCAGCCCCCCCAGCACCCATCCCCCATCACCGTCCATCCCCCATTGCTCATCACCCATTGCCCAGCCCTCCCATCGCCCATCCCCCATCACCATCCATCCCCCATTGCTCATCACCCCCTGCCCAGCCCCAGATCAGCCTCCTGACCCCCCCATCATTGCCTATCCCCCAGGGCTCACCATCCCCTGCCCAGCCCCCCCATCGCCCATCCCCCATCACCATCCATCCCCCATTGCTCATCACCCCCTGCCCAGCATCCCCAGCGCCCATCCCCCCATCATTGCCCTTCCCCCATTGCTCATCACCCATTGCCCAGCCCTCCCATCCTCCATCCCCCATCACTGTCCATCCCCCAGGGCTCATCACCCCCTGCTCAGGCTCCAGATCAGCCCTCTGCCCCCCCATCACTCCCACTTCCAAGGCTCATCAACCCTGCTGGGGCCCCAGATCAACCCTGGCCCCTGTGGCAGAGTGGGAATTTTTCATAATATTTTGGATGACTGCTGTGTGCCTCAGTTTCCCCTATGAGGTGCTGTGGTAAGTGCAGAGCAGGGGGAGGTTGTTTGCTCTTTGCAGAGACCCAGTGATCTAGCTGTGACCCAGGCCAGGCCCCCCATGCCCAGGGAGAGTCCGACGGGACATTGCCCAGCCAGTGGGTACCTAGGAACCAACGCCCGACCCAGTGGGTTGGATGAAGTGCCCGGGGCAGGAAACCAGAGGGCTGGGAGGGGCCAGGCTGTGCTGTTCAGTGGGGGCTGCTGGAAACAACAGAAGGTTCGGGCCTGGGACCACAGGGGGCTCTGGCCTGACCTAGTTGGACTTTGCTGTAACTTTCTGGTCTGTGCTGGTCCAGACACTGGGAACTCCCCTGTGGTCACCCCAGTGGCTGAGTCCCTGCAGGGGCGGGGGCTTTGCTCCCTTGGGGGTACAAGCTTCCCTCTGGGATCCCATCCAGGTGGACTCACTGGGGGCTCACAGCTCCCAGGGTCAGTCCCAGAGGCAGAAAGCTGAGGGGCTGACCCCCAGGAGTGTGACTCTAAGGGGGCTGGTGCACAGCAGGGCTCCCCCCAGGGCCCAGCGAGAGCACCAGGCCAGTGTACCTGGGGACACCCAGGGGCACCTGGGCGCTGCAGGGAGCTACACTAAGAGGGGTCATTGGGGCCACAGGCCTTTTTTAATTTATTTTATAACTGGAGCTATACCCATCTAGAACTGGAAGGGACCCTGAAAAGTCATTGAGTCCAGCCCCCTGCCCTCACTAGCAGGACCATTTTTTGCCCCAGATGCCTAAGTGACCCCCTCAAGGATTGAACTCACACCCCAGGGTTTAGCAGGCCAATGCTCTAACCATTGAGCTATCCTGCCTCATAACTCATGGAGGGTCCGTGGGGTCTGATGCACTGACACTCCATCACCATCCAGCCTCTGCTACTCCCCCAGGGCTCATCCCCTACATCTGCCTGTCCCGCCCATCCCCCAAACTAGCCCAACCCCCATCAGTCCCCCCAGTAGCTCTGGGTTTTCTTCACCCCCAAGCCCCTATTGCTCCCAGGAGGGGTGGGGGGCTCCTGGAGTCACGAGCTGGGGGCTCGGGCACCGTGCTGAGTGACACCAGCCAGGACTCTGGGGCTGCGTCTCCCCTCGGGGCCACTCACCAGGGCAAAGGAGCCTGCCCGGCTTCAGTGCCTCCTTGCTCTGACCTCGGAGCGTTCAGCCCCCTGCTCACCCCGGGAGCTCCCCACAGCCAGTCCCCCGACCCCTGGCGAGCCTCCCACTCCCCCAAAGGGCCCTGCCCCCCGCTCAGCAGCCAGCCGTGACTCCAGCCAGCGTGGGACACAGACGGGTTCTTAGCTGGGAACCCAGTGTCGGATAGAGCTTGTGAGCACAGAAATCAGGGACCTGCAGCAAAGTCCAGCTTGGGGGGATCCAGGGCCCCGAGTGCCCTCCCCGCCCCAGTCCCAAGCCAGGCGACTGACTCGCTTCCAGCAGCCCAGCCTCAGTCACCCCCCGCTGCCCCCCTGCGGCCTTTGTCTCCTTCCCGGGCAAACAGGGCCCCTGGGCTCTGGTCTCCAGCCCCTCCGGCTGGCTCTGGCGGGGAGGGGCCCAGCGGTCAGTTGCTGGGATACAGGGTGTCCGGCTGTTCTCTGTGCCCAGGCAGCCAGGCGGGGTCACAGCTGCCGTCTGGAGGTCCCTGCAACAGTCACACCACCGGTGCCACCGCCTGGGTAACACATCGGGGAAACTGAGGCACACACAGTATTCAGAGAAAATATCAAGAACAATCTCACTCTGTCACAGGTCAGGGCTGGCCCGAGCCGTTGGGCTGTCTGTGCTCCCCTCCCCGTCCCATGAAAACAGACTATCTGCGTTGGGGGGGTGCTGGGCAGAGCAGCCAATCAGAGGAGTGTTCCCCCCACACTGCCCCTCGCAGGGACCCTGCTCCAGCCTGGGCACCCTAGCTGAGGGCCAGGGCTGCTGCTGTGGGACAGACCCTCCAGCCCACCTGAGCCACCCCCACTCCCTGCCAGCTCTGCCGGTGCCCCTCACTCCCGACCTGCAGCCCCTTCTAGTCCAGCCCAGCCCAGGGCTCCCCTCACTCCCGACCTGCAGCCCCCATTTTCCCAGCGCACAGTCACTGACATTCACCGCTTGGGCGCCCAGGAGGGAGGCAGCAGAGCTGACGCTAGCATTGCAGCCGCCTGGGATATTAGATCTGTTTGGATTCAGCAATTTCGACTCATTTCAAGCCTGATTCCGCAGTAATTTTCTGACCCAGTGGAATGTTTTTGCTTCTGACAATACCCCACTCCCCAGCTCTGAAGTCACAGCCCGGCTTGGTCTGGGAACTTAGCCCCTCCTTTGACACCAGTTCCCACCTGCACCTTCAAACCAGCATGCAGCCCCCCACACCCACAGGCCCTGGCCCTATGAGCCCTGGCAGAGGAGAGCAAGCAGGGGCGAGCAGGGAGGCTATTCCCAGTGGCAGGGGCTGCAGAGGAGAAGGCTCTCGCAAGCAGGGCTGCCCCCGCAGTACAGATGGAGCCGCCCAGGGCATGTGTGCGTTACTGGGAATGGCCAAGCTCTGCCGTGGGGCTAGTGACCAAACCTGCCGTGTAGATAAAGTGAGAACCGGCCCCGCAGCCAGCCCTGCCAGCCCTCTGCACTGGGCACTGGCTCCAGGGAGGGTGGAGCAGCTGGGCCCCACACGGCTCGAGGCCGCTATGCAGAGTCAGGGCCGGAGGCCCTGGGAGATGAGTTCCTCTCTCCATCCCGCCTGCACCACCTGCCCACTCAGGCCCCAGAGGGGAGCTGGGGGGCAGGATTTCCTGGGGGGGCAGGGCTCCCACACCTCCGGTCAGTGGAACTCTCGGCCACAAGAGCTGCTTAGCTGCATGGGAGACGCAGCCTCCCCGGAAGGACAAACTCCACCAGGGACTAGGGCCCATCCCAGCCCCCCTCCCCATGCCAAGTGGGGGAGTCAGGGCCCTGCACCCCACATTTCCTGCGATTCACCAGGACTCTCAGCCAGCCAGTAACACAGAAGGTTTATTAGCCAACAGGATCACAGTCTGGACCAGAGCTCGTAGGTCCAGAGACCAGGACCCCTCAATCAGGTCCATCTTAGGGGGTGGGGAGCCCAGACCCCAGTTCTGGGTCTCCCTCCATTTCCCCAGCCAGCTCCCAACTGACACTCTCCAGCCCCTCCCTCCTCTGCCTTTGTCCCTCTCCCGGGCCAGGAGGCCCCTGATCTCTTTGTCTCCAGCACCTTCAGCTGGCACCTTGCCGGGGAGGGGCCCAGGCCATTAATTGCCAGCAGACAGGGTGTCAACCATTCTCTGTGCAGACACCACCACACCTGCCCCCTAGGGCTCTGCAACAATCACCCTTATCCCACCACCTAGATACCTGAGAAAGGCATAGGGGAAACTGAGGCACCCACAGTATTCGGAGAAAACGTTAAAAACATTCCCACTTTGTCACACAGGCAACCAGCTCCACCCAGCTCCTTAGACACACCGCCCCCAACCAAAGCCCTGCACACAGGTCTCCTCTGAGGAGAGGCCGACCCACGGGGGCAGGGATTAGCCATGGCACTTAATGGCCGATGGGGCAGTGCCCAGTGCTGCAGTGAGGAGAGCGGGAAAGGATCCTCAACAGAACAGAACGGAGGAGAAAGAGGGGCCCCCCGGGACACCCCCAGAGGGGACAGAGCCATGGGGACACTGCGGGAACTGACACTGGTACCTAGAAAAGAATCCTGTCCTCCCTCGTCCTGGCTGTGCCCAGGGGACAGAGTGGGTGGAGGGCTCCCCCATCCTGGGGGACCAGCCCGCTGCATTTCCAATGGGTCTGGCGGGGCTGCTCGTGACAACAGGGAGGGGAGGGTCATTGAGAGGCTGGGTGGGGGAAGCACGAGACCAGGATGCCCCAGAGGTACGTCACCCAGGCGGCGCCGGACTGTAGCACGGCTCTCCTGCCGGATACAGTAACGACAAATCACAGCTCGCAGCCTGCCAGGCTCACCCTTAGGAGCCAGCGCCGGCCGTCTGGGGACAGAGCAGGGACGTGCGGACACAGAAAGCTGGGCGAGTTCCCATCAGGGCTAATGCCCCACGCAAGGCAAGCGCGGCCACACAGGTGAGGTTCTGGGTGAGTCACCAAGTTAGGGGTTGTGTGTGGGAGAGGCCAGGACAGCTCCGAGCACGCCCACGAGGCCGATGGGGCACATTGGAAAAAATAACCCGAACGATATATACAATATGATGGGGGCTAATTTAGCTACAACGAATCAGGAAAAAGATCTTGGAGTCATCGTGGATAGTTCTCTGAAGACGTCCACACAGTGTGCAGAGGCGGTCAAAAAAGCAAACAGGATGTTAGGAATCATTAAAAAGGGGACAGAGAATAAGACTGAGAATATATTATTGCCCTTATATAAATCCATGGTACGCCCACATCTCGAATACTGCGTACAGATGTGGTCTCCTCATCTCAAAAAAGATATACTGGCACTAGAAAAGGTTCAGAAAAGGGCAACTAAAATGATTAGGGGTTTGGAGAGGGTCCCATATGAGGAGAGATTAAAGAGGCTAGGACTCTTCAGCTTGGAAAAGAGGAGACTAAGGGAGGATATGATAGAGGTATATTGTCACAGAGCCACCGGGCGATGCTCTGGAACTGCTCTCCACAAAGCCAGTCAGGACTTTGGGGAGCCTCCTCTCCCTCGAAGCAGACTTGTTCAGGGCAAGAAGCTCACACGGCTTCACCTCCTGTGTCTCTCCTTGGAGCATTCAGCATCCTCTGCCCCTCCGTGCGCTTCCCACAGCGAGTCCACCCCAGCGGGGTCCTGGGGAAGCCACAGGGTCCTGCACCCCAACTGCGCAGTCAGACGTGACTCTCAGCCAGCCAGTAAAACAGAGGTTTATTCGATGACAGGAACAGGGTCTAAAACAGAGCTCATAGGTACCACGAACCGGACCTCTCGGCCCGGTCCATTCTGGGGGGCAGTGAGCCAGACCCCCATGTCTGCACTTCACTCCCCGTCCTCAGCCAGCTCCAGACTAACAACCCCCTCCAGCCCCTCCTCTCTCCTCAGCCCCTTTCCCGGGCCAGGAGGTCACCTGATCTCTTTGTCTCCAACACCTTCAGCTGGCACCTTTGCAGAGGGGGGGCCCAGGCCATCAGTTGCTAGGAGACAGAGTGCCAGGCATTTAGGTGCACTGGCCCCTTCCTCTGCAGCAATCACACACCCTTATTCCACCACCTAGATACTTAAGAACTGCCATGGGGACACTGAGGCACCAACACAGTATTCAGAGAAAACATTAAGAACATTCCCAGACTGTCACATATCATGAGTGATGTGGAGAAAATGAATAAGGAAAAGTTATTTACTCATTCCCATAATACAAGAACTAGGGGTCACCAAATTAAATTAATAGGCAGCAGGTTTAAAACAAATAAAAGGAAGTTCTTCTTCATACGGCACACAGTCAACCTGTGGAACTCCTTGCCGGAGGAGGTTGTGAAGGCTGGGACTATAACAGGGTTTAAAAGAGAACTAGATAAATTCATGGTGGTTAAGTCCATTAATGGCTATTAGCCAGGACAGGTAAAGAATGGTGTCCCCATCCTCTGTTTGTCAGAGGGTGGAGATCGATGGCAAGAGAGAGATCACTTGATCATTGCCTGTTAGGTTCACTCCCTCTGGGGCACCTGGCATTGGCCACTGTTGGCAGACAGGATACTGGCTAGATGGACCTTTGGTCTGACCCAGTATGGCCGTCCTTATGTTCTTATGGAATCGCCACAGTGTGAAGGGACCCAAGAGCCACAAGCGAGCAGCTCCCAGCAGTGACCAGTCCAGCCGGCCAGGCTGCGCTATCACGGTGCGGGAAGCACGGAGACTCATTGATCCACCACACGGCAATAAAGCCAGTGACCGTCACCCAGCACCCCCTGAGCACAGCTGGAGCGGCGGCTGCGACGCTCGGGAGGTAGCCGCAATCCATGATGCAGGACATGCAGCCCCGTGAGCCACGGCAATGAAAACAGGAGCCTATATAAGAAAAAGCCCCAAACATCAGGACTGTCCCTATAAAGTCGGGACATCTGGTCACCCTAGGGGTGGGCCAGGCCCAGGCAGGACATGCAGCCTGCAACCACAGCACAGCGGGTCCCAAACAGGCCAGAAATGAACTGCCCAGCCTGGAAAGCAACCACTGGGCACAGAGCCCGGCCACCTTCTGTCCCACCATAACCAGAGCAGTGACTGGGCCGGCATCCCCACCGCTGCGGTCAAAGAAAACAGCCTGGGCTGCACAGTCAAACATTCGAGGTGGAGAAATGCCAGGTGGGGAAACTGAGTCACAGATTTGTCTGAGGTTACACAGAGACTCAGAGGCCAAGGCAGAGTGAAACTCTGGACTCCCGACTCTCAACCCCCTGCTCGTTCGTGCTGCAGCCTGGACAGCCGTGGGAGGGGCTGGGGCGGTGCCCTGGGAAGGGCTCGGCAGAGGCCATCGCGTCAGACGAGCACCAGAGCGCAGCTCCCGGCAGGCCCGACAACACGTGGCTGCTGCTTACTGGGGCACGTTGGGGGCTGAGCAACTGACTGGCCTCACGTAGCCAGGGCTGCACAGGGGTTTGGGCGCCTGGGGCAAAATCTGAACCCAAGTCCCTGGAGATGAAAGAGTTGGGGGGGGGCCACCTACGCCCTTACCCTCCGGTGCCTCTTCCTGCCGTACACGTCATCATGTGGGGTTTTGCCTCCCGCCTTTCTGGTGGGTGCTTCACCTGCCACGGCCAGTCCCAGCCGGTCCCTTCTCCAGTCCCCCCCCCGCTGCCCGGGCCCTGCGGCTCGGCCTCCGTGCAGCCAGGCCTATCCCAGGGCCAGCTCCCAACCCTCTGGGCTTCTTCCCCAGACGAGCCCCCACACTCTGGCTCGGGGCTTCCCCACTCCTGGGGCCGCACCAGTGTTCGCCCTGCTCCTGCAGCTACGCGGCCCCCAAGCCCTGCCCCTGGGTCACCCTGCAGCCTGGCCCCTGGCCGAGGCCTATGCCCCCCAAGCCCTGTGCCCCCCAGGCCTGTGCCCCACAATCCTTGTGGTCCCCGAGCCCTGTGCCCACCAGGCCTGTGCCCCCAATCTTTCTGCCCCCCAGGCCTGTGCCCCCAGGCAGGCTGTCCCATAGCAGGGCTGAGGCCGGGCTGCATTTCCAGGCTTGGCTTTGCCCCTGGAACGTTCTTAGGGTGCTGTCGGGCCCCTCCCCCCAGCACCCCATTCCTGACCCCATAGCAGTGTGGGGGGCAGCGCGTGGCCTATTGGCTCCCCTGGGAGCAGAGCTCAGTGATAAGGCATGTGGAGCTGTTCAGCTCGTGACACACCCACACCCCAGTCCCGGAACAGAGGCGCTCGCAAACGGCGCAGGCAGGTGACGTGGGTTCTGGGAGCGGTTCCTGACCCACTGACCCGAGCTGTTTGCCACGCGATCCCCCCTCTGGGTGCTGATGGTGAGTGTAGCCGTCTGCA
Organism: Gopherus evgoodei; assembly: GCF_007399415.2. NCBI lineage: Eukaryota > Metazoa > Chordata > Testudines > Testudinidae > Gopherus > Gopherus evgoodei. Next base: position 80,428,114 of record NC_044332.1, on the reverse strand, counting down.
CGGCACTTGTCCTGGGCCCACACCAGACATGCTAACAACAGCAAATGCCCATGGCACATAGCATGGGCTGAGCCAGCTGCCCCGGACCTGTGCCCCACACGGCCCCACACGCCCCTGCCCAGGTCCCTGGAAGGCAGCTGCTGTGCCAAGGGCTCGTGCTCCCACTACACAGCTTCCCCTTGTCTGTCGTTCCTCTGGCCCTGGGAGCCGCGTGCCAGGCACCCATCTCCATCATGCATGTTACAGCACGTGAGCCGGGAATGGGCCTGGGCTCTCTGACGGGTCGGCACCACCCACCCGTCTGCCGAGGGGTAGACTCCACGGGGCCAAGCTCTCCCTGGATCCAGCACTGGCCCAGAGACCCACAGCAGAGGGCAGGGCCAATGAGGCAGGTTCCCTCCCAGCCCAGGGGCTCCGGGCAGGGCAGGCGGGTGTCAATATATGTTAATGGGCGCGGGGGGGGGGGGGGGGGGACAGAGGACCCTGCCGGGGAGGGGAGGGGCAGGACATGTGGCCTGAGGCCTTGTTCTTTACTAGCAGCAGCCCTAAGAAACCGAGTCACATCCTCACATTCCCTCTAAACCACACGGCCCAGTGTAATAGGGGCTGGTCCGGCGGCTCCTGTCCTAACAGTGCCCCCACCCCCAGAGAGAAACGCAGCCCAAGAGGTTTACAGAAAACGCTGATGATTGTGCCTGGCAAGGAACCACTTAGCACCAGTGTGATGTGAAATCTCTCCTGGGCTTGTTCTGCGTTTCCCAGCCCCGCGTCTGGGCCGTGTGTCTGGGGGCCCGGCCGGTTCTGTGATTGTTTCGGGCTGTGGCGTAACTAATTCTGCAAGATGTAAATCAGCTAAGGTGGCGGGGGGCTGTGACTGGGTGAAGATCGTTTCAGTCGCTTCGGTTTGGGCACAGGATTGTGCTGCAAGACTCAGTCAAGTGCCTGGTTCCGGGCCAGCGAAGCAGGACCCCCAGTTCACTCTCTAACCTGGGCTCCAGAAGGAAGTTCTTTGGGAACCAGCTCCAGGACACAGCCCCAGATCAGAGCTGCCAGACCTCAACAGCTGCCAATGACACCGGGCAGAAACTGGAGCCCCGGACGCACGACCGGATCCTGACGGGCCAGCAGGAAAAGTTGCTCTGCCTTCCTGGGAGTGGTGAGCACCGTGTGCTCAGCATGGGTCTGTGCTCCGGACTGTTAATAACTCGAGGTTAAGGATTTGCTGCGTAAGGCTCCTTCACTGGGGAAAGCCCCACAAACCCGCAGAAGGTTACGCCCGGAGCCCTAGGAACCGGGGAAGGGTGGAGGTTCCCAGATTAAGCAGGTTACGCCTGGAGCCCATGGCCGGGTAAAGGGGCAGAGAGGGGCAGAAAGCGACCCTAGGGGAGGTGACTGAGGGGCCCCACGCACATGCTGGAAGGCTTATGGAGGGCTCTTGACTAGCTCCCCCGCAGCGCACAGCCTGTGGAACTCACTGCCACAAGATTTCATTATCCCAAGGGCTCGGCGGGACTCACGGGGGGTGTCGTGTTCCCATGGCGAACAAGGCTGTCCTGATTGTGTCACAGGCTGGCTTGGCTCGGGGGTGAGCACGGAGCCCGTCACCTCAGGGGCACTATCTGGCAGTGACGGGACGTCATTCCTATCTGATGTGGCTGGTGAAAGGGGCCAGGCCCCCCTGTGCCAGCCTCACTCTCCTGGGCCTGCCATAGGGAACTGGGGGCAGCCGCAGACCGGGGTGCGGCAGAGCCAGAGCACCGCTGCGAGGGACAGCCCTGCCTGGCTGGCGTGGGGGCGGCTGTGGGGGCAGAGCTGCCCCTGCACACGGGGGGTGCGAGTGGCTGTTCCTGGCAGGCAGCGGCCTGGGGAGGGCTCTGGCGCCCGGCGCGCAGGAGCCTGCGCTCATCCCCAAAGGGTTAACAAGCAATTTCCTCTGCTGACAGCTCTGAGACAGTCCCTGCCGGGGATAAAAAGGCAGCAGAACTGGCAACGCCTGCTTAATCCCAGGCCTTTAATCTGCCGGGGCAGCGGCGCCTTATCTCACCGTCCTTCTGCTGCATCCATCTCATTACCGCTCCCGGCACCGCGCGGGCAGCTCTGCCGGAACGGCCCCACCGAGCCAGCCAGCACCGGGGGCAGCTGTGCCCGCCAGGGCCCCGCTCGCCTGGCACACGCAGCGCAGTGCTCCGCCCTGCCAGCAGGGGGCAACGTGCGCACACACACACACACACACACACACACACACGCACACACAGCGCAGCGCTTCGCCCCGACAGCACGGGGCAACACGTGTGCACACGCGCGCACGCGCACACATACACACACACACAGGGGCAGGGCTCAGTCCCTCCAGCAGGGGGGCAATGCGCACACACACAAACAAACGCACACACAGGGCAGGGCTCAGCCCCTCCAGCAGAGGGGCAATGCGCACACACACACACACACAGGGCAGGGCTCAGTCCCTCCAGCAGGGGGGCAATGCGCACACACACACACACACACACACAGGGCAGGGCTCGGCCCCTCCAGCAGGGGGGCAATGCGCACACACACACACACACACACACACACACACACACAGGGCAGGGCTCAGCCCCTCCAGCAGAGGGGCAATGCGCGCACACACACACACAGACACACACACACACACACACACACACACAGGGCAGGGCTCGGCCCCTCCAGCAGGGGGGCAATGCGCACACACACACACACACACACACACACACACACACACACACACGGCAGGGCTCGGCCCCTCCAGCAGGGGGGCAATGCGCACACACACACACACACACACACACATACACACACACACACAGAGGGCAGGGCTCGGCCCCTCCAGCAGGGGGGCAATGCACACTCATACACACGCAGGGCTCGGCCCCTCCAGCTGGTGGCGACACACACACACACACACGCGCGTCCCAGTGCCGTGCCGGCTGGGTGACGCCAGGCTCCGTGTGCAGACAGCCTGACCCTGGGCAGGGAGTGGCTGGCGGCCGGGCTGCTCTTGGGACAGGGACCCATTGCGGCTGGGCCACACTCACCGCCTGCATCCCAGGCGTGTGTCATGGGCCCTGCTCCGCTCCGGAGCGGTGCTGCCTGGCAGAGCCGGGGCCTCCAGGGCCCAGCCACCATTCGTGGCACCCCCCCTGGACCGGCCCCTCGCGGAGCTAATCTGTAACAGTCAATGTGCCAGCAGCCCCGGCCCCCAGGGCTCCCCACACGCCAGGGGCTGCACAGCCCCCAGACGGGGCCGTTCCCTGTGACCCAGCGGTGTCAGCGCCAGGGCAAGGCGGCTCCCTGGCTGCGCGGGGCAGAGCAGGGGGGTGGGGGCAGGCGGGGCCAGAGTAGGGGGGGGTGGGGGCGGATGGGGGCAGGCGGGGTGGGCGCAGAAGGGGGGTGGGCGGAGGCAGAGCAGAACGGGTGGGGGCAGTGGGGGGCAGGAGGCAGGCGGGGGCAGAGTGGGCGGGTGGGGGTGGGAAGAGGAGGAGGCAGAAGAAGGATGGGTGGCCACGGCACGTGGTGTGGGCGGGGGAGAAGGGGTCAGAGTGGGGGACAGGAGGCGGGAGGGGGCAGAAGGGGGCTGGGCGGGGGCAGAGGGGGACAGGTGGGGGCAGAGCAGGGAGGGCCGGCGGGGCCAGAGCGGCACGGGTGGGGGCAGAAGGGGGCAGAGGGGGACAGGTGGGGGCAGGGCGGGGGCAGGGCGGGGGGGCGACGGGAAGTGCTGCGCTGGCACTGAGAGCAGCCGTGTGTGGCCCTGGCAGCCCGCCCGGGCCATGGGCAGCGCGTGGTGCCGGCTCCCGTCTGCGCTGGGAGAGATTCGCTGACGGCGCGTTGCCAGCTCGGCTCCCGTCACAGCCGGGCGGGTTTATGGGGTGCCCCGCGGGGAGGGGCCTGCGCTGAGAGCGGCTCCAAGCCGGGACTTGGGGGGCAGGGCGAGGAGCTCAGTCTCAGGGCCCCCTGCCGTGCCCCTTCCCTGCTGGGACACGAGGGCAGGGAGTGACCCACAGCCCCAGAGACATCAGCACGGGGCAGCCAGGAGCGGAGCCAGCCCCCGTCTGAGAGCGGGATGGGGGCAGGGATCCCCTGGGGGGCAGGACCCAGGGAGAGGCAATGTGCTGCCAGCACAGGGATCAGCCGAGGGACCCCCCCAACTAACCGCCCCCACGGGGGAGCCCCGCCCCCCAGCAGCCCCTGGCAAAGCGACGGAGGAGAGTCCTGTGGAAGGGCCCCACTCAAGCCAGGCACCCAAATGCCACGGGGTGGGCACGGCCCAGGAACCCGTGACTGACCCCTTGGGGGGGGGGGGCCTCCCCACTGCACTGGGGCTCCCGGGGTAGGGGTAGGGGGAGACACCAGAGGGGAAGGTGTGGACCCCAAACAGCGCCTGTGCCCCTGCAGGCTGCATGGCCCTGCCCTGCCCCCCCATGCTGCCAGAGCCCAGGGATCACCCAAGCATGTGGGGTAGGGGGTTGGGAGCTGCATGGGGGGATAAGGGGCTGGGGGGGGCATGGGGGGGATAGGGGGCTGTCGATACCACCCCCCGATCCCCCCCGTGGCTGTCGGTACCGCCCTGATCCCCTCCGGCTGTAAGTACTGCCCCGATCCCCCACCTCAGCTGTCGGTACCGTCCCGATCCCCCCCGTATCTCCCAGCTCTGCGCTGCCCAGCTGGTCTCTGTGGCAGGTTTCTCCCGGAGCCGGGCTCGGCGCGTTATCAAGCTGGGGAGTTAATTAAGGCCGTGTCAGGCGATAAGGAACCGATGCTGGGGAGCTGCGCGGCAGGCGGGGGCCTGAAAACACCCTGTGCAGAGCATCTCGCGAAGCAGAGGATGCCCCATGCCCCAGAGCCCGTTGTGCCACCAGCCTGCGCCCTGCCACGTCTCCGACCCACCTCCCCAGGAGACCCGACGGGCGGCAATGGGCTCAGAAGGGCCAGGCCAGATCAGTCGATAACCCCCCCACCCCAGCGGCACAGCATGGGGGGTGTCGCTCTGAGAACAATCAGGCTTGCGAGACAAAGGCTCTCGCTCGTAATTAGCGCGTGTCGTCGTGGCTGATCTCTGATTAACAGAGAGGGACCCGCGCCGCTCGCTGGTCCAGCCAGAGATCCGGCATCTTCCTCCCCGCCCAGGGCCGGCTCCAGGGCGTTTGCCGCCCCAAGCAGCAAAAAAAAAAAAAAAGCCACGATCACGATCTGCAGCTCTGCCGCCGCCGCGTCAGTCTTGGGTGGCAATTCGGTGGCAGGTCCTTCGCTCCAAGAGGGAGTGAGGGACCCGCAGCCAAATTGCTGCTGAAGAGCTGGACGTGCCGCCCCTTCCCCGTGGCCGCCCCAAGCAGCTGCTTGCTGGGCTGGTGCCTGGAGGTGGCCCTGTCCCCGCCAGCTCCTGCAGCCCAGCCCCTTGCCGGCCCGGCGCCGAGCCCAGCAGGAACGGGCAGCCTGGCTGGGGGGGCCGGGGACAGTTTGTAGGGGGGGCAGTAGGGTAGCGTGGCTGGGGGGGCAGTAGGGCGGGGGCAGGCGGGGGAGCGGCTGCAGGAACAGAGCTGCTTTGCCCCAAGGACCCAGAAGCAGCAGCCACAGGCGTTCCAGGGACAGGCGGGTGCTGGAGATCCCTTCCCAACTGCAGCAGCCCTGGCTGGACTGGCAGGGGCCAGAGCCGCCCCCAGCGACCCACGAGCTGGGGCGGTTCCAGCATCTGTCCCTGGGGTGGCGACAGATGCTGGAACCAACCCTGGGCTAGCAGGGGCTGCGGGTCGGGAGTGAGAGGCACCAGCAGAGCCCAGGGCTGGGCTAGCAGAGGCTGCGGGTCGAGAGTGAGGGGCACCAGCAGGGCTGGGCTAGCAGGGGGCTGCGGGTCGGGAGTGAGGGGCACCGGCAGAGCCCAGGGCTGGGCTAGCAGGGGCTGCGGGTCAGGACTGAGGGGCTCTGGCAGAGTTGAGGAGGGAGAGCTCAGGGCTGGGCTAGCAGGGGCTGCGGGTCGGGACTGAGGGGCACCGGCAGAGCCCAGGGCTGGGCTAGCAGGGGCTGCGGGTCGGGAGTGAGAGGCACCAGCAGAGCCCAGGGCTGGGCTAGCAGAGGCTGCGGGTCGAGAGTGAGGGGCACCAGCAGGGCTGGGCTAGCAGGGGGCTGCGGGTCGGGAGTGAGGGGCTCTGGCAGAGCTGAGGAGGGAGAGCTCAGGGCTGGGCTAGCAGGGGCTGCGGGTCGCGAGTGAGGGGCATCGGCAGAGCCCAGGGCTGGGCTAGCAGGGGGCTGTGGGTTGCGAGTGAGGGGCAATGGCAGAGGGGCTGCAGGTCGGGACTGAGGGGCTCCGGCAGAGCTGAGGGGGGAGAGCCCAGGGCTGGGCTAGCAGGGGCTGCGGGTTGGGACTGAGGGGCACCGGCAGAGCCCAGGGCTGGGCTAGCAGGGGCTGCAGGTCGGGACTGAGGGGCTCCGGCAGAGCTGAGTGGGGAGAGCCCAGGGCTGGGCTAGCAGGGGCTGCGGGTTGGGACTGAGGGGCACCGGCAGAGCTCAGGGTTGGCCTAGCAGGGGCTGCGGGTCGGGACTGAGGGGCACCGGCAGAGCCCAGGGCTGGGCTAGCAGGGGCTGCGGGTCGGGACTGAGGGGCACCGGCAGAGCCCAGGGCTGGGCTAGCAGGGGCTGCGGGTCGCGAGTGAGGGGCATCGGCAGAGCCCAGGGCTGGGCTAGCAGGGGCTGCGGGTCGGGACTGAGGGGCACCGGCAGAGCCCAGGGCTGGCCTAGCAGGGGGCTGCGGGTCGCGAGTGAGGGGCAATGGCAGAGGGGCTGCAGGTCGGGACTGAGGGGCTCCGGCAGAGCTGAGTGGGGAGAGGCCAGGGCTGGGCTAGCAGGGGGCTGCGGGTCGCGAGTGAGGGGCAATGGCAGAGGGGCTGCAGGTCGGGGCTGAGGGGCACCAGCAGAGCCCAGGGCTGGGCTAGCAGGGGCTGCAGGTCGGGACTGAGAGGCTCCGGCAGAGCTGAGGGGGGAGAGCCCAGGGCTGGGCTAGCAGGGGCTGCGGGTCGGGACTGAGGGGTCCTGGCAGAGCTGAGGGGGCAGAGCCCGGGGCTGGGCCTGCAGAAGGCTGTGGTTCGGGGCTCGGAGATGTTTGGGGTGAGTCCCAGGCTGGCCCAGTGGGGCCACCTGGCTCTGGCTTGGACCCCTCACAGGAAGAAGCGTCACATCCCCACTGCCCTGGCAGGCTCGACGGAGGCACTGATGGTGCCGTGGGGGGGGGGGGGCTGTCACAGGGATGCTCTGAACCCTGGTGTGTGTGGGGGGGGAGCCGTGCCAGGTCGCTGGCCGGTGCCCGCTGGGGAGACACTCATTAGAGACGGCTGGGCAGTGGAGCGTGGCCCCGTCACCATGCTGACAGCAGCGCTGGCTCCGTGACACTGCTCCTGTGGGGGGAGGGAACAGGCAGCTACCAGAGCAGGGACTGGAAACCGCCCCCCCTCGGCTGGGCTCCTGGCCCCTATTCCAGGGCATTGGCCGGCCCTGAGCCCCCTTGGGGGGCAGTTGCTGTCAGCGCGCAGGGCATCCTGCCCCTTCTGCTGCAGCCGGCTCTGCCTGGTTCAGGCTGGCCGCCTCCCCCATTGCCCTCACAGGCCCCCCATCTCCCTGTTGCCCCTGAAGACCCCCCATCTCCCAGCGCCCCTGCTGCCCCCCATCTCCCAGCGCCCCTGCTGCCCCCCATCTCATCGCTGCCCGCATCTCCCCGCAGCCCCTGCATCATCCTCCACCCACATGCATTCATGGCTCAGCGACTGACACACTCCCCTGCGTGTGGAGCTGGGGCAGCGAGGCCCAGGGAGTGCAGAGCCTGGCAGTCGAGCTGTCACGGGGTCCCCAGGCGATGCTCTAGAGCTGCTCCCCACCAAGCCAGGCAGGACTTTGGGGAGCCTCCTCTCCCTTGGAGCAGACTTGTTCAGGGCAAGAAGCTCACATGGCTTCACCTCCTGGGTCTCTCCTTGGAGCATTCAGCATCCTCTGCCCCTCCGTGCGCTTCCCACAGCGAGCCCGCCCCAGCAGGGTCCTGGGGAAGCCACCGGGTCCTGCACCCCCACTTTGCAGTCAGACATGACTCTCAGCCAGCCAGTAACACAGAGGTTTATTCGATGACAGGAACAGGGTCTAAAACAGAGCTTGTAGGTACAGAGAACCGGACCCCTCGGCCGGGTCCATTCTGGGGGTCAGTGAGCCAGACCCCCACGTCTGCCCTCAGCCAGCTCCAGACTAACAACCCCCCCCAGCCCCTCCTCTCTGCTCAGCCCCTTTCCTGGGCCAGGAGGTCACCTGATCTCTTTGTTCCCCTTTAGCTATTCCCTTGCAGGGGGGAAGGGCCCCGGCCATTAGTTGCCAGGAGACAGAGTGTTCGGCCATCTATGGGCACTGGAGACTTAAAAACGGCACAGGGGAAACTGAGGCACCCACAGAGTATTCAGAGGAAACATTCAGAACAGCCCCACTTCCTCACACGAGCGTTATCCCCAAGCAGTGAGATGCAGGGAACACGGCGCATCTGTCCCTGCGGTCCGACCCAGCCTGTTCACACTGGGCTCTCCAGACGTGGGGCACGCAGAGGGAGGGAGGCGTGTGGCCGTGGGCCAGGAGCTCGCCCCACACAGACACAGATGCCAAAGGGACCGGCCCACGGCTAAGCTGGATCCAGCCCCTCCCCAGCTCCCTGTGACAAGCCTGCCCCAGCTCTCAGTGCCCTGCCCGTGGGGCCTTCCAGCCCCAAGTCGGGTGGGCCCGGTGGATCCAGGCCGTCTCTGGGCATTGCCAGCAGGCCGAGGCGCAGCCCTGGGAGAGGCCAGCTCTGCCCAGGAGCTGGTTAGACAGGCCACCTGCCCGTCGCCACTCCTGTGGGGAAGGCCACTCAGCCCCAGGCCGCCCCGGCCCCTGGACAGGGAACACACAGGTCACAGCTCAACCTGCATAGTTCTGCGCTCGCCACACCTGCAAGCTGCCCCAGGCAGCACCAGCGGGTCCCAGCCGTGCCCACAGCGCAGCCCCCTGGCAGCCTGGCATTGCCCTGGCAGCTGGGGTGTGCTTAGAACAGCCCCGCTGGTGCACAGCCGGCCTCCAGGCATGCCAGCAAGCAGGGCAGAGCGTGCACCCACCTCGAGCCACCTGCGGCCTCTGGCTGGAGCTCCCCGTCCCAAATATCCTGACATTTCACACACGAGCCCTGTCAGAGCCAGATGCCCCCTGCCCACCTCAGCACCATCCCCAGGGCTGCCCCCCCATGCTCCAGGCTCCCCCCTAAGTTCCCCGTTCAGGCTGTTGTCCCTGGCTGCGGCTGATTACTGCTCCCCAGATGAGACACACGGAGCTCAATCAGCTGCCCTCAGCGAGTGGCGCTGCAAATTAAAGTGCTAATGAGCCGCAGGCTGGAGGGCCGGAGAGGCTGGTGATTAATCAGGAGCCTGGCTCTGACAGGCCTTGCACTGGGTGCTTCCCTCCCCAAGTCCCAGGCAGTCCCTGGGGTGCCCTGGGGATCCGTCTCACCACTCAGGGGAGCGGCCTCTGTGACATATGGGCCCAGACACTGTGACAAAGCAGGGGATTTTCGTGGTTTTCCAATGGTTGCATGCGGGGGGGGGGGGGGGCTCAGTGTCCCCGGGTGTGACTGGTTTAACGAGGGGAGGGGAGAGGGAGTCTGTTGGGACACAGGGCTGGAGAGGGACTCGGGACCCCGGCCGATTGCCTGGAGGATGGAGACCCCAGCGACTGGTGACCTGGGGACCCGGAGACCCAGCACAGGAGTCACAGCCGGGTCTGGCCAGTGGGGGACAATGGGCTGCAGGGAGAGGACCCCAGTGCCCTGACCAGCTGGTTCCAGCCAGAGGGGCCAGAGGGGGGTGAGAGGAGAGGAGACCCAGGCCCCCCGTTTACGACCCTGTTTCCCTGGAGAGAAGCCAATGGGCAGAGGGGCTTGGGGCCGGGGATATCGGAGGCCCAGCTGGGAAGCAGGGGGGTTTGGGGCTGGAGAGGGGGAGCAGGCAGAGCCCCCCTGGCTGCAGGGGGACTGGGATGTGCTGGGCTGAGGGAGGCCAGGCCTGAGGCCAGAGAGTTTCCTGTGCTGGGTTCAACCCCTAATAAACCCTCCTGTGTTACGCTGGCTGAGAGTCGCTCCGGGCTAGAGAACAGGGCCGGGGGCGGGGGCATCAACCCCTTCGGGGGTGAGGAGGCCTGGGGGGTGCAGAGCGAGGGGACTCCCTGAGGGTCCCACGGCACAGACAGACGTGCTGAGGCTCAGAGAGGTGCGGCTCCAGGAGGTGGAGGGGCCTGACCCTGAGACAGAATTGACCCCTACAAGGGCTTTCGCACCGAAGGGGGCTCCCCCAGGGGCCGTACATGATCTCTGTGTCCGTCACAGACACCAACAATCCAATGTTCAGGTTTCTCCCCGTCCCACGTCCCCTGTCAGCAGCATCGCAGGTCTGTGCGCACAGAGAGCCGGGAGCTGCGCCCGGGGGTTGCTGCAACAGGAACCCAGCGAGCGATTTGCCAGGTGGAAGCAGGTAAATGGCCCCAGCTGAGCTCCGGCCAGTTCCAGAGGTGACAGACGCTGCTGGGATATACCAGCTAACCCAGGCCAAGCCGCTGGATGTCCCTGGCCCCTCAGCTCAGCAGCCGAAAGCTGCAGGACCCGGGCGTTGGCCGAACAGTAACGTGCCAACTCTTAGCCAGGCCCCGCAGGGTCAGCAGGTGCCTGGCCGGAGCGGGTGCACGGCGCACCCCGATCTGTCGGGCGCCTGCGGGCCGGCACAGGGACACGCCGAGCCCCGGGAGATCCGGAGGGTGACAGGATAACGGATGAGGAGGCTTCGTTCAAACAAGCAGGTACAAGACATGAGGCTGGTAACTAACACCGGGAACGTGACACACGACTTGTTTGTGTCAGTGTCTAAATGGAGAAGTCGTGGGGGGCATCCTGGTGCCGACTGAGCTGGCCCCTTGTCACAAGCACTCATGTGTTTGTGTCCCTGTGACCCATGGGACCGGGCGCCAGGCCGAGGCTTTGCTGACCGTCACCTGGCCAAGCACCTTCGAGCCCCTCCCGCTCGTAGTGCAGCTGCTTCTGGAGTGTCCAGACCAGCCGCACCCACAGCAACACCCACAAACACCCGCAGCAACACCCACAGCAACACCCACACCCGCAGCAACAGCAACACCAGCACCCGCAGCAACACCCGCAGCAACACCCGCAGCAACACCCGCACCCGCAGCAACACCCACACCAACACCCGCAGCTACACCTGCAGCAACACCTGCAGCAACACCCACACCAGCACCCACACCAGCACCCACACCAACAGCAACACCCACAGCAACACCAACACCAGCACCCACAGCAACACTAACGCCCACAGCAACACCAACACCAGCACCCGCAGCAACACCTGCAGCAACACCCACACCTGCAGCAACACCAACACCAGCACCCACAGCAACAGCAGCACCCGCAGAAACACCTGCAGCAACACCAACACCGCAGCAACACCCACACCAGCACCCACAGCAACACTAACACCCACAGCAACACCAACACCAGCACCCGCAGCAACACCTGCAGCAACACCCACACCTGCAGCAACACCAACACCAGCACCCACAGCAACAGCAGCACCCGCAGAAACACCTGCAGCAACACCAACACCCGCAGCAACACCAACACCAGCACCCACAGCAACACCAACACCCGCAGCAACACCTGCAGCAACACCCACACCTGCAGCAACACCCACACCAGCACCCACAGCAACACCAACACCAGCACCTGCAGTGACACCCACACCAGCACCCACCGCAACACCCACACCCGCAGAAACACCTGCAGCAACACCAACACTCGCAGCAACACCCACACCCACAGCAACACCAACACCAGCACCCACAGCAACACCAACACCCGCAGCAACACCTGCAGCAACACCAACACCAGCAGCAACACCCACACCAGCGCCCGCAGCAACACCAACACCTGCAGCAACAACCCCCAGCACAGGCACCACGTCCTGCTGGGGACTTGTGGCCCCTCCCCCAAGTCCCGGAGGATCAAGAGAAACACGTCACAGAACTTGTGCGGGAAACCCGGGCCTGCAGCCGGGCAGCCCCTCCCACAAGGGAGTGATGGGTGACACGGCTGGGTCATGTGCTCACCGGGAGACGTGCCAGACACCCATCCTGTCGCCCCCAGTGGCCTCTGCTCTTAACCCCCCGATGCCCAACAGCTGGGTGAGCGGCCCTTGGGCATTGCTGCTGCCAGCACAAACCGACCCCCAGGATGCAGCAAACGAGCAGTTGCCATGTAACACGCAGGTGTGCAGTGGGTGCGACTGTGCAGCCAGAGAGACTGGCGCAGCCCTGCCAATGCCCCTCACTCCCAACTCGCAGCCTTCGGCTGTCCCAGCCCTCAACACCCCCCTCTGCTCTGCTCATGCTCCTTACCCTCCACCCAGCCCCCAGCCCAATCTGGCTCCTCCAGCCTGGCCCAAGGCCATTCGTGTGCTGCCTGCGCCCGGCGGCTCTCACCCTGGGCGACTCGTCAGTGGGAAAGGGGGAAATCCGGCTTCAAACAATTATTGTTTTTTTCCACTTGACTGGCTGCAAACTTGTTAATTTTTTTTTAATGGGTGAGAAGTGTAGACGGCAGCTGCCTGGGAAATGAGTCGCTGAGCGAAGCGCGAGTCCCTGGCTGGCTTTCAGCTCTCCCGCGGCTCCCTTGCACACGCTGCCGTCTATAAATAACGCCCCGTCTCCGCAATGGCAGAACAGCAGCGCTGGGTACAGGCGTCGGACATAAAACCGTCCCTCTTTATGGCTCCAAACCATTCGCGTCATTTAGTGCAGCTCCGGAAACCTTCTGGTCTCTGCACACCCCCGTGGTGAGAACAGATCCCGCCGGCACGTGCCAGGGACCCCGGCACTGAGCGACAGCTTCCCTGCCCCCCCCGGCCCGCCGAGTGACTGATGCTCCCCCCATTCCCCCCCCGAGCAGCATCGGCCCGGCTGCACCCGGCACACACCGCCTCCCGGTGCTGGGTTGCTCTGGCACGCAGCTCCCTGCTCCCAGCCCTCCCCAGTGCAGCACCCGGGATCCTGGCAGGGCGCAGGCAGCTAGGCGGGTTTGTCCTTGGCTAGCAGAGAACGGGCACAGCCTGGTTCCCCAGAGCTCCAGCCCGCGGGGCGACCCCCTGGTTCCCACTCTGTCCCTCTGGCCTCTGTTCAACCCCTGGCTACTGGCCAGGCCCACCTGCCCCATCTCAGCCCTCTGCTCCGGGCTGGCCAGGCCTGGCTGGCTCCCTTTCAGGGACATTAGTCATTAGATACCAAACATCCCGGTGATTGGCTCTGCCATTGTCTGCACAGACCCTCCACTGACCAGGCCCCCAAGCCCCAGACAGCTGGGTGCCATTTGCACATGTGTCCGAGAGCACCCAGTCTCCTCCATTGCCTCCTGAACCAGTAGCATGTGGGGAAACTGAGGCACACACAGTATTCACACAAAATATTTACAGAAAATTCCCACCCCATCACATAGCCACTGCTGCTCCAGGCCAGGGCAAGGCAGGGGCAGGGGGTCAGCTGGGGGCAGGGATGGGGGGGTGAGGTGCAGGCAGGGGGCAGGACGGGTAGAGAGGGGGGTACGGGGGCGGAGGTGAGATGGGGAAAGGGAGCTAGGTGGGGGCAGGACAGGTGGCAAGGTGGGGCAGGGGTGGGGCTGGGGTGAGGTGGGGCAGGGGGCAGGGGTGGGGCAGGGCAGGGAGTGAGGTGGGGCAAGGGGGCAGGGGAGATGTGGGGCCAGAGGGCGAGGTGGAGGCAGGACGCGTGGTGAGGTGGGGCAGGGACGGGGCTGGGGTGAGGGAGGGGCAGGGGGTGAGGTCGTGGTGTGGGCAGGGTGCAAGGTGGGCCATGGGGCAGGGGCAGGGGGTGGGGTGGGGCAGGGCTGGGTGAGGGTGGGGCAGGGGGTGAGGTGGGGCATGGGGCGGGATGGGGCGGGGCTGGGTGAGGGTGGGGCACAGATGAGACAGCGGGGGCAGGGGGTGAGGCCATGGCGGGGGCAGGGGGCGAGGTGGAGGCAGGGGGTGGGGCTGTGGAGGGGGCAAGGTCCGAGGTGGGGCGGATGCAGGCGGGGGGCAGGACTAGCCCCTTGGCTAAGGCTGCTCCTGGTTTGGGGCCTCCGGCTTTTCCACCCGCCCATTCACACCAAGCCCCCGTCTCTCTGCCAGGGGCACCGGCTTCCCCCCCACCCCCCCCATAGGAGGGCGAAGGCAAAGCCCCACTCCCCCCCATGGTGCAGCCAATCGCATTGTCCCATGGCAAACACGCCGCACCTCCCCCCCCCGCAACCAATCAGGTTATTCTGCAGCGAGACTCCCCTGCACGCTGGCCAATCAGAGCAGTCTGCAGTGGGCCACCCGCATGGAGAGCAGCCAATCACAGCCCCCCTGTCTGCCAGCCCCACAGTGAGGTGGGGCATCCCTGGGCATCAACCAATGGGTCCGGCCTGGGGGGCAGGAACATGGGGCAGAATGGGTAGGCTGGGCCCGGGGGTCACCGTTCGCCCCAGTGTGGTAGGGGCGGAGCTAACCAAACAGGCCCCGCCCCCATGGCGAATGGGGCGAGTGAGAGGCACCAGCCGCCCCACAGCAGCTGCCCTTGCCCAGGCCGGCTCAGTATGAGCCTGACGTGAAATGACCCAGATCAGCCCCCACGAGCTTTTAAAGTCAATTCGTTACATGTAATTAGGACAGGAGTGTTCTGCTCCCGCCATCGGATCTCGTCAATGCCAGCAGCTCCGCCAGCCGCCCCGCTCCCCCGCTCCGCTGCCCCCGGCCTGGCCCTGAGCTCCCCTCCAGCTCTGCCGGTGCCCCTCACTCCTGACCCGCAGCCCCTCCCAACCCAGCTCTGCCGGTGCCCCTCACTCCCGACCTGCAGCCCCTCCCAACCCAGCCCTGAGCTCCCCTCCAGCTCTGCCGGTGCCCCTCACTCCTGACCCGCAGCCCCTCCTAGCCCAGCCCTGAGCTCCCCTCCAGCTCTGCCAGTGCCCCTCACTCCTGACCCACAGCCCCTCCTAGCCCAGCCCTGAGCTCCCCTCCAGCTCTGCCGGTGCCCCTCACTCCTGACCCACAGCCCCTCCTAGCCCAGCCCTGAGCTCCCCTCCAGCTCTGCCAGTGCCCCTCACTCCTGATCCGCAGCCCCTCCTAGCCCAGCCCTGAGCTCCCCTCCAGCTCTGCCAGTGCCCCTCACTCCTGACCCACAGCCCCTCCTAGCCCAGCCCTGAGCTCCCCTCCAGCTCTGCCGGTGCCCCTCACTCCTGACCCACAGCCCCTCCTAGCCCAGCCCTGAGCTTCCCTCCAGCTCTGCCGGTGCCCCTCACTCCTGACCCACAGCCCCTCCCAACCCAGCCCTGAGCTCCCCTCCAGCTCTGCCGGTGCCCCTCACTCCTGACCCACAGCCCCTCCTAGCCCAGCCCTGAGCTTCCCTCCAGCTCTGCCGGTGCCCCTCACTCCCGACCTGCCGCCCCTCCCAACCCAGCCCTGAGCTCCCCTCCAGCTCTGCCGGTGCCCCTCACTCCTGACCCGCAGCCCCTCCTAGCCCAGCCCTGAGCTTCCCTCCAGCTCTGCCGGTGCCCCTCACTCCTGACCCACAGCCCCTCCCAACCCAGCCCTGAGCTCCACCCCAGCTCTGCCGGTGCCCCTCACTCCTGACCCGCAGCCCCTCCTAGCCCAGCCCTGAGCTCCCCGCCAGCTCTGCCGGTGCCCCTCACTCCCGACCCGCAGCCCCTCTTAGCCCAGCCCTGAGCTTCCCTCCAGCTCTGCCGGTGCCCCTCACTCCTGACCCACAGCCCCTCCCAACCCAGCCCTGAGCTCCCCTCCAGCTCTGCCGGTGCCCCTCACTCCTGACCCACAGCCCCTCCTAGCCCAGCCCTGAGCTTCCCTCCAGCTCTGCCGGTGCCCCTCACTCCTGACCCGCAGCCCCTCCTAGCCCAGCCCTGAGCTTCCCTCCAGCTCTGCCGGTGCCCCTCACTCCTGACCCGCAGCCCCTCCTAGCCCAGCCCTGAGCTCCCCGCCAGCTCTGCCGGTGCCCCTCACTCCCGACCCGCAGCCCCTCTTAGCCCAGCCCTGAGCTCCCCGCCAGCTCTGCCGGTGCCCCTCACTCCCAACCCGCAGCCCCTCCCAACCCAGCCCTGAGCTCCCCTCCAGCTCTGCCGGCGCCCCCCACTCCCGACCCGCAGCCCCCACAGCCAGCCCCGGCCCCCCAGCTCTGCCGGTGCCACCCACTCCCGACCCGCAGCCCCCACAACCAGCCCTGGCCCCCCGGCTCTGCCAGCGCCCCCCACTCCCGACCCGCAGCCCCCACAACCAGCCCTGGCCCCCCGGCTCTGCCAGCGCCCCCCACTCCCGACCCACAGCCCCCACAGCCAGCTCTGCCCCCCCCCCCGGCTCTGCCAGCGCCCCCCACTCCCGACCCGCAGCCCACACAGCCAGCCCCGGCCCCCCGGCTCTGCCGGCGCCCCCCACTCCCGACCCACAGCCCCCACAGCCGCCCTGGCCCCCCCGGCTCTGCCAGCGACCCCCACTCCCGACCCGCAGCTCCCACAGCCGCCCTGGCCCCCCCGGCTCTGCCGGTGCCACCCACTCCCGACCCGCAGCCCCCACAACCAGCCCTGGCCCCCCCGGCTCTGCCAGCACCCCCCACTCCCGACCCACAGCCCCCACAGCCGCCCTGGCCCCCCCCGGCTCTGCCAGCACCCCCCACTCCCGACCCACAGCCCCCACAACCAGCCCTGGCCCCCCCGGCTCTGCCAGCACCCCCCACTCCCGACCCACAGCCCCCACAGCCAGCCCTGGCCCCCCCAACTCTGCCGGCGCCACCCACTCCCGACCCACAGCCCCCACAGCCAGCCCTGGGCTCCCCCAAATGCTGCTCTGCCGGCGCCCTCTGTCACAGCGTGTGGGGGAGTCAGGGCCCCGCACCCCCACTTCCAGCGATTCCCCGGGACTCTCAGCCAGGCAGTGACACAGAAGGTTCATTAGCCGACAGGAGCACAGTCCCAAGCAGGGCTCCTAGGTACAACCAGGACCCCTCAGCCAGGTCCCTGGGGGGGGCAAGGAGCTTAGACCCCAGACTTGGGGTTCCTGCCTCTTCCCAGCCAGGCCAGAACTGAACCCCCCGCTCAGCTGACTCACTCTACCCCCCCCCCCGTCCTCTCCCTTTGTCCAGGTCAAGGTGTCACCTGGCCCCACCCCCCTCCTGGCTCAGGTTACAGGCTCAGGTCCCGTCCCTCCCCTAAAGACATCCCCAGCTCTCCCATCCCCCACACAGCCAGCCCCTACTCCATCACAGACCCCCACTCCCAACCCGCAGCCCCCACAGCCAGCCCTGGGCTCCCCCCGACACACAGCTCTGCCGGTGCCCCTCACTCCCCACCCGCAGCCCCTGCTAGCCCAGCCCTGAGTTCCCCTCCAGCTCTGCCGGTGCCCCTCACTCCCGACCCGCAGCCCCTCCTAGCCCAGCCCTGAGCTCCCCTCCAGCTCTGCCGGTGCCCCTCACTCCCGACCTGCAGCCCCTGCCATCCCAGCTTTAGCTTGTTCTAGAGATTTTTGATCTGCAGCCAGTTGCTGCTCCTGCCCCAGCCCCGGTGCTGTGGGGCTCATGTTGCTGGCACTGTGGCAGTACCACGCTGCCCCCCGGCCTGACCCTTGTGCTCGATGCCTGGGCAGCCCTGCTGGGGCGGGAGGGAAGCAGGGGGCAGCGCGTGTGAGGTGGCGGGGGCTGTGAGGAGCAGGGAGTGCTGGGATCCCGGCTGGGCCAGCAGAGGCAGTCGGGCTCAGAACCGCGCCCAGCACCTGTGGCGAGGCCTCTCCAAGGAAGGATCCTTCCGCTCTCTGGCCTCCCGCCACTCCCATCCTGAACAATGAGAACCTGTCCGAGCCCTGGGGCTGCCCCCCTCTGCCAGTGTCGGCATCCGCGGTCCCGCCCTGCTCAGCCCAGTGCCCCGCTCCCTGTGTGGCCAGCCATGGGTTACGGGCACCTGGCCCCACGACCCAGGAGCCCCCGTCACAGGCCTGCCAAGAGTTGCATGCGGGTCTCTGTCCCAGGGAGCTCTGCATGGGGCAGGGATGGGAACGGGCTGGGGGGGGGCTGAGGTTTGAGTTGGGGGCTGGCAGCAGTGGGGGCTGGGCTGAAGGCAGGGGGGCTGGGAGAAGGAGCTGTGTTGGGGGCGGGGGGTAAGTGGGGGGCTGGGCTGGAGGTAGGTGGGGGGGGGGGGCTGTCCCGTCCCACTGGGTCCTGCTGCTCCAGGATCTTGGTCCGTTTACTCAGGGGCAGCGCAGCTCACCCCAGCTCTGCCCCGCGGGCTTCCAGCTGGTGCAGGGTGCTGTGGGGAGCTGGGCCTGTCCCTCACCTCCGGGCCGGGCTGGCCTGTGTGAGCAGCTATGCCTGGGGAGTAACGACCAGCCGGCACCCTCTGTCTCCCCTCGGAGGGCAGCGCAGGAGGAGTCGGGGACCCATGGGCTCAGCCACCCCCTCCCCCGCTGCAGCTCAGGCCCTAGACAGCTCCATGCCAGCCCAGGCCCGAGAGGAGACAGAGACTTGGCCCGGCCCCCCCAAAGCAGGTGCTCAGCCTGGGCCCCTCAGAGACCCCGGCCCGCAGCCCCTGGCTATTCAAGACCACCAGGGAGAGAACCCGGCTCTCTGGCACGGCCTCACCGGGCAGCTCTGCCAGCCCAGTGAGGGGCAGTGCGGACCCGGCTTCAGGCTCCCCCCAGCCTGGGCTGGGCCCCTCTGGCCTTCAGGCCCCCAGGCCGAGTGCAGGAGAAGGCCAGACCCCGGCAGCCTGCGGGGGTCGGCTGGGGGGCCCTATGGCCGGGGCCGGCTCTATGCAGCCCACGTTCACCGTGCCAGTCGCTGAGTCCCTCAGCTCCTGAGAGCTGCAGCCGTCGCTTGTCCCTGTGCCAGCTGCCGGCCCCTGGCCCCTGCGTGGGGAGGGGAGCAGCCCAGCCACTTACCCAGAGTAAAAATAGCCGGGCACGGTGCCATTTGTGGCAGGCGGCTCTGGCGGAAAGGTCAGCGAGAGGCCCTGCCGTGAGGGCGCCGCTGATTAGCCGCGGGAGTTAAACTGCGCCTTTGTCAGAGCCAGGAATGAACATGCAGGAAGTACGGGGAGGGAGGAGGCCCCCAGCCCACGG
Source organism: Gopherus evgoodei (assembly GCF_007399415.2). Lineage (NCBI taxonomy): Eukaryota > Metazoa > Chordata > Testudines > Testudinidae > Gopherus > Gopherus evgoodei. The sequence continues at coordinate 80,408,909 of NC_044332.1, read as the reverse complement.
CCGAACCGGGCCCCTCCCTACCCAGCAGCCCAGCTCCAGCGGCATGGCGAAGCTGCCCATCACTGTGGTCTCTAGGTGTGGCCTGGCCGCCAGCAAGCAGCGGTGGGTCTCCAGGGGCTGCAGGCTGCTCTCTGGGCTGGCCAGAGCGACAGCCCCGGGGATGGCAGCCACCGAGCAGGGGGTTCCCGCCTGACCCACGCAGGGCGAGCTCGGGGCTCTGCCGGCTGGCTGGTGCTGCTGGCAGGTGGCACCTTCGCTCTCAGATCTGGCTGTCCCACCACACCAGGGCACTGCCCCTCGGCAGCACCCACAGGACAGCCGCAGGGTCACACTGTGACGAACTGGAAATGTTCTTAATGTTTTCTCTGAATACTGTGTTGGTGCCTCAGTGTCCCCATGGCAGTTCTTAAGTATCTGGCAGAGCCAAGGGCCAGTGCACCTAAATGCCTGGCACTCTGTCTCCTAGCAACTGATGGCCTGGGCCCCTCCCCTGCAAAGGTGCCAGCTGAAGGTGTTGGAGACAAAGGGATCAGGTGACCTCCTGGCCTGGGAAAGGGGCTGAGGAGAGAGGAGGGGCTGGGGGGGGGGTTGTTAGTCTGGAGCTGGCTGGGGTCAAGGGTGGAGGGCAGACCTGGGGGTCTGGCTCACTGCCCCCCAGAATGGACCCGGCCGAGGGGTCCGGTTCATGGTACCTACAAGCTCTGTTTTAGACCCTGTTCCTGTCATCGAATAAACCTCTGTTTTACTGGCTGGCTGAGAGTCATGTCTGACTGCAAAGTGGGGGTGCAGGACCCGGTGGCTTCCCCAGGACCCCGCTGGGGTGGACTCGCTGTGGGAAGCGCATGGAGGGGCAGAGGATGCTGAATGCTCCAAGGAGAGACCCAGGAGGTGAAGCCGTGTGAGCTTCTTGCCCTGAACAAGTCTGCTCCAAGGGAGAGGAGGCTCCCCAAAGTCCTGCCTGGCTTGGTGGGGAGCAGTTCCAGAGCATTGCCCGGTGACTCCGTGACACACACTGACCCAGCAGAGCAGGGACCCCACATCCCCACAGCACGTTCTGGACGTCCCCAGGGACCCTGAGTCCTGCCAGCTCCCCGCAGGCTCCCCACTGCACAGAGTGGGAGGGATTCACGCAGCATCACACAGGGACTAGCCTCGATCTCCCAGATTAGTGCCTGAAGCCTCCGTCCAACAGTATCCTCTTACAGCACTGCCAGTGCCCCTCACTCCCAACCCGCAGCCCCACAGTTCTGCCAGTGCCCCTCACTCCCAACCCGCAGCCCCACAGATCTGCCAGTGCCCCTCACTCCCGACCTGCAGCTCCACAGCTCTGCCAGTGCCCCTCACTTCTGACTCATAGCCCTACAGATCTGCCAGTGCCTCTCACTCCCAACCTGCAGCCCCACAGATCTGCCAGTGCCCCTCACTCCCAACCCGCAGCCCCACAGATCTGCCAGTGCCCCTCACTCCCAACCTGCAGCTCCACAGCTCTGCCAGTGCCCCTCACTCCCAACCCGCAGCCCCACAGATCTGCCAGTGCCCCTCACTTCTGACTCATAGCCCTACAGATCTGCTTGGGACTGTGCTCCTGTCGGCTAATGAACCTTCTGTGTCACTGCCTGTCTGAGAGTCCCGGGGAATCGCTGGAAGTGGGGGTGCGGGGCCCTGACTCCCCCACACTCTGTGACACCCCTCACTCCTGACCCATAGCCCCCTGCTAGCCCCACAGCTCTGCCGGTGCCCCTCACTCCCGACCCGCAGCCCCCGCTGTCCCCTGCATTTCCATAGGCCTGGCCTTGGTGCTTGGCTCTGTCTGCTCAGTTTCTGCTCTAGCTGCCTGATCCTGGAGGCTTCGCCCCACACCCTGGCCGGCTAGAGCAGCGCAGCCCCTCCGGGCCCCGGGAACTCCCCCAGCCCTGACCCGGCGCCCGGGAGCCCAGCCCCACGAAGGGCCCTGCCCAGAGAGGCTGGTCTGTGCCAGGCTGCGCGGATCCTGCCAGCTGTGGTGGAAACGCTGCCAGCTCTCGGCAGCCTCCCTGGGGCCGGGTTCGCGGGGCCGAGACAAAAGGCTTTTGACAGAGATTTCGCTTTGCAGAACAGCCGCCAACCTGAGTGTGCAAGGGAGCCAGCGATTGCCCCCGGCAGGAGCACTGGGTGACAGCAGCTGGGCTGGGGGCTCCTCCATCCTCCCCCCACCTGCTCTGCCCCCCGACCCCTGTCCAGGCTGCTCCTGCAGGCTCCAGGCACTGGGGGGGACCATGAGCGGTGCCAGCACCCGGGGAGGGGCTCTGCCCCCCCACCTGTCGGGCTCCGGCGCAGTGGGGGTGGAGAGCTGCCAAGGACAGGGAGAGATCGACAGACTCTCCCGCGCCTGCCCAGTGCCCACTCACAGCCTGGCAGCGGAGGGGGACGGAGCCCACGCGGCAGCTTAGCTACCAGCCAGGGGCTAAACCGGCCCCTGCCAGCATCTGGGAGTGATCCCTTCCTCACGGTGTCCCCACCCTCGCTCCGTGCTGTGGGGCCTGGCCCGGCTGTGCCCTGCCCCGGTGCCCTGGAGCAGCCCACCCATCTGGGGGGGCAGCGCTCAGGACACGCTATGGCCACTACGCGGGGCTTGGGCAGGACCGGGCCGCACCCCGGGATCAGGCCAGGGCAGCCCAGTAGCCCCCGCCCCAGTCGCTGCTGCCAAGGACAAGCCCAGGAAATGGCCCGCTGGAGCGTGACAGCGATTCCCAGCACCCTGGGCCCCACCAGAGACACAGGCCCCCAGCAGCCCACGCCAAGGCCGGGAAAAGCAGCCAGTCAGGGCGGGGCGCCGCGCAGGCGGGGGGGGGGGGTGGCTGGCCTGCTGCCCGGGCCCCTGCGTCTCTCCCACACTGGAGCGCAGGGGGACCCGCAGTCCAGCTGCAGGGATCCTGGCTGCGACTCTGCCCCCCCTCCGCTGGCAGGAGATTTACAGCCCGGCCCAGCTTTATGACTCGGAAGCTGCTTACGCCGGGGATTTTCCCCCCATGCTGGCCCATAAAGAACCAGGCTGGTGATGGGCCGGAGGCTATTTCCAACTCACTGCCTGCAGTAAAGGGTCCTGCTGGTTATTTCGCATGCCTTGCCCCCCAGAGAGCACACAGGGCCAGGCCCCAGGCAGAGCCAACCCCACTGCTGCCCCACAGCTCCTGGCCAGAGCGCTGCTCCAGCCCACCTCTCCCAGGGACGCGGCTGACTGGGGTGAGAACCCAGGAATCCTGCGCCCACCCCAGCATAAGCTGGGGAAGCGGAGCAGCGCCTGGCTCTTCCCCCCCAGTACATCCCTCCCCACGGCACCAGTGAGCCCCCAACATCCACCCCTGGCACTACCCGTCCCTTCCCACGGCACCCTGCTTAGAAACGGCCCCACACAGCAACCTGCCACCCCACACCGCCAGCAGCAGGGCCCCGGGCTTTGTCCCCAGGGAGTCTGGGCTCTGCCTCGAAGGGCTCAGTGCCCCAGCAGGACTCAAGTGACCCAGCACGTAGCCAAGCCCTCCAGCGACGGGCAGCCCCGCAGCCAGTCCCTCCCCTCTGTGCTGGCCTCTCTTCCAGCCCCCCATGCCAGACCCTCCTGTCCCATCCTGGGCCGAGCTCCGGCTTTGATCCCACCTCTGCAGCCAGGCCAGCAGTGCCACCCAGGGACCCTGGAGGGGGAAATGAGGAGACAGGTGTCTGTGCCCCCCACCCCCTCAAGGGGCCAGGGCACGGAGGGGATTAGAGTGCTGGGCTCCTGGCTCCCAGCCCTGTGTTCATGCCTCTGCCCAACAGCCACACCAGCCATGACCCATCTGTCCCCCGTGGACACCCAGCAACATCCAAGAGGGAGAGGGGCAGCATCCTGCCCACCCCCTGCCCTCCCCAGAGCCCCCCTCTCCTCTCCCCCACCTTCCCCTCACTCCACAGAGATGGCATCTCCCCTGGCCAGCTCTGGCCTCATGCTGCTGGGTTAGACCCGCTGCCCTGCCCCCCGGTGCCTGCAGCCTCCCCTCCCCGAGCCGGGCGCGGGCATCGCTGCTCCGGGAGCAAAAAATCAGGCCGCATGGCAGCCGCAGGAGGGAAGCGGCTCATTTCCAGAGTCATTACGGGTGGCAAAGGTCCCATCAGGTATTCCGCCCACTCACCACATTGATTTCCCCAAAGCACAGCGGGGATTTGGGACGTCAGGCGCCCGCGCTAGCCCGGCTGGGGCCTCGCTGCCTGGACCAGCACCGGGAGCATCCTGGGCCCTCGGGCCCCGGCATGGAAGGGACCAGCCCAGGGCCGGGCAGGCTGCCGGGGGAGACAGAGGCACGTTGGGAGCAGCAGCTGCTCAGGCACCTGGCACCCCACTGGTGTCTCTCCTCACGGACCCCGTCACCCCGGTGCTGGGGGTGCCCCTGCTGCCCGGCGGGCTGAGCACCACCCAGCCTGGCCGGCCAGATAACCGCCAGGCCCTGAGCAGGGTCTCACAGGCCAGAGCAAGGCAACAAATGGCAACTTCCCAAAGCATCCAGCAAGCCCTCGGCTCCCCCCGGCACTGGCTGGGCAAGTCCCTCCGTCCGGGGCCCGGAGCCCTGCCCCAGCACAGCTCAGCCCCTGCAAAGCCCCTGGAAGGGCTCTCCCGCGGGGAACCTGAGGGAAACTTGAAGGGACGGCGCTGGAGCAGCAGGGGCTGGCCCCTGGGGCAGGCGCCTCCGGCAGGGCCGGGACTCACCACGGTGAAGTTCCGGGGGGAGCACTTCTCGCCGCTGAAGTTGCAGCTCTGGAGCATGTCGTCGAGCTGGTGGCCAGTGCGGTTGAGGATGTCAGCCATGTCCGGGTCGGGGTAGAGCAGGTCGGCCGCCCTGTGCCCCTCGCGGTCCTTGGGGGGCAGCCCGGTCATGCTGGCCAGATGGAAGATGTCGGCGTCGGAGAGCGCGGAGTGGCGGAAGCGGTTGATGTTGCAGATGGTGATGGCCGGGAACAGCATCTCGCGGGCGGCCTCCTCGTCCAGCGCCATGAGGTGCGGGCGCTCCAGGTAAAACAGCGCCGAGCGGGCCGCCTGCGACAGGAAGAAGGCCAGCGAGAGCAGGAAGGCGAACGCCCACAGGGTCTGCCTGACGCCCAGGCGCCCCGACCCACAGATGTGGCCAAGGCCGTGCAGGGTGCTGGTGCCAGCGAAGGTGGCCAGGTCGTGGGCACGTGGGCGGCTGGGCTCCTCGATCAGACTCTCCTTGTCCCCTTCCTCTTCCTCCTTCTGCTTCTCATCCTCCTCGGCAAATTTAATTTTACACACGATCTCAATCGGCATCTGCCCAGAGCGACTGGCGTGCCCACCGTGCCTAGCCAGCGAGCTAGCCCCCGGTGCGGGGACCCAGCCAGAGCCGGGGACGGGCACGGGGCAGCTCCTCTGGAGCAGGACACCTCACCCGCCAAGGCAAGCACAGTCCTTCTCCAGAGCTCCCAGCCGCTGCTACCCGCTTGTCTCACTAGTCGATCGTCTCCTTGTGCCTTCGCTTATCAGCACAAATACAGCTGTCAAATAACCCTGCCTCTGCCTCCGCTGAACGCTGCTAAGACCCAGCAGACACAGGCAGCGGGTAGGCAGCATGTGCTAATACAATCCAGGGAATACTTAATCATTCAAGACATGTCACCGTTATTTCCCCGTGCAGCCCGGCGCGAGCGGAGCCCCCGGGCAGGGGCACCGCGCTGAACCAAGCCCCGGCAGGCTCTGAAGTGCAGCTCCAGCCACTTGTTAGAACAGCTTGGCCACGGCAAAGTGATGCCAAGCAGAGCAGAGAGCGCGGCCGGCCTCAGCGCCGCTCGCCCACCAGGGCCTGGCACCCCCTGCCCACGAGCGCCTGCCCCAGAAGAGGAGTGGGGACGGGGAGCGGAGGCAGCCTGCAGCCAGCCAGGAGAACAGCTCCTCCTAATCCTCCAGCTGTGGATCCTCCTGGGCGTTAACCGCCTCCCTGCTGCGGGCTCCTGCTCCCAAAGTTGGGAGGTGCAAATCCACGGCTCCTCGTGGCCGTGCCGCCCGTGCCCTCACCGCGGGCCACCCGCCTCCTCCCTCGCCGACTGTGCGATCCAGGGCGGAAACCGGCAGGAGGAGCTGCCGGATCGATGGCGCTCCCCGCGGAACAAGCAGCGGGAAAAGTGAAAAGGGTTATTGATCCGTGCGAAGCAGCAGCTGTCAGGGATTAGGGCTCCCTCCCCTTCCCGGAGCGGAGCCCGAGCAGGCTGCAGCTCTGTATGCGCCAGCAGTTCCCTCAGCTCCGGGCTGGCCAGGCTCCTGGAATCGCTGGTGCCAAGGTCCTGCACCCCCCAGTGCCTGAAAGGGGGGCCAGGGAACCTCAGGCAAACGCCGCGGCCTGGAGAGAGGCCACGGAGCTCGGGGCGACTGGCCCAGCCTGCCCGGGGGCTCACCGGGCCCCGGAGCCAGGGGCCATGATCAGCTCCAGCCTTTGGGCCAGTCCCAGGGGCGCGGCAGGGCCCAGCACCCACCGATGGCCCCAGCCCGTTTCATGGCCAGGGACGCCCAAGCAGAGCGGGGAGCAGAGCAGGGGCCCCCGACTCTGGGCATGGGGGCAGGGGCTGCACACGTCCCACCCGGGCTGCCCGCAGACACTCACAGGCAGGGCCTCACCCTGCCCAGCAAACGCCATAGAAACCTGCGCCCGTCCCGACGGCCTGCAGAGCCCCCCGGCCAGCCCCACATCCCAGCCAGCCCCACACCGCTCACCTGTCTGCTCTGCACCAACCCCCTTCCGAGCCAGCCCCACACTGCTCACCCTACTGCTCTGCACTGACCCTCATCCCGGCCAGTCCCACACCGCTCACCTGTCTGCTCTGCACCAACCCCCCCAAGCCCCGGCCAGCCCCACGCTGCTCACCGTGTCTGTTCTGCACTGACCCCTCCTCAGCCAGCCCCACACCGCTCACCTGTCTGCTCTGCACCAACCCCCTTCCGAGCCAGCCCCACACTGCTCACCCTACTGCTCTGCACTGACCCTCATCCCGGCCAGTCCCACACCGCTCACCTGTCTGCTCTGCACCAACCCCCCCAAGCCCCGGCCAGCCCCACGCTGCTCACCATGTCTGTTCTGCACCGACCTCCTCCTCAGCCAGCCCCACACCGCTCACCTGTCTGCTCTGCACCAACCCCCCTAACCCCCGGCCAGCCCCACGCTGCTCACCGTGTCTGTTCTGCACCGACCTCCTCCTCAGCCAGCCCCACACCGCTCACCTGTCTGCTCTGCACCAACCCCCTTCCGAGCCAGCCCCACACTGCTCACCCTCCTGCTATGCACTGACCCTCATCCCGGCCAGCCCCACACCGCTCACCTGTCTGCTCTGCACCAACCCCCTTCCGAGCCAGCCCCACACTGCTCACCCTCCTGCTATGCACTGACCCTCATCCCGGCCAGCCCCACACCGCTCACCTGTCTGCTCTGCACCAACCCCCCTAACCCCCGGCCAGCCCCACGCTGCTCACCGTGTCTGTTCTGCACCGACCTCCTCCTCAGCCAGCCCCACACCGCTCACCTGTCTGCTCTGCACCAACCCCCTTCCGAGCCAGCCCCACACTGCTCACCCTCCTGCTATGCACTGACCCTCATCCCGGCCAGCCCCACATCGCTCACCTGTCTGCTCTGCACCAACCCCCCCAAACCCCGGCCAGCCCCACGCTGCTCACCGTGTCTGTTCTGCACTGACCCCTCCTCAGCCAGCCCCACACCGCTCACCTGTCTGCTCTGCACCAACCCCCCTAACCCCCGGCCAGCCCCACGCTGCTCACCTTGTCTGTTCTGCACTGACCCCTCCTCAGCCAGCCCCACACCACTCACCTGTCTGCTCTGCACCAACCCCCCCAACCCCCGGCCAGCCCCACACTGCTCACCCTCCTGCTATGCACTGACCCTCATCCCGGCCAGCCCCACACCGCTCACCTGTCTGCTCTGCACCAACCCCCTTCCGAGCCAGCCTCACACTGCTCACCCTCCTGCTATGCACTGACCCTCACCCCGGCCAGCCCCACACCGCACACCTTTCTTCTCTGCACTGATCCCCTTCCGAGCCAGCCCCACACCGCTCACCCTCCTGCTCTGCATAGACACCACCCCCCGGCCAGCCCCACGCTGCTCACCATGTCTGTTCTGCACCGACCCCCTCCTCAGCCAGCCCCACACTGCTCACCTGTCTGCTCTGCACTAACCCCCTTCCGAACCAGCCCCACATCGCTCACCCTCCTGCTCTGCATAGACACCCCCCCCCGGCCAGCCCCATACAGCTCACCTGTCTGCTCTGCACCGACCCCCCCAACCCCCGGCCAGCCCCACACCACTCACCTTTCTGCTCTGCACCAACCCCCCCAACCCCCTGGGGCAGCTCGAGGGCCTCAACAGCCAGGCCCTGGGAGTGCAATGAGGGTCCCTCTGTGATGAAGTGGGGGATTTTCTTAGGGTTTTCCATGCACTGTGTGTGCCTCAGTTTCCCTGTGCTGCATGTGTAACAAGGGGGAGGGGGTTGCTGTTGCAGGGGATCAGGTGTGATCTCGCCTAGCAGCCGGGACCCCAACAACAGCCTGGAGATGGGAGACCCAGCAACTAGTGACCTGGTGACCCAGAGACCCAGCCAGGACAGGAGACAGGAGAGACTGATGGGAGAGGGGGCCCAGGCTACCTGACCAGCCTGTTCCAGCCGGGTGGGAACAAAGGAAGGAAGAGAGGAGCCCAGGTGACCTGTTTACCTGGGGCTGCAGACAATGGATAGGGGAGGACCTGTAGGGGGTGATGATTTTGGATGATCGACTGCAAGGGGGGGGGCTGGACTGGGGAGAGCAGCCAGAGCCCCCCTGGCTGCAGGGGGACTGGGATGTGCTGGGCTGAGGGAGGCCAGGCCTGAGGCCGGAGAGTTTCCTGTGCTGGGGTCAGACCCTCAATAAACCTCCTGTGTTACGCTGGCTGAGAGTCACTCCGGGCTAGAGAACAGGGGGCATCATCCCCTTCGGGGGTGAGGAGGCCCAGGGGGTCCAGAGCGAGGGGACTCCCTGGGGCCCACGGCACAGACAGCCGTGCTGAGGCTCAGAGAGGTGCGGCTCCAGGAGGTGGAGGGGCCTGACGCTGGGAGAGGGTGGACCCCTGAGAAGGGCTGTCACACTGAAGGGGGCTCCCCCCTCACGGACCACACAGGGCCACGAGTTGGCACGAGCCCTGGGAGTCTGTGCCACCCTCAGGCCCACGAACACTATGGATGCCCCTGCCCAATCGTGCAAGGCCCAGCTGGGTCCCTGGGGGCCACGATGCTGCCGGGGCGCAGGGCTCCCCTCTCAGCCATGCCGGAGCAGCACACGAGCGACTCACACCCTGCAGACAGGCTCTCCGGGGTGTCCTGCCCCGAGCACCTACTGCCAGCCGAAGGGTCACAGAGTGGGGACAGCCCAGGCAGCTCCCCCCTCCCTGCAGAGCCCCCGGAGGGACAGAGAGCGGAGACGAGTCACCCTCTGCCACGGCCAGCCCCCCCGCCACGCCACATCCCAGGGCCCCTGTGCCCCCACACTACGCCCCAGGGCCCCTGCACCCCCACACCACGCCCCAGGGCGCCTGCCCACCTTCTCCGCTCGCTTGGGAAATCAATGTCACGGCTCATGTGGGGGGGGGAAGATGTTTAACGAGGGGACAAGAACCCGGCCATGCCCACGAGCAGAACCCCGGCCCCGGAGTGTGCTGGGCCATGGCCTCTCCTCAGCCTCCCGCTGCCAGTCCCACAAACAAACGGCCCCCACCGCTGCCCCCCACTCCCAGCTGCTGGCCTGGCTCAGGGACCCCGAGTCCAGAGGGGCGTTCGCAGGAACTCACTGCCCCCCACCAGGCCATTGACTCCACATCCTGTTCCTGACACTCCTGCACCATGATCCATGCCCCCATCACCCACACCACACTCACCCCCCCAGGAGCCTGGCTGCCCGGGGCCACCCCATGGCCAGGCTGGGCTACCAGAGATCCCAGCTCTATGGGCCCCTCCCCAGGGCATCAGGGCAGCTTTTAACCTGGACCAAAAACAGAGAAAAAGGGACAATAGCTCACAGCTGCACCCCCCGCCCACTCAGCAAGTGCCGTCAGGTGAGGGTGACCCTGTGATGAAGTGGGGGGTTTTCTTGGTTTTCCAGGGTAGCATGCAGGGGGGGGGGGACTCAGTGTCCCCAGATGTGACTGGTTTCACGAGGGGAGGGGAGAGGGAGTCTGTTGGGACACAGGACCGGAGAGGGACTCAGGACCCCGGCCGGTGGCCTGGAGGATGGAGACCCCAGCGACTGGTGACCCGGAGACCCAGCACAGGAGTCACAGCCGGGTCTGGCCAGTGGGGGACAATGGGCTGCGGGGAGAGGACCCCAGTGACCTGACCAGCCGGTTCCAGCCAGAGGGGGGGTGAGAGGAGAGGAGACCCAGGCCCCCTGTTTACGACCCTGTTTCCCTGGAGAGAAGCCAATGGACAGAGGGGGCTTGGGGCCGGGGATATCGGAGGCCCAGCTGGGAAGCAGGGGGGCTCGGGGCTGGCGAGGGGGAGCAGGCAGAGCCCCCCTGGCTGCAGGGGGACTGGGATGTGCTGGGCTGAGGGAGGCCAGGCCTGAGGCCAGAGAGTTTCCTGTGCTGGGTTCAACCCCCAATAAACCCTCCTGTGTTACGCTGGCTGAGAGTCGCTCCGGGCTAGAGAACAGGGCCGGGGGGGGGCATCAACCCCTTCAGGGGTGAGGAGGCCTGGGGGGTGCAGAGCGAGGGGACTCCCTGTGGGGGCCCACGGCACAGACAGACGTGCTGAGGCTCAGAGAGGTGCGGCTCCAGGAGGTGGAGGGGCCTGGCCCCCAGAGAGAGTGGCCCCCCGAGAAGGGCTGTCGCACTGAAAGGGGCACCCCCATGGCCAGGCTGGGCTACCAGAGATCCTGTCGGCTACTAAACCTTCTGTGTTACTGGCTGGCTGAGAGCCCCAGGGAATTGCAGGAAATGCCCCTCCCTGTCCCCTTCCCTGCCCCGGGGGCGGGGGGGGGGGGAGCGCCAGCCTGTGCCCCCTCCAGGCTCGCTTCCCAGCTCCCCCAGGCCCACGGCTGCCCCAGCCAGCTTCACCCACCCCGAGTGGCTCAGGGAGTCCTTTGGCCCAGGGCTGCCCAGGACAGAGCCAGCTAGTGGTTGCGAGCGTTGGATCCACTCAGCCCCTGGCAGAGGTGGGTGCTGCCCACTACAAATCCCTGCCCGTCCCCCCCAAAAACACATATGGGCTGGGCGGTCAGGTGCATCCCCAGGAGCCGGGACGCCCCCATGGTCCCACTTGGGCTGCACCATGAGGTGGGAGCTGCGGGGGGACGGGACGCCCAGGGGATCGATGCTGCCTCCAGCCGCCGCTCTGCCCGTCAGCACCTGTCCCGTCCCTCGCTCGGCGGTGAGGAGCCCTGGCCCTGCACACGGGCTGACCCCGGAGCAGGGACTGGCAGGGCTAGAGCCGGCTGGGCCTGGCAGGCTGCCCGCATGGCAGGACTGGGGGCTTCGGGCAGGATGCAGGTGCCAGCAGGTCCCAGGCTGCGCAGCACGTCCCTGCAGTGATGCTGTTCCTAGGCAGACAGTCCTGGGCCCGGTGCCTGCTTTCTGGGCACTTCTGCCCGGTCAGGCCCTGCCAGGCGGACGGGGAGACAGCAGCCGGCCCCAGCATCTAGTGGCAGCTCCGCACGCTGCACAGAGGGGCCGGCCGTGCCGTAAGCCCACGGGGCCGGGAGCCAGGCGCTTGTTAATTCTGATTGAATTGAAGAGACACGGCAGCAGCGCTCGCTCTGCGTCATGCCCAGCAGACCCCCTAGCCCCAGGTGCTCTCTGGCCCGCCGGGCGCCTGCTCATTAGCGCAGCAGGTCAGGCGCTGGGGCCAGTGCTGTGGACAGCACGGCTCTGGGCAGTGGGGCTGACAGGCTGTCCAGTCCAATTACCGGGGTGCTGCGTCGAGGCTCAGATCTCGGCAGGGAGCACAGCCTGCTGCGCCAGGCAGGCACTGGGCAGGGGCTCTGGAGGGGCTGCCTAGCTGAACATTAGGTGATTGCTGCCCCATCCGATGTTACACAGCGTGAAACACGGGCACCAGCAGCGTTCACACGGACGCGACCCCTGGGAAGGAGCCAAGCAGCGGGGTCAGGCCAGGCAGCTACAGCGCAGGCATTGCCCAACACAGTGGTGGCTCGTTCCTGCCCTGGCCCGCGCAGCTCTGGGCGGGTTCAGCTGCAGAGCACTCGCTGGCTGGGCACTCGCTCAGTCTGCCAGGCTGGCAGGGCCAGGGCCCGTCTGTCACTCTGGTGCCGTCTGCAGAGCGCCTCTCGCCTGCAGCACGAACCCTTCAACTCCTCCGCATGCCACCTGCCTGCTGCCTTATGAAACTTTAAAGCTAATGGTGCAATTACGTCCAGGAAGGCGACTGCAGCTGCCCAGGCGCGTCCTGGGCCAGCGCCGAAGTAAGCGACGGAGCAGGGCAGCAGCTCGGACCGGGGCTGGCGGAGCAGGGCTCTGCTCACTGGGCCCTGACCTGCGGCTCCGTGTCTGTGCGTAGGTGGGGGAAGCGAGTGTGATTAATACTCCTGCTCACTCGCTCCTGGGCCCTGCTACCACAGCCTAGCAAAGGTCACCCGCCCGCAGCCGGCCCACCCCAGGCTGCCATTCTGTCAGCTCTCATAAGCCAAGGGAGGCTGGGCCTGGCCAACGTGGGGCAGGGAGCCGGGAAGCAGGAATCCAGGCAGCCGAGCTGCAGCCGCTGACTTGCTGCGGGAGGCGGGTCCTGTGGGGACAGCCTGGTCCCGAGCCACCGACTGCAGGGGACCTGCTCCTACCTCCAGCAGGGGCCAGGGCTCCCCGTGTGGCCCCCTCCCCAGAGAGCAGCCTGGGGGGTAGGGAGCAGGGCGGGGGGGAGCAGCTGGGCTGCCGAGAACACCCCCTGTGCGTGCGCGCACACACAGGCACGCACACACAGAGGCATGCACACACACACTGCATAGAGCACATGCACACACACAGGCATGCATGCGCACACACAGCCTAGTGCGTGCACACACGTGCATGTGCACATGCATGCATGCACACACATGCACGCACTGCATAGAGCACATGCACATGCACACGCACACAAAAGTGCACATACACGCACACACACTAAACAGACTGTACACAAGCACACACACACACACTAAACAGACTGTACACAAGCATGCACATACACACACTCACCCATTCAGGGAAGCAGAGCTCCTGTTCCTCATTCTCTCATCATCTGGCCAGGTGTGACGAACTAGGAATGTTCTTAATGTTTTCTCTGAATACTGTGTTGGTGCCTCAGTGTCCCCATGGCAGTTCTTAAGTATCTGGCAGAGCAAGGGCCAGTGCCCCTAAATGCCTGGCACTCTGTCTCCTAGCAACTGATGGCCTGGGCCCCCCCTCTGCAAAGGTGCCAGCTGAAGGTGTTGGAGACAAAGGGGTCAGGTGACCTCCTGGCCCGGGAAAGGGGCTGAGCAGAGAGGAGGGGCTGGAGTGGGGGTTAGTCTGGAGCTGGCTGAGGGCAGACGTGGGGGTCTGGCTCACTGCCCCCCCCAGAATGGACCCAGCCGAGGGGTCCGGTTCGCTGTATCTACAAGCTCTGTTTTAGACCCTGTTCCTGGCATCGAATGAACCTCTGTGTTACTGGCTGGCTGAGAGTCACGTCTGACTGCAAAGTGGGGGGGCAGGACCCTGTGGCCCCCCCAGGACCCCGCTGGGGGGGGGCTCGCTGTGGGAAGTGCACGGAGGGGCAGAGGGTGCTGAATGCTCCAAGGAGAGACCCAGGAGGTGAAGCCGTGTGAGCTTCTTGCCCTGCAGACAGTCTGCTCCAAGGGGGAGGAGGCTCCCCAAAGTCCTGACTGGCTCTGAGGGGAGCAGTTCTAGAGCATCGCCCGGGGACTCGTAACAGGGGTGCACAGGCTGGGCGCCGAGCGGGGGCAGAAATAACTGCCCAGCTGGGAAGGAGCCGCTGGCCGCAGAGCCCAGCTGCCTCCTCCTGCCCAGACAGAGGCAGGTGCGAACGCCCACGCGGTGACAGCTGGGGGAAAGGATCAGAGCTGGGGCACAGGGACACCCCCAGAAACAAAGGCGCCAGCGTCCCTGAGGGAGCCTGGCTGTGCCTGGCTAGGCACGAACAGGTCGGTGCCAAGGAGCAGGGTGCGGCACAGGGCCCCGCCAGGGTTAGGACAAAGCAAGGAGGGGTCGGTGTCCGGGAGCCGGGGGGAGGCGCAGGGCCCCGCCAGGGTCAGGACAAGGCGCGGAGGGGGTTGGGGGGGCGCAGGGCCCCTCCAGGGTTAGGACAAAGCGAGGAGGGGTCGGTGTCCAGGAGCCGGGGGGAGGCGCAGGGCCCCGCCAGGGTCAGGACAAGGCGCGGAGGGGTCGGTGTCTGGGAGCAGGGGTGGGGGGGAGGCAGGGCCCCGCCAGGGTTAGGACCAGGCGCGGAGGGGCCGGTGCCCAGGAGCAGGATGGGGGGGCGCATGGCCCTGCCAGGGTCAGGACAAGGCGCGGACGGGCCGGTGCCCAGGAGCGGGATGAGGGGGGCGCAGGGCCCTGCCAGGGTTAGGACCAGGCGAGGAGGGGTTGGTGCCCAGTGGCCCCAGCCTGGCCATAAGGAGTGTGACTAGGAGGCCAGCATATGAGCTGTCTGGGTGCCGGCCGCGGGGACGTCGCTCCCCCAGGCTCCGGGCGGCCTCGAGAGCCCCCCACGGGTGAGGGTCCAGGAATGGGAGCTGGACACCGAGCCCTGCTGGATCAGAGAGCCCCAGCCTGGCACCAACAGGCTGCCCTGGCCCTACCCAACCAGTGCCCAGCTCCCAGACAGACCGACTGTGCCAGGACAGACAGACCCAGGCAGCCTGAGCACAATCAGACCTGGCAAGAGCCACGAGCCCAGGAACCACCAGGGCCCTCGGGGCTGCCCGTTGTGCGGGGGTTCTGGGGAAACGCAATCCCCAGGGTGTGGGAGGGACCAGGAACCCCTCTCCTCACCCCACTCCCCTGCCGCCCCCCAGCTCCCTGTCTGGCATGGGGCATGGCACCCCGCTCTGTGGAGATGCTCCCGCCTGGCAGGGGGCGGGTGGGGCTGCGGGGCCTGGGCAGGCTATGGGGGCCCCCAGGTGAAGGGGCCGTTGCGGGCCCCGGGGGCCGGAGCTGGCAGCGCTTGGGGAGCAGCGGGTGGGTGCAGGTGAGGTTTGCAGGGAAGGGAACAACACATGATTAATCACGCGAGCAGCCCGGCCGGGCAGCCTCATGAATATTCAGTGCCGGGCTCAGCGCTAAATCTCATTGAAATGTCAGGGCCCATTAGCCAGATGGGGGGGCTGGGATACTGCTCCCCGCTGCAGCCCTGCCTCTGCCTGGGATCCGGCCCGGAGGGCGTCCTGGAGCGCTGCCGAGAGGCTGCAGGAGCACAGGGCCAGGGACCAGATGGAGAGACCTGGGGTGTGAGCCTCCCCCCACTCCCTGACAGCTCCAGCCTAGGACCTGAGCCCCCCGCCCCCCAACACCTCCAGAGAACCCACATCTCTGGGTGCCCCAAGCAGGCCCAGGCCAGGAAGCAGCAGGAAATGTATCGTTCACAGACATGAAGGGTGGAATGGACACCCCCCCCCTCGCACCAAGACCCTCCCCAGCAGTCCCTGCAACAGGCCCAGAGCTGTGGGGGAGCCGGAGCAGCGCTGTCCAGGAGCCCTGGTACCTCTCCATCCATGGAAGGGGGTTTCCCTGCTCCCACTGCCGAACCTGGGTGCTCTCGGCACCCACTGGGAGTCACCTGCCATGTAACCCAGCCACCGGGCCCTGCAGCCCCCTTGGCAGGCTCAGCTCCTGTCCCACCCTGCGCCCCCGGGGTCCCAAGGGCACAGGCAGAGCGGAAGCATTGCTGCACCAAGTCATGCTGGGCGGGGGGAGGGAGGGAGCTGTCTTTTGCCTGCCCTGTTCTGGGCCTGAGCCTCCCCAGCAAACCCAGGGCTGACGGGCACCAGGCTCTGCTCCCACAGCAAGCGCTTCGCCACCCGACACGGCAGCGAGGGACCCAGTCTCAGCACCAAGGGCCTGGCCCATCTCCTGTGCCATCACTGCTGTCTGTGCCCGCGTGGCCGGCCGGCCGGCCGGCCTCTGGCTGCCCCCAGCCCCTCCATCTGCCTGGAGACCCTGCGTGGGCTGAGCCCTTGGACGACCCCGGGGCTGCTCAAGGTGCTGGGTCCAGCCACGCGCTGAGGGTGGCAGGGAGCTCCCCGCCCTGGGCGTGCACCGGATCAGCCCAGGCAGTGCCCAGCAATTACATGGAGATGTTTAAGCTCTTAATCCTGTTGAAGATTAGCCCAAGGTTGGGCACCTGGCGCTGGCCAGGCAGGGAGCCAGAGCAAAGCTGGCAGCAGGGCCAAGGCCCCTCCCCTGGGCCATGTGCCAACCCCACGGCCTCAACCCCCACTGCCAGCCCAGGCCAGGGCCATGGCCCACATCACTCAGCGTGTGCCCAGCTGCTGGGAGCCCCCCACAAGCCACCCCTCCTCAGTGCCCAGCCGAGGGCAGCACCTGGGTACAGAGCAGCTGGGTGAAGGGCACGGCCCCAGCGTGGGCACAGGCTCTGGGACACCTCATCAGTGGGCCAGGCCCCCAGGGGTCTCGCTCTCCCTCTAGGGGAAGTCACGTGGCTTCATTGCCTCCTGGGGCTGGACCCCTGCACCTGCAGCCCCCCTGCTCCCTCCCCCGGGAGCCCCATGCAGCAAGTCCCCCTGAGACAGACCCCGATGGAGACAGGTACCATCTTGGGGTGCAGCGCCCCCTCCACCAGCGTCTGCAGGGACACGCAGCCGGCACGGGCCGAAAGGCGGGTGATTAGTCACCTGGACCCAGGAGAACTGGAGATTAAAGCTGTGATGAAGTGGGACTGTTCTTAATGTTTCTTCTGAATACTGTGTGGGTGCCTCAGTTCCCCCTGTGCATTTCTTAAGTCTCTAGTGCCCATAGATGGCCCATACTGTCTCCTGGCAACTAATGGCAGGGGCTCCCCCCCCACCTGCAAGGGGATGGCTAAAGGAGAACAAAGAGATCAGGTGACCTCCTGGCCCTGGAAAGAGACAAAGGCCAGAGAGGAGGGGCTGGAGGGAGGTTCATGTTGGGACTGGCTGGGGATGGGGAGTGAGGGCAGCTGGGGCTGTCTGGTTCACTGCCCCCCAGAATGGACCCAGCCGAGGGGTCCGGTTCTCTGTACCTACAAGCTCTGTTTTAGACCCTGTTCCTGTCATCGAATAAACTTCTGTGTTACTGGCTGGCTGAGAGTCACGTCTGACTGCAAAGTGGGGGTGCAGGACCCTCTGGCTTCCCCAGGACCCCGTGGCTTCCCCAGGACCCCGCCTGGGAGGACTCGCTGTGGGAAGCGCACGGAGGGGCACAGGATACTGAATGCTCCAAGGTCAGACCCAGGAGGTGAAGCCGTGTGAGCTTCTTGCCCTGCAGACAGTCTGCTCCAAGGGAGAGGAGGCTCCCCAAAGTCCTGCCTGGCTTGGTGGGGAGCAGTTCCAGAGCATCGCCCGGGGACTCCGTGACAACTGGTGGCAGAGGTGGGAAGTGCTACACCCAGTGAATGGCACTGCTTGCAGTAAGTGACTGGGGAGCAGTAAAACAAAGGAGGGATAATGAGGACCAGGTGTGCTGAAGGCTCAGAGAGGGACGGTTTCAGGAGGCAGTTAACCTCTGGGAGTGTGTGACCAGCGAGAAGGACTGTTGGAGTAACGGGGTCCCCCTGAGGACGGCAGCAAGCAGTCTCAGGGGTGGAGGAGCGTACCGCTCGACCCTGGCAAAGAGGTGGTGACCACGAGAAGCAGGGCCAGCTCTAGCCATTTCGCCACCCGAAGCACAGAGGCACGCCGTGGGGGGTGCTCTGCTGCTCGTCAGTCCTGCGGATTCGGTGGACCTCCCACAGGCGTGCCTGCGGATGCTCCACCGGAGCCATGGGACCAGCAGACCCCCTGCAGGGACGCCTGCGGGAGGTCCACCGGAGCCGCCTGCCGCCCTCCCGGCAACCGGCAGAGCGCCCCCCGCAGTGTGCCACCCCAAGCACGCGCTTGGCACGCTGGGGCCTGGAGCTGGCCCTGACGAGAAGGGCTGGCACCCAGGGGTTCTTCCTGGAAACCATGGGGGAGCCAAGAGCACACAGGCCTGTGAGTCCAGAGCCACTTGGGAACGGAGAAGTGATGGCCTATCACCATCTCCTTGAGAAGGACATTGTGATCCTGTGCACAAAGAGAGGGTTACGCATTGGGAAATTCACCAAGGCACAGTTAATTGTGCAGTTGGAGGAGGAGGACCGCTCTGAGGAGCAGATTCCTGACCCAGATGGGGCTACAAGAGGATCTGGGAGCAGCTGGAGCAGCAGCCAGGCATCCCCGGGAGTCTGGTCCCCAACCAGACAAGGGTCTTCACGATCAAGTTCCCCATCAGGGGATTGGAGACGGATGGGATGGGAGCAGAGCCCGAGAGAGCGAGAGGACCGTGAGAGAAAGCAAGAGCCTGAGGAAAAGCTGCAGGAGAAGCAGCAGCAGCGTGGACTGGTGATGGTGGAGCGGAGAGACATAGGGGGCTGCCCAGGGGTCAGTGGGGAAACACGCCTGCAGGGGCGAGACCCTGGGACAGAGAGAACTGTGGTGGTGCAGCCCCAGATGCTGAGGGGCTGTGGGACCTGGGTGAAGGTCCCTGGGGTGAAGCCCCTCGCCCTGCCTGTGGCCCAGATCCCTGTGCAGACCCAGGAGGGGTCGGGCTGGCTGGTGGTTGGGGTTCTCCAGGATATCGTCTGGGAGGCCCTGTTGGGGGGTGACTGTCTCCCCATGGGACAGGATCCAGGCCCTGCTCCTGTAACGGCCGAGGGTTTGAATTCAAATCCAGGGAACCAATTGGCTAGGATGGAAATGGTCAGTGAAAATGCAAATGACCTGGCTGGCAGGGGGGAGGGGCTGCTGGGCTCAGGATACCTGCCTACCTGTAACCAGCCCTTTGGGGCTGAGTGGGAGGGAGAGATGCTCCCTGCCCCCCTGCACACCGGAGAGGGGGCTCACGCTGGCTCTGATGCTGGGACCAGAGCAGAGAGCTCGCTGCCTGCCCCACTGGGACAGCAAGGGCAGCGCTGAGCACGGGGGGAGCTGAGACCCCAGCTGAGTGGGGGGACACCCGGGCAGGGCAGGTCAGCTGCCAAACTGGTTTGCCTGGTCCAGACGTGCTGCTGGGAAGTGATTACACAGCAGGGAGGGAGCTGCCAGGGACAGGGCTCAGGGGGGCTGTGACCCCAGGCCCAGCCAGCGAGAGGGAGCAGGTCCCACTCCCTGCCCCAGCTGCTGAATCCCAGACTGAGCTGCAGAGGGATCCCTCCTTGGAGAAGCTGAGGGAACTTACTGTCCACAGCGCTGCAAACCCCCTTGGGGAAGGCTGCAGGGACAGAGTCCTGCCGGAGAAGGGATTCCTGTACCGGGAATGGGCTCCCCAAGGGGAACTAGAACTGGGGGGAATCGGGAGGCAGCTGGTGGTACCCCAGGAATCCACAAGGTTCTTCCTGTTCGAGCTGCTGGATGGGAGGAGAAGGGGGAAGACCCCCGGGGGGATCTCTTCCCTGAGGTGGGAGCCAATCTCCCCATCAGGTGTTCCCTGTTCAGAACCTGGAGAGAGAGGTCAAGGACCTGCTGGCTTTAGATGGAATCCAGTCATTTTACAGCCCATGGGCCTCACCCGTGGGGCTGGTCCCCAAGGGAGACAGGATGATCTGGTTTTATGGGGGCTATCAGAAGCTTAAAGCCATCACAGTGTCTGATGCCGACCCCATGCCTAGGCCTGGGGAGATTCTAGACAAGCTGAGAGGGATGGAGAACTTGGCCCTGGCAGACGCTGATAACATGTGCACCTTTAGCCAGACCTGGGAGGAACAGGTGTCCCAGGTGAAGAGGGGGCTGGGCTGCTTCAAGGAGGTGGGACTGACGGTAAAAGCTGGAAAGTGTAAGGGGGGACGGCAGAGGTGTTGTATCTCGGCCACAAAGTGGGAAGCGGCTGCCCAAGCCCAGAGCTGGCCAAGGCCAAGATGGGGGCTCTTAACCAAGAGAGCCCGAATCGCAGCCCAGAGTGCTGGGAGAAGACCCCATCCCAGTTTGAACCCCACGGGTATTGGGGTGGCAAAAGGGTTTGGGCTGTATAAACCTTCCCACATGCGGCCTGTGAGTGCCATCAAGCACACCCGACCTAAGGGAGGGTGTGAGACTGGACTGTCCTGGTGTAACTCACACCAAGGGATGGGAGAGATGCTGGGGCATCCATGGGAACCTTGGTGGGTTCGAACTTCCCCAGGTCACTGGCTGGAGTGACCTCGCTCAGTTCGGTCTCGAAGGGGGGAGAGATGTGACGAACTGGGAAAGTTCTTAATGTTTTCTCTGAATACTGTGTTGGTGCCTCAGTGTCCCCTGTGCAGTTCTTAATATCCAGGTGGTGGAATAAGGGTGTGTGATTGCTGCAGAGCAAAGGGCCAGTGCCCCTAAATGCCTGGCACTCTGTCTCCTAGCAACTGATGGCCTAGGCCCCCCCTCTGCAAAGGTGCCAGCTGAAGGTGTTGGAGACAAAGGGATCAGGTGACCTCCTGGCCCGGGAAAGGAGCTGAGGAGAGAGGAGGGGCTGGAGGGGTTGTTAGTTGGGAGCTGGCTGAGGGCAGACGTGGGGGTCTGGCTCACTGACCCCCAGAATGGACCTGGCCAAGGGGTCCCGTTCTCTGTATTTACAAGCTCTGTTTTAAACCCTGTTCCTGTCATCGAATAAACCTCTGTGTTACTGGCTGGCTGAGAGTCACGTCTGACTGCAAAGTGGGGGTGCAGGACCCTGTGGCTTCCCCAGGACCCCGCTGGGGTGTGCTCGCTGTGGGAAGCGCACGGAGGGGCAGAGGATGCTGAATGCTCCAAGGAGAGACCCAGGAGGTGAAGCCGGGTGAGCTTCTTGCCCTGCAGACAGTCTGCCCCAAGGGAGAGGAGGCTCCCCAAAGTCCTGACTGGCTTGGTGGGGAGCAGCTCCAGAGCTTCGCCCAGGGACTCCGTGACATTCCCCACGTCACATCAGCTTGGGGACTGCGGTGCAGCCACCCACACCCCACCAGCACTTTCTGCAGGGTGGGGGAGTGGGAACAACAAAGGGGCAGGACATGGGGCACCAGCCAGCCCCATGATGTGTTATAAAGCCAACAGTCTCCCATCTTCAGCCAGGGCACAGCCACAGCCCAGCTCCAGGGCCTTCACCCGAATGCCTTTTCCCAGCCCACGGACTCCCTTTGTGGCTATTCCTGCACTCAATCCAGTGGGCTGCAGGCTCCAGCTCGGTGTGTACAGGGAAAATCCCACCCTGTGCCCACTCACTTCTCCTGCCTGTGCACCCAAAGGTTACCCAGGGGCTCCTGCTTTGGGGTCCCTCTGTCCCCTAAATCCTCTTCAGTCCCTGCTCTCCAGGGTCCCATGCCAGAGACACCCCTTCTCCAGGGCCACAACACTGTGGCCACCCCAGGACAGCTCCTGAGTGCTGGAGGCAGGATCCCCCCCAGGCACCAGCCCAGGCTGAAGGGAAGGGGACAGCCTGCTCATCCCACTCCTGGCTCCAGCCCCCACACCCTCCGCCAGCTCCTCAGGGAGGAAACAAAACCCCACACACAACACCCCCACTGCCTTCACCCACTCATCCACCTTCCACCCACCCAGACTCATGCCACCCAGACATTCACCCACCTTCCACTCACCCAGCAAGCCCCCCTCACATACCCATTCACCCAGCAGACCCTCCCCACAGCTGCCCATTCTACACTAGGGGGTCTTTCCAGTCCAGGCAGGGAAGGTAGAGACACTTCATTACGATGGTTATAATTAAAGAGAACGAGGACTAGATCATGTAGATGTGCAGACTCACCCCTGCAGCACCTCCTGCTGGTCTCTCTGGGAATTAGCTCAATTTCCAGCCCAAAGCACCCCCTGCAGGCTGGTGAGCCTCCTGTCCTCTGGCCCCCATGTCCCTCCCTGGACCTGGTGCCCTGTTAGCTAGGGCACTGCCCCTTGGCAGTAAACCCTTTCTCTCAGGGTCTCCCCTCCCTGGGGAACCCCCATCCCACCTCACCATATGGCTACTGCCAGTCATCATCTAGCCCCCACTCCCTGGGGCAGACTGCAGTATCAGCCACTCACCACTGGCAAGGTTGGGTTGGGACCTGATGCCTCTTCAACCCCCAGTACCCACTGGCCTTCTACTAGGCCACAGCCTGGGGCTTTCCAGGCTAGACCTCCCCAGCCCTGCTCCACTCAGGAACCCTGTGTCAGTTCCCAGCAACCAGGCCCTTCCCCCTCTGCAGGCAGAGAGAGACTGCTGAGCACCTGGCTCCCAGCCTCTTTTTACAGCCCAGCTGTGGCCTGATGGGGCATGGCCCAGCTGCAGCCACTTCCCCCAATCAGCCCAGCCTGGCAGCTCCCAGCCTCAACCTTCCCCAGGGCTGGTTTAAGCCCTTCAGGGCAGGAGCAGGGTAATCCCCTGCGACAGAGCAGGGAGCAGGGCGGATTTGACCTGGGAATGTCGCAGGGGGGTTACACTGAGGATGGGGGACTTCCCTTGAAGGAAGATCCCTGAGCTGTAAGCTGAGCCAGGAGAGGGGTGGGGAGAAGTGACACCTTCAGCAGGAGCTGGGAGGAGAGGGGAGAAAGCTGCTGGAGGAGTTTGGATGTGGCAGTTTGGTGCAACGCAGGGAACCCCAAGCTGGGGTCTAAGCTCCCTGAATCCCCAGAAGGACTTGATTGAGGGGTCCTGGTTGTACCTACAACCCTGCTTGGGACTGTGCTCCTGTCGTCTAATAAACCTTCTGTTTGACTGGCTGGATGAGAGTCCCGGTGAATCTCAGGAAGAGGGTGCAGGGCCCTGACTTCCCCACATGCTGTGACACCATCCCACTACAGATAGATAGATAGATGAAGGGAGTGTCTGGGGATAGATGAATGGACAGATGGAGGGAGGGGGTGTCTGGGGATAGACGGATGGACAGATGGAGGGAGGGGGTGTGTGGGGATGGATAGATGGATGGAGGGGGTGTCTGGTTAGATGGTGTCACGGAGTTAAGGGGCAACAGGGCCCTGCACCCCCGGTTTTCTGCAATTCACCAGGACTCTCAGCCAGCCAGTAACACAGAAGGTTTGTTTAGACGATAGGAACACAGCCCAAGACAGGCCTTGCGGGTACAGACAACGGGACCCCCTCAGTCAGGTCCATCTTGGGGGGCCAGAGGAGGCCAGGAAGTCTGTCTGGGCTTCCCTCCATTTCCCCAGCCAGCCCCAAACTGACACTCTCCAGCCCCTCCTCTGCCTTTGTCCCTCTCCTGGCCAGGAGGCCCCTGATCTCTTTGTCTCCAGCACCTTCAGCTGGCACCTTACCGGGGAGGGCCCCAGGCCATTAATTGCCAGCAGACAGGGTGTCAACCATTCTCTGTGCAGACACCATCACACCTGCCCCTTAGGGCTCTGCAACAATGACCCTTATCCCACCACCTAGATACTTAAGAAATGCATAGGGGAAACTGAGGCACCCACATAGTATTCAGAGAAAACATTAAGAACAGTCCCACTTCATCACAGATGGATGGATGGATGGAGGAGGTGTTTGGGGTTAGATGGATGGATGGATGGATGGAGGAGGTGTTTGGGGTTAGATGGATGGATGGATGGATGGAGGAGGTGTTTGGGGTTAGATGGATGAATGGATGGATGGAGGAAGTGTTTGGGGTTAGAGTGATGGATAGAGGAGGTATTTGGGGTAGATGGATGGATGGATGGATGGAGGAGGTGTTTGGGGTTAGATGGATGGATGGATGGATGGAGGAGGTGTTTGGGGTTAAGCGGATGGAGGGAGGGATGGAGGAGGTGTTTGGGGTCAAGTGGATGGAGGGAGGGATGGAGGAGGTATTTGGGGTTAAGTGGATGGAGGGAGGGATGGAGGAGGTGTTTGGGGTTAGAGGGATGGAGGGAGGGATAGAGGAGGTGTTTGGGGTTAGGTAGATGGATGGATGGATGGATGGATGGAGGAGGTGTTTGGGGTTAGATGGAGGGAGGGAGGGAGGGAGGGATGGAGGAGGTGTTTGGGGTAGATGGACGGATGGATGGATGGATGGAGGAGGTGTTTGGGGTTAGGTAGATGGATGGATGGATGGAGGAGGTGTTTGGGGTTAGGTAGGTGGATGGACGGATGGAGGAGGTATTTGGGGTTAGAGGGATGGAGGGAGGGATGGAGGAGGTGTTTGGGGTTAGGTAGGTGGATGGATGGATGGAGGAGGTGTTTGGGGTTAAGTGGATGGAGGGAGGGATGGAGGAGGTATTTGGGGTTAGACGGATGGATGGATGGATGGAGGAGGTGTTTGGGGTTAGAGGGATGGAGGGAGGGATGGAGGAGGTGTTTGGGGTTAGAGGGATGGAGAGAGGGATAGAGGAGGTGTTTGGGGTTAGACGGATGGATGGATGGATGGATGGAGGAGGTGTTTGGGGTTAGACGGATGGATGGATGGATGGAGGAGGTGTTTGGGGTTAGGTAGATGGATGGATGGATGGAGGAGGTACTTGGGGTTAAGTGGATGGAGGGAGGGATGGAGGAGGTGTTTGGGGTTAGAGGGATAGACAGACAGATTTGTATCCCCCTTTGAATGCCTCTCTCTGGAGCTCTGCTGTCACCTTGTCTCTTCTCAGGCTTTTACTAGCCCCCAGGGAAGCGGTGTCAGTGTGAGAGCAGGTTATTAATAAATGAGGAGGGGGCTGGAAGTCATTTGACTCTAAAATAGCTGAGATACTGAACTGCTCTTTTCAAATGTGCTTTTAATCAGAAAGAAAAGACAAGAAGTTTGAACAATTAGGGAGTAATGAAGAGCTTAAAAAATAGCTCGGAAGATTAGCTCAGGTTTCTGCAGCACTTTGGAAATGTAGAAGTGATGCTAATGCGAAGTACATTTCTACACACACGTGCCCCTCGTGCTAATGGAAAGTCTGGATCGTCCGGCAAGGAACCGGCTCAGGAGTCTGCAAAGCATCGAGGACTGGGGAGGTACCAGAGGGCTGGGGAAAGCAGGTGTGGTTCTGGGCTCAGGGAAGGCCGCCGAGCGGTGCCGGTCAATTGTCCAGTAACCCCAACATCCGTCCCTCGTAAGGGAGCAGAGCAAAGCAAGGGCTGAGCGAGTGCAGGGGGCTGCAGAAAGCAGTCCAGCGGGGAGCCCCAGGGTGCAGGGCTGGCGCTGGGCACGAGCAGACGGGGTGATGCTGTGGACAGAGGGACACACCCTGGAGAGGCTCCGTTGGCTGGAGGGTCTGTGCAGGGTGGAGGATTTGCAGAGCTCTATGATCGCACCATCGCGGGTGACGCCTTCTCCCGACTTCGCTTGGCTCAGGGGCCAGCCCATCTTGGCTTTGTGCCCACAGCTGGACTCCAGCCGTCAGCAGCTGGGCACGGACCCTGCAGCCCTGAGGACGCTCCGCTAGCAGAGAGAGCCCTGCTCCCCACTGACTTTCCTCTGCCTGGATTGACAGCACTGGGCTGGAGACGGGGGCTGACACAGCCCAGCGTTTATCATCAGGGAGAAGCTTGTCCAGGCGGGAGACAGGTCCCAGGCTGGGACCCAAACTCCCCCCCACCCCGTGCCAGGCAGAGCTACAAGCCCCCAACGACCCCCGGCACACAGTGTGCCCAGGCCAGGCAAGGGAACACAGCACCCCTGGCCAATGCCGAGTGCCCGGCCACGCTGCCCTGACACCACGGTGCTGGGGGTAGGGGAAGAACCTCTGCAGAGTGGCCCAGAAGTGCCAAGGGACCATGACAAACACGGAGCAAAGGGACTCGGGAGAGGGTGAGCAAGCAGGAGACACTGGGTGGCAGACGCCTCGGACCCTGCATCCCACGGAACCGGCCATCCCGCAGAGGGAAATGTGCCCAGAGCAGGCTGGGGAGTGAATGGGGCCTGGGCGCCTGGGGACGGGGATGGCTGGACTGGTTTAATCTGGAGACTAGCAATCTAGGGATTGGATGACCCCATGGTCAGCGTGGAGAAGGACATGGCAGCCAGGCAGACAGCAGCCAGGCGAGGGGGACGCACGGGGCTGCCACGAAACTGAGGCCCGGGAGGTCCAGGGACTGGCTCAGACCACACAGAACACCCTGGGCTCACCCCCCCCTCCTGCATCTGAGCCAGAGAGAAATTAACAGAAGGGAAACTGAGGCTGCTGAACCTGTGGAAAACCTCAGCGACAGATGGATCCAAAGGGGAAGCCCCGCTCGGAGAGGCCAGGCTGGGAGCTCATCTCCATGGGGCTGGCAGGGAATCACGGCTGGGAGCTCAGCCAGTTCCGCCTGGAGACTGATGGGAAGGGTCATTAACCACTGAACAACTGACCAGGGGCCGGGGCCCATTCTCCCTCGCTGGCACCTTTTACATTCAGATCAGCCGTTTGGAGGAGCTCTGCCTGGAGAATGGACATGGGGCAGCTCTCTGGCCAGGGCCAGACGCAGGGGGAGGCAGATCCAGTGGGGAGTCGGTGCGCGGGGTGGGGGGAGCCACTGCAGGACGACACCCCTGGCATGGGCCATATCTCCATGCAGAGGGAGGTCGTGTGCAGCTCGGATCAAACCGGCTGACTAGTTTAGCAGCAGCCAGAGAGGGACAGGTGTGAACGGGACACAACCCGCCGCATCCCCCCAGGCTTCACGCTGGGTTAGTTAAGCCAGTGCAGCCCCAGTGTCACTGCCAAACAAATCTCTCTGCAAAGAGACCCCTGGCCTCAGCTGGCCGCTCCTCGGGGGGAAACCGAGGCACCGAGCCCTGGGGAGGCCCTAGCACGTGGGAGCAGGAGCGCTGCCCCTGTCCCCCCATCCCCTGCCCCCAGGGAGAAGGGCCCATCCCCAGGAGCTGGGCGGGGGCTGCGCCAGCAGCCGCTGGGCACTCTCCATGCCCAGTGAAGAGGGGAGGGCACAGGCCCTGGGCAGACAGCGCCGAGTGGGGGAAATGTCTGTATGGTGCGGATATGGCCACCGAAGGAAACTGCTGCCTGCGCCAGGGCCACAGGGCTTTGCAGGCACTGGGTCAAAGCGCCCTAAAGCCAACTGCTCCCCTCCTGTACCCTCCAGTCCCCTCCATGCTGGGCCTCCAGCCTCTCTGCCATGGGATCCCTGGCCAAGTGTGCGTGGCTCGTCCCCTCCACGGGCAGCGCCAGGCTAGGCTCTTTGTGCCTGGCACCCCCGACTTTGGGTCTGTGCATGGCCCCTCCTGGACCCAGGAGTCCCAGCCCCACATTGCCTTGCATGGACCCCTCTGCATATCCCTGCCCTACCCAGCTGCTCTGCTTCCCTAGTCCCCCGAGTCCCGGCGTAACCCGCCTGCCCAGGAGTGGGGGGTTGGCAACAACAGGGCTGGTTCAATACCCAGGGATTCCTCTTCACAACATGACCCAGCTCGACCCCCAGCCTGGAACCTGGAAAATCACACATCTCTCTCTCCCCCCCAGTGCCCCCAATGCAGCCCCTCTCGCCAGCCCCGAGCCTGGGGGTGGGATAGACGTCTAATGACACGGGACAGGAACCAGGTGCTGGCTGGGGCTCGAGAACATGTGCCCACGGGCAGAACCCGGCCCTGGAGCGCACTGGGCCTCCTGTCTCGCGCTGACAGCCCCACAAACAGCCCCCGCCTCTGCCCCCCACTCCCAGCTGCTGGCCTGACTCAGAGACCCCTCTGAGGTGTTCACAGGAGCTCACTGCCCAGCCCGGGGGAGGTGTCAAGTGTCACGGGGCCGTTTGCTCTACGTCGCTGCTCCCGACTACAACCCGGAGAGCTCCCGAGGTCCCCCCACTGCACACAGCTCTGCGGGTGCCCGCAGCTAGCAGGGCCATCCCAGCCACTGCCCCCCAGCAGCTGTCAGGCTGAGCCCTCCCACCAGCTTAGCAGCAATTTCTCCTCTACTCAGCCCCCACAAAAGCCCCCTAGTTAGCTCTGCCACTGTATCCTGCAGCACAAGAGACTCCGACAGCATCTCAGCCCCATAGACAGCACAGCCACTGCTGCCCTGAGGGTTGGCCCCCCAGTCCTGCTCAGCGAGTTCTTAATGTTTTCTCTGAATCCTGTGGGTGCCTCAGTTTCCCCTATGCCTTTCTCAGGTATCTAGGTGGTGGGATAAGGGTGATTCTTGCAGAGCCCTAGGGGGCAGGTGTGATGGTGTCTGCACAGAGAATGGCCGACACCCTGTCTGCTGGCAACTGATGGCCTGGGCCCCTCCCCGGCAAGGTGCCAGCTGAAGGTGCTGGAGACAAAGAGATCAGGGGCCTCCTGGCCGCGAGAGGGACAAAGGCAGAGGAGGGAGGGGCTGGAGAGTGTCAGTTGGGAGCTGGCTGGGGAAATGGAGGGAGACCTAGAACTGGGATCTGGCCTCCCTGCCCCCCAAGATGGATCTGGCCAAGGGATCCGGGTCTCTGTACCTACAAGCTCTGTGTTAGACCCTGTTCCTGTCATCGAATAAACCTCTGTGTTACTGGCTGGCTGAGAGTCACGTCTGACTGCAAAGTGGGGGTGCAGGACCCTGTGGCTTCCCCAGGACCCCGCTGGGGCGGACTCGCTGTGGGAAGCGCCCGGAGGGGCAGAGGATGCTGAATGCTCCAAGGAGAGACCCAGGAGGTGAAGCCGTGTGAGCTTCTTGCCCTGAACAAGTCTGCTCCAAGGGAGAGGAGGCTCCCCAAAGTCCTGCCTGGCTTTGTGGGGAGCAGCTCCAGAGCATCTCCCGGGGACTCCGTGACACTCCCACGCAGACCCAGCCTGAGGTCCCCTCCATGTTGATGCTGTGGCCTGGGGGCGCGGCTCCCCGGGGGAGCTGGCTCTGTCTGTCCCGACACCGCGGCAGACCAGCAATGGCCATGGGGCGGGAGGCTGGGAGCCAGGCTGCCTGGGAACGTTAATGTGGGAGGAATTATGAGCAACGACACTTTAACGAGCCGGTGTCCAGCCTGGCATTACAGCTTGGGGCTGCAATTCCCCAGCGGGCGTTTGGGAAAAAACCAACCCCCAGCAAATCAAAGCAATAAATTGCTGCCTGGTGCGGCACCCCAGCCCCTCACGGCCCGCGTGATTTCCCAGGCGAGCCCCGCTCCGGCATGAAGCAATCAGCTCCTCTTTAGCAGCGCGGGCGGCTGATTTATCCGCGCTGCTGGCGCCGGCGAGGGCAGGGAGCAGGATGATGCATGGGCAGGAGCAGAGGGGCAGGCGCCGGCCACCGCTCCATCCCCAGCTCATTTGAATATTTGACAAATCAAATCCAGGGTGGCGAGTGGCGGCCGCCCTAGGGAGATTTATGAGTGTTCAGGGCCGACGGCTGCTCCCGGCTGGTGCGGACGTTCGGAGCCTCCCAGGTCTGAGAAACCAGCCCTCAGCACCGCACACCTCAGACAGCGCCGGCTGCCTGCCCCAGCCCTGAGGCCCCAGCTGCCGGGCACGGGGCAGCCCGGGTGCCGGGGCAAGAGAGTTTAACCCTTTCGCTCCCATGCAGCCTCATCCAGGCCAGGCCAGCAGGCGCTGCTTGGGTTGGGAGGGGGCAGGGGTCACCCCGTGCAGGGCAGGGGGGAGCAGCCGTGTGACGGCGGGCGAGTCCCTTCCCATCAGCAGCACCTGGCCTGGAGCCGCGCTGGAGCCGACACCGCCCCACCCTGCCCACAAAGCTCTCAGGCGCCTCTGCTCTGGCCACGCTCCATGGGGCACCCCTCCCATCACAGCACCCCCGGGGGCTGAAGGCCCTGTAGCTGGCCTGTCACAGAGTGCGGGGGAGTCAGGGCCATGCACCCCCACTTCCTGCGATTCCCCAGGACTCTCAGCCAGCCCGTAAAGTGGAAGGTTTATTAGCCGACAGGAACAGTCCCAAGCAGGGCTTGGAGGTACAACCAGGACCCCACAATCAAGTCCCCAGGGCGCAGGGAGCTTATCCCTCAGCTTTGGGGCCCCTGCACTTCCCCAGCCAGACCCAAACTAAAACTGGCTCCTCCGGCCACCGCCCCGGCTCCTCCCCCATCCTTTGTCCACTTTCCCAGGGCAAAAGGTGTCACCTGGCCCCACCCCCCTCCTGGTCTCAGGTTACAGCTCAGGGGTCCTCAGCCTGGTATCCCATCCCCCACGCAGCCAGTCTCAGTACAGCTCCATGCACCATCCCCAGGTCAATCCGCCCCATGGCCCCTTGGCTCTGCGCAGGGCAGGGGCTTCGCCTTCGGGGCCGGGGGTCTCACCGCTGGGGTGGCAGGACCTGTCCGGTTTCCACAGCGACTGCCTGGGCAGCAAACGGGGGGCCCGGGGCAGGTCTCAGGTTAGTGTCATCCCAAGGCCCTGCCGCCAACACCTGTGGGGTCTCTGGGGATGGGTCAGCTCAGTGCCAAAGCCAGGCTGGGCCTCCGGGCCGGGGACCCTGTGACCTGCCCGCCCCCTGCACGTGACGCTCAGGGCATGGTGCCAGAGCCCGGGGTCACTGCCCGCACCCTTGGCCCCACGCAGCGACGGGCAGGGCACGCAGCCAAGGGCTCCAGGGCGCATTACACCCCAGGGCGTTAGCCTTTTGCCGAGCCACAGGCCAAGCTGGTGGGTCTCTGCCCCGGCTCCCGGGCGGCATCAGGGCTGTGCCGTGCGGGCCCTGGCACCAGGCTGCTCTGGCAGGGCCCTCGGGAGCCACGGGCAGATGGGCCTGGCCAGATTCCAGCCGTGGAGAAAAGCCCAGGGCGGCTTGTGCATCGCCAAGCCAGAGCCAGGACACAGAGCCCCCAGCTCGTCACTGGGCCAAGGGTGCGAGCAGGGGGCCAGGAGCCGGCCCTGCCAGCGCCCTGGGGAGCCCCGGCCCTTCCCCTCTGCCCTGCCCTGGGGGAGGAGCCGCGCTCAGGAGGCGGGTGGGCTGTGTGGCCCCAGGGGGCAGGTAGCTGCAAAGGGAACAGTTACGGCAGCGTGGCAGGAGCTCCAGGCGCTGCCTCCCGGGCTCTGCAGACAGCCTGGGGGAGGGGGATAACAGCCTGGGAGGAAGTGGGGGGTTTCCTTGGGGTTTTCTGTGTTTTCCAGGGTTGCATGCAGGGGGGTGGGACTCAGTGTCCCCGGGTGTGACTGGTTTAACGAGGGGAGGAGAGAGGGAGTCTGTTGGGACACAGGACCGGAGAGGGACTCGGGACCCCAGCCAATGGCCTGGAGGATGGAGACCCCAGCGACTGGTGACCTGGGGACCCAGAGACCCAGCACAGGAGTCACAGCCGGGTCTGGCCAGTGGGGCAATGGGCTGCGGGGAGAGGACCCCAGTGCCCTGACCAGCCGGTTCCAGCCAGAGGGGCCAGAGCGGGGCTGAGAGGGGAGGAGACCCAGGCCCCCCGTTTACGACCCTGTTTCCCTGGAGAGAAGCCAATGGACAGAGGGGGCTTGGGGCCGGGGGTATCGGAGGCCCAGCTGGGAAGCAGGGGGCTCGGGGCTGGAGAGGGGGAGCAGGCAGAGCCCCCCTGGCTGCATGGGGACTGGGATGTGCTGGGCTGAGGGAGGCCAGGCCTGAGGCTGGAGAGTTTCCTGTGCTGGGTTCAACCCCCAATAAACCCTCCCGTGTTAGGCTGGTTGAGAGTCGCTCCGGACTAGAGAACGGGGGGGGGGGAGCATTATACCCTTGGGGGTGAGGAGGCCATGCGGGGTGCAGAGCGAGGGGACTCCCTGAGGGGCCCACGGCAGAGACAGACGTGCTGAGGCTCAGAGAGGTGCGGCTCCAGGAGGCGGAGGGGCCTGACCCCAGGAGTGGACTCCCGAGAGGGGCTGTCGCACTGGAAGGGGCACCCCCCCCACGGACCACACGGGGCCACGAGTGGGCACGTTCTGTGAGTCCATGAGAGAGCCTCAGGGGGCTACAGGGAACAGCAACTTTGCCAGCTCCACCTTGAACCCGGGGGGAGAAACACAGTTCCTGCCAGGCTGCACTGCCCCAGCCAGCCCCACAGCCCCTGGACCCATGTGCCACCTGGGCATGGCACCAGCCTTACCTGCCCCCACAGGAGTCCCAGCCCAGCCTTGCCTCTCTGCTGCACAGCGTCGGACTCTGACGAAGCAGGAGGGGTTTTTCTTAATGGTTTGCAGGAATACTGTGTGCCTCAGTTTCCCCTGTACACAATGCCCAGGTGGTGGGACAAGGGGGTGCTTTTTGCTGAGACCCTGGTGGGCAGGTGAGGCTGCCCTAGCTGCCAGTGCAGAGAACGGCCGAGGTGCTTCGGAACCTGGCACCTGATGGCCGGGGGCCCGTCACCAGGAGCCGGGCAGGCTCCTTGCCCGGAGGGGAGAGGCTGCCCCAGACTCACTCAGCTCTGGGGCTCAGCGGGGTGAAAGGGAGCAGGCAGCGCGAGGAGGGTGGGGGACCCCCCAGGGCTGCAGCATCCGCCTCGCAAGGAGGATTTCCTGCGCCCTGGGGACGTGTCTGCGCTGAAGGGGGCCGCGGTGCCTGCCGACCTGCCCTTGGTGTGGGCACAGCTTGGGGCACAGCCCCCCCAGACCCAGAAGGAAACGGAGGGACCAACATTCCCACATTGGTCACACGGGGCCCGGCCTGGCTAGACTCGTGTGTCAGGCCTGGCCTGGCACGGCTCTGCTGGGGGGTCGGGGCACAGCGCCTCAGAGAGCAGGCAGCTGTGGGGGGGCCCTGGGGCGCAGGTGGCTGTGTCAGAGTGTCAGGACGTGACCAACTAGGAATCTTCTTACTGTTCCCTCTGAATACTGGGGGGGGGGGCTCAGTTCCTGGGCGACCCTCTGTCTCCTGGCAACTAATGGCCAGGCCCTTCCCCCCCCCTCCCGCGAGGGGATGCTAAAGGTGGGGGAGAACAAAGGGGTCAGGTGAGCTGAGCAGAGGAGGGGGGGCTGGAGGGGGTTTCAGTTTGGGGCTGGCTGGGGACGAGGAGTGAGGGCAGACCTGGGGGTCTGGCTCACTGCCCCCCAGAATGGACCCGGCCGAGGGGTCCGGTTCTCTGTACCTACAAGCTCTGTTTTAGACCCTGTTCCTGTCATCGAATAAACCTCTGTGTTACTGGCTGGCTGAGAGTCACATCTGACTGCAAAGTGGGGGTGCAGGACCCTGTGGCTTCCCCAGGACCCCGCTGGGGCGGGCTCGCTGTGGGAAGCGCACGGAGGGGCAGAGGATGCTGAATGCTCCAAGGAGAGACCCAGGAGGTGAAGTCGTGTGAGCTTCTTGCCCTGCAGACAGTCTGCTCCAAGGGAGAGGAGGCTCCCCAAAGTCCTGCCTGGCTTGGTGGGGAGCAGTTCCAGAGCATCGCCCGGGGACTCCGTGACACAGGTTGCTGCAGTGTCGTGGCACAGGCGGCTGTACTGGGGTGTCGGGGTGCAGGCTGCCATGTTGGGGTGCCGAGGCGCAGTGTGTCGAGGTGCAGGCGGCTGTGCCAGGGTGTTGGGGCACAGCGTCTCGAGGTGCAGGCAGCTGTGTCCCGGTGCAGGCAGCCATGCCAGGGTGTCGGGGTGCAGGCAGCCGTGCCGGGGGGTTGGGGCACAGCATATTGGGGTGCAGGTGGCCATGCCGGGGTGTCGGGGTGCAGACGCGCGTGCCAGGGGGGTCGGAGCACAGCGTGAGGGTGCAGGCGCCCGTGCTGGGAAGTAGGGGCGCAGCATGTCGGGGTGCAGGCGGCCGTGCCAGGGTGTTGAGGCGCAGAGTGTCGGGGTGCAGGCGGCCATGCCAGGGTGTCAGGGCGCAGTGTGGGGGTGCAGGCAGCAATGTCGGGGTGCAGGCGGCTGTACCGGGGGCCCAAGGCACAGTGTCTGGGTGCAGGTGGCCATGTTGGGGTACAGGCGGCCATGCTGAGGGGTCGGGGCACCACGCAGGAAGCCATGCCGGAGGGTGGGGGCACAGGTGGCCATGCAGGGGGGTCGAGGTGCAGATGGCCATACCAGGGTGTCAGGGTGCAGGTGGCCGTGCCGGAGGATAGGGACACAGTGTCGGGATGCATGCCACCATGTCGGGGTGTCGAGGCGCAGTGTGGGGGTGCAAGCAGCTGTGCCAGGGTGTCTGGGTGCAGTGTGGGGGTGCAGGCAGCCGTGCCCGGGGGTCGATGTGCAGCGTGTCGAGGTGCAGGTGTCCGTGCCGGGGGTTCGGGGCGCAGTGTGGGGCTGCAGGCAGTCATGCCAAGGTGTTGGGGCACAGACGGCCGTGCCGGGGGGTCGGGACGCAGGCAGCCATGCCGGGGGCCCACGGCGCAGTGTCAGAGCGCAGGCAGCCGTGCCGGGGACCCAGCGCACAGTGTCGGGGTGCAGGTAGCCGTGCCGGGAGTCCAGGGCGCAGTGTTGGTGTACAGGCGGCCATGACGGGGGGTTGGCGCGCAGGTGGCCGTGCCGGGGGCCCAGGGCGCAGTGTCGGGGCTCAGGCAGCCGTGCCGGGGGCCCAGGGCGCAGTGTCGGGGCTCAGGCAGCCGTGCCGGGGGCCCAGGGCGCAGTGTTGGGGCGCAGGCGGCCGTGCCGGGGGCCCAGGGAGCAGTGTCGGGGTGCAGGTGGCCGTGCTGGGGGGTCGGGGCGCAGTGTTGGGGCGCAGGCGGCCGTGCCAGGGGGTTGGGGTGCAGGTGGCCATGCCGGGGGCCCAGGGAGCAGTGTCGGGGCGCAGGTGGCCGTGCTGGTGGGTCGGGGGACAGGCAGCCGTGCCGGGGGCCCAGGGCGCAGTGTCGGGGTGCAGGCGGCCGTGCCAGGGGCCCAGGGTGGTGTCGGGGCACAGGTGGCCGTGCTGGGGTGTCAGGGCCGGGGGGTCGGGGTGCAGGCGGCAGTTCCGGGGGCCCAGGGCGCAGTGTCAGGGCACAGGTGGCCGTGCCGGGGGATCGGGGTGCAGGTGGCCGTGCTGGGGGCCCAGGGCACAGTGTCGGGGTGCAGGCGGCCGTGCCGGGGGGTCGGGGTGCAGGTGGCCATGCCAGGGGCACAGGGCGCAGTGTCGGGGTGCAGACGGCCGTGCCGGGGGCCCAGGGCACCGTGTTGGGGCGCAGACGGCCGTGCCGGGGGGTCAGGGTGCAAGTGGCCGTGCCGGGGGCCCAGGGCGCAGTGTCGGGGCGCAGACGGCCGTGGCGGGGGCCCAGGGTGCAGTGTCGGGGCGCAGGCGGCCGTGCTGGGGGGTCGGGGCGCAGACGGCCGTGCCGGGGGCCCAGGGCGCAGTGTCGGGGCGCAGGCGGACGTGCTGGGGGGTCGGGGCGCAGGCAGCCGTGCCGGGGGGTCAGGGTGCAGGTGGCCGTGCCGGGGGCCCAGGGCGCAGTGTTGGGGCGCAGGCGGCCGTGCCGGGGGCCCAGGGCGCAGTGTGGGGGCGCAGGCGGCCGTGCCGGGGGGTCAGGGTGCAAGTGGCCGTGCCGGGGGCCCAGGGCGCAGTGTCGGGGCGCAGGCGGCCGTGGCGGGGGCCCAGGGCGCAGTGTCGGGGCGCAGGCGGCCGTGCTGGGGGGTCAGGGTGCAGGCAGCCGTGCCGGGGGGTCGGGGCGCAGACGGCCGTGCCGGGGGCCCAGGGTGCAGTGTTGGGGCGCAGACGGCCATGCCGGGGGCCCAGGGAGCAGTGTCGGGGTGCAGGTGGCCGTGGTGGGGCCCAGGGCGCCGGTGGCCGTGCTGAGGGGTCGGGGTGCAGGTGGCAGTGCCGGGGGCCCAGGGAGCAGTGTCGGGGTGCAGACGGCCGTGCCCGGGGCCCAGGTCGCAGTGTCAGGGCGCAGGTGGCCGTGCTGGGGGGTCGGGGTGCAGACGGCCATGCCGGGGGCTCAGGGCGCAGTGTCGGGGCGCAGGCGGCCATGCCGGGGGCCCAGGGCGCAGTGTCGGGGCGCAGGCAGCCGTGCTGGGGGGTCGGGGTGCAGGCAGCCGTGCCGGGGGCCCAGGGCGCAGTGTCGGTGCGCAGGCGGCCGTGCCGGGGGCCCAGGAAGCAGTGTCGCGGCGCAGGCGGCCGTGCCGGGGGCTCAGGGCGCAGTGTCGCGGCGCAGGCGGCCGTGCCGGGGGCTCAGGGCGCAGTGTCGCGGCGCAGGCGGCCGTGCCAGGGGCTCAGGGCGCAGTGTCGCGGCACAGGCGGCCGTGCCGTGGGCCCAGGGCGCAGTGTTGGGGCACAGGCGGCCATGCCGGGGGCCCAGGGCGCAGTGTCGGTGCGCAGGCGGCCGTGCCGGGGGCCCAGGAAGCAGTGTCGGGGCGCAGTTGGCTGTGCTGGGGGCTCAGGGCGCAGTGTCGCGGCGCAGGCGGCCGTGCCGGGGTCCCAGGGCGCAGTGTCGGGGTGCAGGCGGCCGTGCCGGGGGCCCAGGGCGCAGTGTCGGGGCGCAGGCGGCCGTGCCGGGGGCCCAGGGGGCAGTGTCGGGGCGCAGGCGGCCGTGCCGGGGGCCCAGGGCGCAGTGTCGGGGTACACGCGGCCGTGCCGAAGCCCCAGGGAGCAGTGTCAGGGCACAGGTGGCCATGCTGGGGGGTCGGGGCACAGACGGCCGTGCTGGGGGCCCAGGGCGCAGTGTCGGGGCGCAGGCGGCCGTGCTGGGGGGTCGGGGTGCAGGCAGCCGTGCCGGGGGCCCAGGGCGCAGTGTCGGTGCGCAGGCGGCCGTGCCGGGAGCCCAGGGCGCAGTGTCGGTGCGCAGGTGGCTGTGCCGGGGGCACAGGG
Organism: Gopherus evgoodei; assembly: GCF_007399415.2. Taxonomy (NCBI): domain Eukaryota; kingdom Metazoa; phylum Chordata; order Testudines; family Testudinidae; genus Gopherus; species Gopherus evgoodei. The sequence continues at coordinate 80,372,236 of NC_044332.1, read as the reverse complement.
CGCAGTGTCGGGGTGCAGGCGGACGTGCCGTGGGCCCAGGGAGCAGTGTCGGGGCACAGGTGGCCATGCTGGGGGGTCGGGGCACCGGCGGCCGTGCCGGGGCCCAGGGCGCAGTGTCGGGGCACAGGTGGCTGTGCTGGGGGCCCAGGGCGCAGTGTTGGGGTGCAGGTGGCCGTGCTGGTTGGTCGGGGTGCAGACAGTCATGCCGGGGGCTCAGGGCGCAGTGTCAGGGCGCAGGCGGCCGTGCCGGGGGCCCAGGGCACAGTGTCGGGGTGCAGTTGGCTGTGCTGGGGGGTTGGGGCGCAGGCGGCCGTGCCGGGGGCCCAGGGCACAGTGTCGGGGCGCAGGCGGCCGTGCCGGGGGGTCGGGGTGCAGGTGGCCATGCCGGGGGCCCAGGGCGCAGTGTCGGGGTGCAGGTGGCCGTGCTGGGGGGTTGGGGCGCAGGCGGCCGTGCCGGGGGCCCAGGAAGCAGTGTCGCGGCGCAGGCGGCCGTGCCGGGGGCTCAGGGCGCAGTGTCGCGGCGCAGGCGGCCGTGCCGGGGGCTCAGGGCGCAGTGTCGCGGCGCAGGCGGCCGTGCCGGGGGCTCAGGGCGCAGTGTCGCGGCGCAGGCGGCCGTGCTGGGGGGTCGGGGTGCAGGCAGCCGTGCCGGGGGCCCAGGGCGCAGTGTCGCGGCGCAGGCGGCCGTGCCGGGGGCTCAGGGCGCAGTGTCGCGGCGCAGGCGGCCGTGCCGGGGGCTCAGGGCGCAGTGTCGCGGCGCAGGCAGCCGTGCCAGGGGCTCAGAGCGCAGTGTCGCAGCGCAGGCGGCCGTGCCGGGGGCCCAGGGCGCAGTGTTGGGGCACAGGCGGCCGTGCCGGGGGCCCAGGGCGCAGTGTCGGTGCGCAGGCGGCCGTGCCGGGGGCCCAGGAAGCAGTGTCGGGGCGCAGTTGGCTGTGCTGGGGGCTCAGGGCGCAGTGTCGCGGCGCAGGCGGCCGTGCCGGGGGCCCAGGGCGCAGTGTCGGGGCACAGGCGGCCGTGCCGGGGGCCCAGGGTGCAGTGTCGGGGCGCAGGCGGCCGTGCCGGGGGCTCAGGGAGCAGTGTCGCGGCGCAGGCGGCCGTGCCGGGGGCTCAGGGCGCAGTGTCGCGGCGCAAGCGGCCGTGCCGGGGGCCCAGGGCTCAGTTTTGGGGCGCTGGCGGCCATGCCGGGGGCCCAGGGTGCAGTGTCGGGGCGCAGGCGGCCGTGCCGGGGGCTCAGGGCGCAGTGTCGGGGCGCAGGCGGCCGTGCCGGGGGCCCAGGACGCAGTGTCGGGGCGCAGGCGGCCGTGCCGGGGGCCCAGGGATCAGTGAGGGGCGCAGGTGGCCGTGCCGGGGGCCCAAGGCGCAGTGTCGGGGCGCAGGTGGCCGTGCCGAGGGCCCAGGGCGCAGTGTCGGGGCGCAGGCGGCCGTGCCGGGGGCCCAGGGCGCAGTGTCGGGGCGCAGACGGCCGTGCCGGGGACCCAGGGCACAGTGTCGCGGCGCAGGCGGCCGTGCTGGGGGCTCAGGGCGCAGTGTCGGCGCGCAGGCGGCCGTGCCAGGGGCCCAGGGCGCAGTGTCGTGGCGCAGACGGCCGTGCCAGGGGCCCAGGGCGCAGTGTCGGGGCGCAGACGGCCGTGCCGGGGGCCCAGGGAGCAGTGTCGCGGCGCAGGCGGCTGTGCCAGGGGCTCAGGGCGCAGTGTCGCGGCGCAGGCGGCCGTGCCGGGGGCCCAGGGCGCAGTGTCGCGGCGCAGGCGGCCGTGCCAGGGGCC